>NC_136511.1:86971365-87353865 GCF_053919585.1 Euprymna scolopes | reverse complement strand
ACATTAATATTAGCATTATTAGGATTATTAGCATAACAATATAATTAGTATTATAAGCATTAAAATATTATTAGTATTATTAGCATTATTAGTATTATTAGTATTATCAGCATAATAATATCATTAGCATAATGATATTATTAGAATTATTAGCATTATTAGCATAACAATATTAATAGTATTATTAATATAACAATACTATTAAAATTATTAGCATAATAATATTCTTAGTAGTATTTGCATAATAATATTATTAGAATTATAATCATAACATTATTAGCATAATGATAGTAGTTGCATAACAATATTATTAGAATTATGAGCATAACAATATTATAAGCATTACTAGCCTATCAATGTTATTAGTATTATTAGCATGATAATATTATTAACAGTATTAGAATAACAATATTATTATTATTATTATTATTATTATTATTATTATTATTATTCGAATGACAATATTATTAGTATTATTAGCATAATAATATTAGTAGTATTATTAGCATGACAATATTATTATTATTAGCATAATAATATTATTAGTATTATTCGCATGACAATATTATTATTATTAGCATAATAATATTAGTAGTATCATTAGCATGGCAATATTATAAGTATTATTAGCATAATAATATTATTAGTATTAATAGCATAACAGTATTAAAATAATTATTAGCATAACAATATTATAAGCATTATTAGTATAACAATATTATTAGCATTATTAGCATAAAAATATTATTAGCATTATTAGAATAATAATATTATTAGCATTATTAGAATAATAATATTATTAGCATAACTATATTATTACAATTATTAACATAACAGCATTATTAGCATAAAATATTATTGGCATTATTAGCATAACAATAGTATTAGTACATTGAGAATAACAATATTATTCGTATTATTAGTATAACAATATTAGCATTATAAATATAACAATATTATTAGAATTATTTGCATAACAATATTATGAGTATTATTAGCATATCAATATTATTAGTATTATTAGAATAATATTAGTAGCATAACAATATTATTAGTGTAATTGGCATAACAATAGTATAAGCATTATTAGCATAAAAATGTAATTAGCATTGTTAGCATAACAATATTATTAATATTATAAGCATAACAATATTATTAACATAATTAGCATAACAATATTATTATTATTATTAGCATAATAATATTATTAGAATAGTTAGCATAATAATATTATTAGTATTATTAGCATAATGATATTTTAGCATTATTAACATTATAGTATTATTAGTATTATTAGTATTATTAGCATAATTATAAGTATTGTTAGCATAATAATATTGTTAGTATTATTACCATAATAATATTATAAGTATTGTTTGCATAATAATATTATTAGTATCATTAGCATAATAATTCTATTAGTATTATTAGCATAATAATATTATTAGCATAACAATGTCATTAGTGTTATTTCCATAACAATATTAGTGGTATTATTAGCATAACAATATTATTATCATTATTATCATAACAATATTATTAGTATTATAAGCATGACAATATTATTAGTATTATTAGAATTATAATATTATTAGTATTATTATCATAATAATATTATTAGCATAATGACATTATTAGCCTTATTAGTGTAACAATATTGTTAGCATTATTACCATAACAATATTATTAGTAGTATCTGCATAATAATATTATTGGCATTATTTGCATAATAGCATTATTAGTATAATGATATTATTTGCATACCAATATTATTATCATTATAAGCATAACAGTATTATAAGCATTATAAGCCTTACTATATTATTATTATTACCATAACAATATTATTAGTAATATTAGCATAACAATATTATTAATATTATCAGCATAAGAATAGTATTATTATTATTAGCATAACAATATTATTAGCATCATAATATTATTAGCATTATTAGCATTATAATATTATTAGTATTGTTAGAATAACAATATTACTAGTATTATTAGCATAACAATATTATTAGCATTATTTGCATAACAATATTATTAGTATAATTAACATAACAATATTGTTAGTAATATTAGCATAACACTATTATAATTATTATTATTATTATTATTATTATTATTATTGTTATTATTATTATTAGCAGAACAATAATAATTGATTTATTAGCATCATGAAATGGTTAGGATTATTAGCATTACAATATAATTACTATTATTAGCATAAGAATATTATTAGCATAAGAATATTATTAGCATAATAATATTATTAGCATTATTAGTATAACAATATTATTTGTATTATTAGCATAATTATATTATTAGTATTATTAGCATAATTATATTATGTGCATTATTAGCATAAGAATATCAGTAGCATTATTAGCATAACAATATATTATTATCATTATTAGCATAAAAATATTATTAGTATTATTTGCATAACTTATAATTAGTATTATTAGCATAACAATATTATTAGTATTATTAGCATAATAACGTTAGTAGCATTATTAGCACAATGATATTATTTGCATTATTAGCATAACAATATTATTAGCATTAATAGCATAACAATATAATAAGTATTATTAGCATGAGAAAAAATTAAGCATTATTGGCGTAAAAATATTATTAGCATTATTAGCAGTACAATAGTATTAGTATTATTAGCATGACGATATTATTAGTATTATTAGCATAACAATATTATTAGCATTATTAGCATAACAAAATTATTAGTATTACTAGCATAACAATATTTTTAGTATTATTAGCATAACAATATTATTAGCATTATTAGTATAACAATATTATAAGCATCTTTTGCATTACAATATTATTAGTATTATTAGCATAACAATATTATTAGCATTATTTGCATAGCGGCATTATTAGCATAATGATATTATTAGCATCACAATATTATTAGCATTATAAGCATAACAATATTATTAGTATAATTAGCATAACAATATTATTAGCATAATTAGCATAACAATATTATAAGCATTTTTCGCATTATAATAGTATTAGTATTATTTACATAACAATATTATTAGTATTATTATCATAACAATATACTAAACAATTTATAATAACTCAATGCTTTGTGTTTTGTTTAATATTCTTCTTTTGCATATATATATGAAATATTCTCGTAAATATTAGCAGTAATTACTTAAAGTAATTTAATAAGAAGATAAATATCTTTGTAAAATCGCTTCTTAAACTAAAATAGCAAAGTGGAACTTTTACTGATTGCTATCCACGAGAAATTAAAAGGAACTGAGATTTATTGGGTGAAAAGATTTCTACCCGCTTGTCACGTTCACTTCCTTTCTATCATTATCTCTGAAAGCAAAAAAGAAAAAAAACAAAATTCTAACTGACTTCAAAAGAATGTCGGATTTACAAACTAAGAAGTCCGCTAGCAATTACGTTCGGAAAACAAATAAAAAAGAAAAGAAAGAAATCGAACACATGGAATAGTATCCACTAAATTGTAAGTTAACCTTTTTGTCTCTATATTTAAATTAAAAAGAACTATAAAAACGTATTTTTGTAATCCTTAAAATTAATTTGTTTGCTTGTTGAAAGTAGAAAGAAATAAAGAGAAAAATGTTGACCCAATTTTCACCACGAAAACAATTCTCTCGTAAAATGTCGACTCTTTATTCGTATGCAAATTTGAACATATTTTAAATGAGGTTAAAAGATTTTTTTCCTTTGTTTTGTGCTGCTAACTGATGCAACAATTTAACGAGAGAAACATGTTTCTTTTCCCCCTTTTCGTTTTATTTGGATTTACTTGAATTAAATACGTTTTTTCATTGAGTGGAATTTTCTTAAATATTCTATTTTTAACTGTCGGTTCTAAAGTCAAAAACTTTTTTTTCTACCGCATGGGACAACTCCCCCACATACATTTAAAAAAAAACAGCCATTTTGGTTAACTTCCAGATAATTCCACAATTATTTTTATTCTTTTTCAACTGTAGTGTACCACAGTGCATTGTTGCTTGTTTTTGGTTACGCAAGTAAAATAAAAGTAACATTTGTTATTGTCCACCCACATATTGGGTTATCTCTAAGGTTTTTACCAAGAAGTAAGGGATACATTGCTCCCTTTTCAGATGCACACACTAAAAGAAAGGACATTTTCTGTTTTTTTTTTACTAGAATTTCAGCCCAACATTGCCCGGTGTTTGGAGGTGTATGTTTAGCAAAAAAAAGCGGTCAATTTTTTTTAAATTTGCCCCTAATAAGACCTCTTAACATTTATTGTTTGGGGCTCAAATCAAATTATTAAGATAGATCCATGTCCAAGGAACCTATATCTAAAATTTCAATTGTTTATATTCAAAATTGGCGGAGGAGTTTGGTAGATTTCTCAAAAGTCACATCGTTGAACTTTGACCCCTTAACAGCCAAATTTCTAGCCGAAAACCGATCACAAAGATGTTTCCAAATCGCAGTACCCTGTATATCAATTTTTGAGTCTGTAGACTTAAAATTGACAGAGTTATTGCGTAAGGAAATGTACACAGGCACATAGATACACACACACAGACACGTTCACTTTTATAGACATATAGATTTTTTTATCTCTCTTCTCCAGTCAAACGGATTTTTTTTTTCGTGCGTTTGGAAAAAAAGCCATTAAAACATGGAGGACGTTAAAGCAGTATTAATACAGCTAATAAAGGCTCAAATGGACCAGCAGCAGAAAACTGAGGAAAACTTAAAAGAACGTGATAAACAGCTCCAGTTACAATTTCAACAAGCGGAGGAGGAGAGAATGTTACTTCAACAACAGAGACAAGAAGAGCTATTGTTAAAAATATTCGATAGAACGGAACAATAGTTTTGCTTTTTGACAAAGTACAATATGGAACGCTATAGAAACGTTCAACTACCAACCGGAGTTGTAAAAGACGTTTAACTCTTTCTTTCGGAGAACCTATTCACCGAGGATTGTCAAGGAGCAATGCTAAGAAAGTTCGCCTATTTTGAGGAAATTAGGGACCACAGAACATAGCAAGTGTGTGGATTATATTCGCCCCAGGAAGACGAGTGAATTGGAATTTTCTGAAACAGTCAAACTTTTATCCGAACTGTTCAGCCCGAATTCTTCGCTCTTTCATAGACGATGATAGTACTTGAACCTGCAAAAAAGCGAGGACGACAATTATCTAACCTTCGTGACGTGGTAAATATACACTGCGATGAGTTTCGTCTACCTGACATCGGCAGATGACTTCAAATGTTTAAATTTTGCGTAGGGTCTAGTCTCATCAAAAAACGCTGGGATTAGACAATCTGTTCCCTCTAGACTTGAGAGGGAACAGAGCCTCGCCCTCCAGATGTTGGCCGAGGATTGTCAACGGGTAGTCTGCGTAAGGAACAACTCGAGACACGTCGAGGAGTCACGTGCAACATTCGTTAGAAGGACAACCTACAGACCGGAAAAATACTCACCCCGATAAAGCAAAGCTGGAAGTAAGAAAACTCAGGCTACACCTAATAAGTACAACCCAGTCACAAGACCCGGACCCCCTACAAGCCCGTGCTATCGCTGCGGTGGGAAACATGTGTCGAGTCAATGTTTTTACAAAGATAAGTACTGCAACGAATGTGGCAGGAAGAACCACAAAGCGACCCAGTGCAGGAAGAACAAGGTCAAGAACAGCGTCCGATAGACTAGATTCGACTTGGATTCGGATAAGTACCGGCGCAAATATTTAGTTAGCATCGCAAATAAAACTGTGCATCTACAAATGGATTACGGATCAGACCTGTCCATCATTAACATTAAGACATGTAAAAGGCTAAGGAAACTAACCATGCGGAAGACGAACAAATCAGCTCGAGCGACAAAGGCGGAATTTGAGGGAGCGCTCACATTCCCGGTGACCTTAAATGGTGTTACTAAAAAAGTGAAAGGCTATTTACATAGGACATCTGAAAACTTGTTCGGTACTGACTGGATGGAGCGATTCGAATGGTGGGACCAACCTATAAATAAATTCTGTCATAGGGTAGAAGACTCGTCTACGAAGGAGCAACAACTGGAGGACGAGTTAAAAGAGGAATTTCCAGAAGTATTCTCACCAGGACTAGGACAGTGTACAAAGGCTATAACAAGATCCGAACTAAAAGAAAACACTCTGCCCGTTTTCAAGAAGAAACGAAACGTCCCATTTGCAACAATAGAGAAAATCAACAAGGAATTGGATCGGCTAGAAGAGGCCGTAACACTATCGAAATTAAGTTGCAGTGATTGGGCAGTCCCTACCGTATTTGTGACCAAGAAAATAAACCAGTTAGTGTATGTGCGGATTATTCTACGGGTCTGAACTCAGCCCTCAAAGATTACCACTATCCACTCCCCACACCAGAGGAGATATTCAACAAATTAAACGGTGATAAAGTATTTTCTAAGGTGGATTTATGCGACTCATTTTTGCAGATCCCCGTCGAGGCGAAATGTTCAAAACTCCTCTATATAAAGACACACAGGGGCCCTACAAGTTGGCGCGGAAAGTGAGATCCGTTTTTACCAAACACCTACCCAAACAGTTAAGGCCACTAATGACCACTTATGTACCGAGTAAACGTTTCATACGAGGTGAAAGTGTTTTTCAAACGTTATAAAAACAACCTATTATTCTGGGAGGTGATTACAATTACTAACAGAGTCGTCGGTGACATGGTATATATCATCCAAGGGCCAACATATACCCACAGACGTCACCAGAACCAACGAAGAAGATGTCGATCAGTTGAAACCAGCGACAGTCCACCATTGGAAGATGAGCCGATAGACACTGTCTTCGAAACTTTTGATCTTGAACCTCCTCAATCAGCACCTGACCTACGGCGGTCGTTCTGTAAGAGAAAGGTTACCGAGCCATTGATGGTAAACCATAAAAGGAAGAGGTACTGACAGCTTTTACGAACAAAAAGCTTGGGAGGGGGTGTTGGATACGCCCCACCATGGGATTAATGGAATCTCTTGACGTTACTTCCTCTGGTGACGTCACTTCCGGTATCGACTACCGGTGCCGGGCAGTGTGCAAACGCCCCACCGTTGAGTAATGGTATTACTCAACTCACTTTGCCTGTATTATATGTGAATACATGTTCGTTCCTAAAAATCTTGTGTTCCTTTCGTTTATTACCATTTAACCCCATAACAGTAACACATCGAAGAATTATAGAAAAATGATGAAATGTGAGTTAAATGATTGGTGCGTTTGTAATGAAATAATCAAACCCAGACAATATATCAAAGTTATTATTTTCGTAAAGAGGTGGTATAATGTGGGTTAAAATCATAAAAAAGTATTGTCGAAATTAGTAACATATCCAATAATTATTAAAAATGATGAAATGTGAGTTAATTGATTCGTATGTTTTTAATGAAATAATCAACCAAGACAATATATCAAAGTTATTATTTTCGTGAAGGGGAGGCATAATGTGGGTTAAAAGTATAAAAATGATTGTCGGAATTAGTAACATATCTAAGAATTATAAAAAATGATGAAATGTGAGTTGATTGATTGGTGCGTTTGTAATAAATTAATCGGCCCAGACAATATATCCAAGTTATTATTTTCGTAAGAAGAGGCGATAATGTGGGTTTAAATTATGAAAAATTATTGTCGAAATTAGTAACATATCCATGAATTATGAAAAATGATGAAATGTGAGCTAATTGGTTGGTATGTTTGTAATAAAATAATATGCCCAGACAATATATCAGTTTCTGTAGGTTGTTAACAATATTTATCTGAATTTTCAATGTTAACTTCGGGTCAAAGTTGTAGTGGTGAGTAAAAAGACATATGATTATGTTGCTTTTTAACGTGCTCTTGAGTTCACTTTTGGGGTGGGGCTGGAGGGAGTAATGTCCATTTTGGGATCAGTATGCAATCTCTTACAATGTCATATTCCACAAATATGGAATAACTATGGAATCATATTCCGGAAATGACATCATTTCTCTTACTAATGTGTTGTTGGTGGTTGTTGTAGGAATCAGGGAGAACTACATTAATATTTAAAATTGTGGTAAAGTAAAAGTGCCAAATCATTATTCGCGTCAATGCATTTATGTAATTATTTGGAAAACTTGCTGAGTTATGGTCAAGAAATGATATCATTTCACTTAAAATTATGGTGTTAGTAGTAGGGAGGGGAAGACCCCAGTAATGTGGAATTTTGTAGTGAAGCAAGGGTTGCCTAATCACTAAGATTCTCAATATATTTGTTTATTTATATGTAAAACCTGCTGAGTAATCTTCAACAAATGACATCTTTTTCCAAAAAATTTGTTGTCGGTAGGGGTGTAAAATGAAACAAAGTAATGTGGAATTTGATAATGAAGCAAGGGTTGTCTAATCACTTAACTGTGCCAATGTATTTATGCATTCACTTTAAAATCCTGCTGAGACATCTCCCAAAAGTGACATAATTTTTCTTACAATAATAGTGCCGATAGTGAGGAAGGAAAGAAACGCAGTAATGTTGAAATTTATGGTGAAGCAAGGGTTGCGAACTCATAAACCAACACAATGTATTTATGTATTAATTTGGAAATCCTAATGATCCATCTTCTAAAAATGATTTCAATTTTCTTAAAATTATGGTAGCCTTGGTGGGAAGAGAAATTATTTCATATATGTTGTACAATACCTGTCGAGAGTATATTAAATTGTTTCATATATGTATATAAATTACCCGTCCGAAGCTAGGTAAACATATTTTTTAAATATGTGTTGTGAATTACCCGTCTCAAAAGGTGAAATTATTTCATATACATTCTGTAAATTACCTGTCCTAGGAAAGGTACAATTATTTCATACATGTGTAATAGCCGTTCTAGAGTAGGTAAAATATTCTTTTGCTCGAAATAGCAAATGATACATAGCCATTGAAAATTCCTCTCTCCAAAGAATAACAATAACAATTACATTCAAAATCAACTTCATTTTTCTCATTGTTTATACGGTCCCAAGTACTTGATATTAATAGTGACTTTCTATTAACGATAAAAATTCATATGCATTTAACAGCGATAAATATTCTGTAGCCTTATAAGGAAGCACATTCAGTTTCAGTTTTTGTGATGCTGGTTTTTAAACCTATACTTATAACGAAATGTCAGCGCCTTTTTGAATAATTGTTTTAAGAATAAAACTAAATTATTTATACTTTGTGCAAGCGAAGTAATTCAATTTCTTCATAACATTCTGATCAATCACCACCATAGATTAGTAAATAAACAAAAACAATAAAAAACAAGATTATATATATGTATAAATATATATATACATATATAAATATATATATATATATACATATATATTTGTCGCACATTCAGGTGAACCCTTTACCGATACTGAATAAATGTTAAAATAAAACTAAATAAAAAACAACATATTTTGAATTGAAAATAGAGTCTTACTGTTTTTAGTTAGAAACAAGTGAAAGAGACAGAAAATGAGACAAACTTACCAAATGCTAGGGGTTCAAATACCAAACTGGAACTTACCTGTAAACGAAAAAAATATATGCGTTTAATTTTTTAGTTATTATCAGAAGTCAGAATAATGTATTAAAATTAGTAAGTACACCTGAGGTTGCCCGGGAGTAAAACATATTGAAGAATGTTTCAATTTAAGTAGTTTTCATATTTTGGACAATATTTCTGCAACCATAGATGTTCACGCCCGCAGAAAATATAAAAACTCTGCCACTAACTCGTAAGCCTAGGGCGAATACAAAAAGACATAAAAATTGCGTATGCATTTTATTCAAACAAAAGCTTTAAACGTCAATTAAATTCAATGTAAAAGTAAATGTATTCCAGTAATATTCGTGTCATCAACACACGAATCTACGAATGAGAGTGCATAGGATGTTAAGCAATAAATCTTCTTCCCTCCGAAATAAGATGGTAACCTAAGACGATATTTTTTCCATCACCTAGAAAACCGCTGTGCTTCTGAATATCACACGGCTGGCCGTATACAAAAAAGAACAAAAGTTAAAACACTGTCTGTGTAAACTGTTTTCATTAGATTCAGCATAACTGTAGAAATGAATAGTCTTAGGACCTTATAAAACTCAATTTCGCCGGAACATATCCTGTTCGAAATCGGCGACACTATTTTAATGTATTAGAATGACCCAGATGCTAAACAAATTCATTTATTCTTTCATAAAAGGTCGTAATGAAGAAGTTCCCCGTTACTGTTTCTGCTATTTAAAGTATAAAATTTAGTTTAGGGTAACTCTTTGAAGTGTTTCTCAGTAATGTTTGCATCGAAATATGGCATAGAATGTCACAAGGAAAAATCGATATTTATTATTGTAGGTCTCAAGAAACCGCTACAACATTTTTGTCAATTAACGACAAGCAATACAACTGATACTTGGTAGCAGTTTGGTAAGATATATCAAATAAAGTGCATTTGTTTATTCTGAGATTAAAATATTAATGTTGACTGCTTTTCTGAAAAAGTGTTCTGTAATGTGTGTATGTCCGCAAAAACGCAAAAGTCGTTGTAAAATATGACCAGGAAGCAACATTGTCTTTCTTTGTAAAATATATAAAATCGAATGTAAATTTTTTAAAAAACCCACAGAACTCTGATTGTAGAAATAATCATAAACAATTATGTAAACGAGAATGAAATTTTCACTGATTTCGAAAATGTTAATGCAACTATTCTAGCTTATTTCGATATACGTAGAATAGTATGTTTAATTGCAATATTATGTAAGCCTTTGGGACTAGAAAATAAAATAACTAGCTTTATGCTCCCGGCGTGAGTCGAGATATATAAATCGTATAATTTGAAAAATGTTATAGAAAAATTAATAAAAAGAAATAAGGAGTAAGACGTTTAAATAATTTAAGCGGCTGTTAACAATCGAGTGGGTATGAATTTGTTTTTGTATTCTTTGAATATGATTATTATAATCAGTTATTTCTTCAATCCAGAATAAAAATGAAATTCTTAGGAAAAGCTAATGCACCCTCAATTGTTAAAATATATATTTATAAATGGGGCGTCCCGTATTTAACTAGAAAATATAGAGTAGCTAGCAGCAAAATCGAAGAAAACGAAATAACAATAGAGCGATATAAATGGTTTTCCGTTGAAGATGTTAAGTGTACGTCGGTGACAGTATTTGTGTCATTTTATGTATTGGATGCACTCTTTTCTAGGAATCTGATTATATAAGATGTCAAAACTTATTATGCATTTCAACATAACAACTAGGCGTAGAGATCTCAACTGTGGGATATATTAAAAGAAGCTCATTGTAAGATTTCAAATATCTCCGATTTCATGAAATTTTTACAAATGGTCTGAGACACCAAATAAAACATATTCCCCCAATCCAAGTTTGTTTTGTATATTTTAAAGGTTTCTTATCCATTTAATTTTGAAATTCTTCCTATTCAAACATTTAGTATATCAGAGTTTTCATAATATTTCATCCAGTCATTAGACGATAGTTACTTAAAATTCGTTAAATTTCGATTTCTTAAGATTCCTGAAAAGAACTGTTCGTTATTAATGTGAATAAGCGTATATATTTACTTCTGTCATGGCTGTGTATGCTCAAACTGATATTTAACCTGTATGATTATGTTGACGGATTATACACACACGATAATGGATTAGATAAGTATATTATCTCGAAAACAAAGAAAAGCTTTTATATATTTTTTATTCTTATCTTGCATAAACAGCATACAATTATCGGTGTTTAAGAGAGCATGCGAAACGTTTCGCTTGCTAAATGTCTGTTTTGTAGATAGTCTTGTGCTGATTACCGAGGACGCTGTTAATAATAAAATATATACGTTTCTATGTAATTTATGCTCGCAGACATATCGAAATAAGATAAAAAGAGGAAGAACACACGTTTTCTAGAAGTCGAAAAATAATTGTATTACTTTAATAATCAAGTAACGCCTCTTTATCTTTTAAGAGAAATTCAAGATAGTTTCCGAATAGAGAATTGATGCGTGGGGAAATTCTTGTTCTTTCAACGACTATGATTAACGCGGTCTAACCACATTTCACAAGATAAAACATAAAGTGTAACAACAACTAAAGAACAGATATTTTGACTCTAGTTCAGCTCTTCTTTTTTAATGCTTGTCTTTTTGTGGAATTATATCAGCCTCAATATTCTATTGAAATAAACAATACATCTTCTTAAAGTTTCTGCTTGTTATTATTTCATTCCATTACATTATGCCTTCTTTCTTTCTATTTAAAACTGTTCAGTTTAAGTACTAACGACTACTTCCACGTAAAGTATTGGATTTGTTAGCCCAAAAGGTAAGAAATTCGACAGAAGTTGGCCATCGGAAGAAGTCCTGCCTTTGAATCGCTGGATATCAAATCGCGGCACTGATTTACTCATCACACTAATGCGTCATGAGAGTTGTGTGCGGAGTCCTCTATCAATTATATGCATATGCATTTATTTATTCATTTATACATATGTTTATACATAATGGTAGTCATCCACAGACAGACTATGTTGCCGTATCGTAGTTCTCCAGTACGGCTAGATTAGCATCCATCCCGAACAAGAGTTCGAACTTACAGGCATAAATTTGATAGTGGGCAGTTCAACCCTCTGGCTAACGACCTCATCAAATGTCTATTTATTTAAACATTTGACCACCGCTATTTACAGTGCTCGAATGCTTTGCTTTATGCTAAGCAGTCAGCGGGTGAAATCGTTTACGACAGTGCTCTACCCAATGAGGGACGGAATTAAAAAAATATTTATATACTAAGATATATACATTTATATATTAATACATAAATGCATTTATATATTAATACATACATATATACATTCATATATTAATACATTTATATATTAATACATAATATAAACATTTATATATAAATATATACATATATACATTCACATATTAATGCATACATACATTTATATATTAATACATACACATATACATTTATTTAATAATGCATGTATATATAAGTCCATATATTAATACACACATATATACATTTATATATTAATACATATATAAATTCATATATTAATACATACATATACACATTTATATTAAGACATGCATATATACATTTATTTAATAATACATACATATATACGTTCATATATTAAAACATACATATATACATCTATATATTAAAACATACATATATATATTTATATATTAAAACATACAAATATATATTTATATATTAATACATGCATATATATATCACTGTGTAATGAATACCAATGCGTACTAAACCATTTATCATAATTTATTCTCCGTCACCTGCATTGCATTGACCTTAATGTTTCTTGCAGAAACCTCTTTATCATTTACAGACCCAACAAACTGTATATACACACACATACACAGACAAACACACTCACCCCCACACACACACATACACACACATTATATATATATATATATATATATATATATATATATATTGGTTGATAATTTAATTAAATATATTTATCAATTAACATATACCAATCGTAATTATTTTTAAAAATCTTTTATAGAGTTAAAAGGTCCAAGCTATAGGAATATCATTCGTGAACCCATAACATATAGAATAGGTTGCAAAATGCCAAAGATTTAGTTTTCCTTGTTAGTAATTTATTAATTTTTAAAACTGTACATTATAATATTGTTTCGTTCGTGAATAACATGTCCACATGGGGATAGTAAACTTTTGAGCTAATAAACTGAGAAAGATTATTTAAATTTTCATCATAAAATGAAATTATAATTTTAACTGGTACAATGGAACAACACAGCAGTAATGTTTATTTCACTAACGCAATAAATTTGAAGGTGTTTTTCGTTTTTAGCACTTAGTGCTCATGAATCAAACATTTGGTCATTTTCTAGTCTAGTTAACGAAGTGAGAAAATGAGTAACAAAGCTAAGTACACAACAAATAAAAAAATTACTTAAGGTAAGCTAATACTTTGCTTCCTATCTGGATAAGTTTTTAATGTTTTAAATTATTTGAAGATGTGTTTAGTTTTTTTAAAAAACGTATCTTTAAACCTGTTGATTTACAACAGACAAAATGGTTATCATATTCGAACTACAGTTTCTCAAACATCGCAACTTAAAAAGTAATTATAGAAACATATATTCAATAAATGGTCTCAATCGTGCGAAAATATAATGTACTACGAATATGTTGTTTAATTTTAGATTTTTAGCAATTATCAAGGTTCGATTATGGCACGAGAAAGACCATTATTTTGCCTTTCGATTTAAATCGGCAGGTGTTACAATACTTCTATTTTAACTAAAAACTTTAAAATAAGTTAAAGCACTAAAAACTTAGGGTCGATAGAAGAGTAACCTAGCTTACCTTTGGTAGCATTTATTTGTTGAATATTTATTTTTACACATTTGTTATCTGTAGAAAATCAGCAAACTCTACAAAGTTACATTCTGCCAATACTTGAATTTATTTTATTTATTTACTGATTGTTACGTGTCGTTTTTCTATGCTGCAAATGCGCCTTAAGCAATCTGTTTGCGTCTTATTTAATGTAAAATATATTTTTTATTCGTTTTTAGATAAAATATTTTTCTTAAGTAACCAAATCACGTCTGCTCACTCTTGAACAAAGTTCAGATACTATTTGTTTAAAAAATGATCAGCCATACAAATAATTTGATCGAAATATTCATTATACGCATTCGAAATTAATAACTGATATATCTTTAAGATTACCTCTTAAAGTACTTACTAATTCTTCTGAGATTTCGGAAACATAGTATGCAAAATCATAGGTGCCAAAAACTACAGTGTACCGGTAGAAAACTTCACATGCCTTCCCGAAATGGCTTAGTCTACAATACATTGTAGGCTGCATTGCACTGTAGAGAATCGACTGTGGATTTTATCAAATTGACGGTATATAATGGCTTAAGTTGAAGATAAAAATATAAAAGTCAAGTACTATACTTTAATTATGCTCTAAACAGAAACTTTTCGAACGCGCCCTTTTCTTATTAAAAAACGGTTGATTTTATGGAATTATTTTTACATAATCACTTAAAGTTAAACTTTAAAAATTCAAGTATCATGGTATAATTGTGCTTTAAAAAGAAACATTCATATTGAGCGCGCCCCTGTCTGATAAATGAAACTACTATTAATTTTGTACGGCGGTCTTTCTGCTTGTGCGGTGATAAAACTTCTCAAATGTTCTTGTGATATTAAGTTGTACAACAATGTAAAGTTTGGTCAAAATCAAACCTGTTTCTTCAATCGGATTTTTTCGATTATCGATTGTCGATACTTATCATCTGTATTCCGATATATGACCTTCGTAAGAACACTCCTACGCACATCAGGTACCTTCGTGTGAAATTTTAAGAATATCGTCCCAGCTATTTCAGAGTACATCGAGAATGAACTTACAAACGCATATAAAGTTATTTTGATATAATAGCATATATATATATATATATGTATACATATAAATATATATAAATATATATTATATGTGTGTGTATGTGTGTGTATGTATATAAGACGTATATTTGACCCAATACATTTATGCAACTATAATTTCATTCGAAATTTAGTTAACTACGAGATGTTTGTTACTTATGTAATTCTTACATAACTATTTTTCTTAATTTTACATATTCCTTATAGTTTACATCGAAGTAAACCGACCAATTATTTTATCTACTTGATATAATTTACGTACACGATGTAAAATAGATGAAAATAGATAATCATTAGTTCTATAAAAACGCACAGAAACAGAAACATTAGAGATTGGCTACATGAATAGAATAAAAATGTATTTATAATTGAGAAAGATATGTCTGACTTGTTCAGATAATTATAAAATGGTAGCTTATATGAACACTTCAATTAAAATTGATTGCAAACATCATAGAACAAAGTATTTACAGAATATGTGAGCGAAATGTTTACGAACTCACATTTAGTATATTAAAATATGGAAACAAACTGAATGTTCTAACGTCAATGTACGAGGAGCGTGTAATAAGTAATACTCCTGACCCACTTCCCATAGAAGTAGAGCAACGAAACTTGGCACAGTTATTAGTCTTTCTCTAAACAGAAACCACTCAGAGCTATGCATTTCTCCCATCGTTTGATCCAGCTCTGGAGACCGTTTTTGTAGAACACACCATGTTGGTCCTCCAACCACCACGTAACTTCAGAAATCAAGGCTACATCATCTAGGAAACGCTTTCCTTTCAAAAACAACTTCATGGCTGGGAAGAGGTAAAAGTTAGAGAGTGCAAGGTCCGGAGAGTAGGGAGGATGGGGAGGATTTCATAACCACACGCCCGTGCTTCTGATCTGGCGACATGCGAGTTGTGGACCGGAGCGTTGTCCTGCAGGAGGAGAGTAGCTTTGCTGATCTTGCCACGCCTCTTGATTTTGATAGCTTCCTTTAATTTCTTCAAAAGTGAAGCATAATAGGCTCCTGTAATTATGGTACCCTTTGCCAGGAAATCTGTCATCACTACTCCGTCCTGGTCCCAGAAGACGGTGAGCATGAACTTGCCAGCGGAGGGCTGCACCCTTGCCTTCTTTGGAGGTGGTGAGCCCAAGTGATTCCACTGCATCGACTGGGCGTTGGTCTCTGGATCATAGTGATGGACCCAGGTTTCATCCTGTGTAGTCAGTCTTTTGAAAAACTTTGAATCTTCTTGGTACATCTCCAAAGTCATACTCGAGCATTCGACGCATTCTCGCTTCTGGAATGGTGTGAGCAACCTGGGAATCCATCTGACAGACACCTTATGCATAGGCAAATAGTCATGAATGATAGTTTCCACAGATCCTGTACTAATCTTGACATCTTGGGCTATTTGGCGAATAGTAATGCGCTGATCTTCCAAAATTGCAGCCTCAATTTGACGGAAAGATACCTCATCAATGGCAAAAGGGGGGCGACCAGGTCTGGGAGCTGTTTCCACAGACTTCTGGTCATGTTTGAATGCACGATGCCAGCGTTTTACAAGGTCATATGATGGGGCATTATCACCATAAGTTTCTTTCATTTCATCAAAAGTCTCCTGTGGTGTGCGTCCTTTCAAATACAAAAACCGGATCACTGCTTGACATTCAACAGGCTCCATTTCACACCTGACTCAGTTCAAACACCTGTAAAAAAGAAACCACAATTAGTTTAGAGCTGCAATTTGCCACATAACCCGTAGAGATATAAATCATTGCACCTGCAAAATTTCAGCTAGATCAGACAACTGGAAGTGGGTCAGGGGCATTACTTATTGCACACCCCTCGTATTAAACTCTGGACAAATGCATTTTTAATTCAGTTCCTCTTAAAAACATATTTCTATATTCGCAATATCATTAAATCCGAACATATAATTTCTAATTCGCATTGAAATCTAGATATATTTTTTGGACTCTGTGGTGAATTCGGTTATAGTTTTACATTCGTTTTAACGAAGAAATGATAATAGTCTATGTGCCTGATATTTGGATATTTTCCAAGTAAGTAGGGTCTCCAGAGAATGAACAAATTGCGATTTGGGAAGGTGAATATCTATGAAGTCGTGAAATTGAAAATTTGTAAGAGAGTGTTAAAAACGAACCAATCAGAAATGATTAAAGGAAATTGGTGACGCCATATTTGATATTCACATTTAAACTGATTGGTCGAGCCGGATCGGATTATTAGTTGCGGCAGGAGGGTAGGGAAAGTATCATTGCAGAAACGGTTAGTCTCCTACAGCATATATTGAAACGTTCCTCACAGAATTGTTTGTGACACAATGGATTTCAGTTCAGAAAAACGTTGAGAGAAATAAACCTCAATTTTCTATTCATTAGATTTATGATAATACGAAATAACCTAGCTATAGGTAAGGTCAAGCTTTAAGAGAAAATATCATCCTCCTCATCATCAGCAGCAGCAGTAGCAGTAATAGCAGAAGCCTCGTTTTTATGAAACAGTGAAAGATGCGCTTTGTAGATTGAGATAAAGAAAACCATAATGAGTTTTACATTTTCCCGGACAGTACAGCGCAACGGACAAAAAATAAGATTCATTAAATCGTTAACAAAATTCACAATTTTTCTGCAATTCAACCATATTAAGTAGAAATAAACTATGTCACGTTTTAATCAGAAATGTTTGCGATTTTTTGTTTTGTTCCTGTTCAATGATATGAGGGACACTTTGGTAATCGTTTTATCAGTCTGACGTGTAATTCTGAATACGCTTGACAACTCACCGGGCCTTTACTTATCCAGATTTTTATCTGTGTGATTATGCCAACGATAATATCTATAAAATTAATTAACAGACAATCTTGAACAAAATCAAAGCAGTGCCAAGTGAGGAGTGCGCCAGAGTTATGAATAATTTTTCACGTCGCATTCAGTTGGGTTTATAAGTGAACGCCGATAAAAAACATTGTTGGACGTTGATGTTTGAAACTGGGTTGATAATGCAGTTATATGCTAAATTTTATCAATAACAAATAGATTAAAGAAATGATTGTGAATATTATTAACGATTCTATTGGTGGCTTTTGGGGGAACGATACTCCTGAATTTGTATTGTTTCCCTTTGGAATTGAAACTAGATTGAGAATTCTTCTGATGTGTTCAGTGAATGTGCTTGTTTAGTGATAAAAATGCTATTTCATAATAAAATCGGTCGTCGGATTGACGAAGAAAAACCCCACTGATATTTCGAATCTGGCCGTGACTGAATGACACAAATTTTATTTAAAAATTAAAAAATAGTATACTGACCGATGTTGTGGCAGATTTAAATAAGTAGTGTTCTTTCAAGCAATACGTTTTGCAATGTACAGATTGACACGGGACCAATGTTACATTTTCAATTTCTACTTTGTGTCTGTGTGTGTAGGTTCGTTCCCTATGGACTCTGCAACGACTCGCCGAGTTTTAAAAATATTCACACGTATACTTTATGTGTCTGGCAGGTTTCTTAAATAGTTATTTATCGGAATGCTTACGATTAGTATAAAGAATTGATGATCAAAAAATTCGATTAAAGCGGAAACGGTCCGATTTATACCAAAGTTTAATCCCTTATACAACCTAATATCACAAGTACATTTGAGAAGTTTTATCACCGCACAAGCAGAATGACCTGGCGTATAAAATAAGCAGTAGTTGCTTTGATAACACGCTGGCGTGTTCGAAATGAATGCATCTATTTAGATCACAATTAAACTATGATATTTGACTTCTGCATTCTAAACTTTAATTCAAGTGATTATGTAAAAATAATTTCATAAAATCTATAGTACGTGCTCTACAGTGCAACGTAAATAGTTGTACATGTATTGTGGACTATATGTGAGGAGAGCATTCGAACCTTCCTACTATTTCACTGCGGTTGGTCCCCATGTAAATCAGGCAATCAATCGATCTGATGAAAAAATGGCGACTTAATCGACAAATGTATTGGAAAGGTGGAGTTATCATTGATCTTCATTCAGTCCCGAGCAACGTCGGATCACCCTGCTAGTAATAACGTAAGAGAGATTTTTTTTATATGCATACATTTCGGTGTTTATAGGTGCTAATCCTTTTTATACTCTCTTTTTGTCGTTGCAGTTGCTTCTTGTAGTTGACTTAGAAAGAGGATACAATAAGAGGTTCTCTGAGAGTTTTCATTAATAGTTTTATTTGAAGAGAATTGACAGAGAAGAAAAAGACTAATGCTATATTAACGCATTATTGTTTCACTTACTGATATGAGTGGCGCACATGGAAAGAAACGTCGATATCATTATTTTTCAGCATCTTTGGCCTCGTCTCATTCGCACGACTTCTACGAAGAGACATTTGTTTCTCTTAGCTGGAAAACATGGCGTCATTCGTTATTGTTTGGCTGTTTTGTCTACTGTTTGACCTGCTACCTCCGCTTCAGCTTTAAGTCTCACGTTTCTTGGAACTATTCTGTTTGCAGATCAATGTTTTCATGACATGCACTAAATGTTACCTTTGCCAAATTAACACTAGCTAATTTAATCTCTATTGACGCAAGATCCATAATGTAGCACAATTATATATAAATAATATTTTGTTTTTAAAGTTTCCCAAGGCTAAAACTTAACTTGAGTTATTACAAAAAAAAACTTGATCTAAATAAATGTAAAGATATTTGTTTTAATATTAAATTAATGAAAGTCGTTAGAAGTAAAAACAAAACTTCGCCTTTCGTATTAGTCATCTTTTATTAGATATTAATTGGTGTTTTCTAGTGCTACTTTATAATATTAACGTTATGGAACTATAAATGAGTGAGTTGCAAGGAATACTTTCCCTGCGAGCATTGTTAGTGACAAGGTGTAATACACGGACTAATATTTAAACTAGATACTGAAATGTATGCCGTGTATCATTGCTTGTATTCTAGATTGTCTTTGTCAAATTGCATAACACAAAACTTCAATGTTCTAATCTCTTTGTTTTGAAAGTTGAAGTTCCTCGCATGAATGTTTAATAAATAATAAATAATAATCATTCTTATTTAGAGTTTTCTTGAGGTTAAAGTTTCGATTATGACTACAGATTACCCTTAAAATACAATTAAGAATTAACTAATTAGGATATAAATTCCGTATTGATTGTTTGGTTAGGCATAAAGATTTCGACAATCGACAATATGTACCTGAAGAAGATCGACCGAAACGTTGTAAGAATGGCAAATATGATAATCTGAATGATACTAATAATAAAACTAGCTTTTTAGAAAGAAATTAAATTTGAAGAAAGGTTTGTTGATAAAGTTATAAACTTAATGTTCAAAAAGAAAAATAGGGCGCAAAAATTATCAACAAAAAAGAATTTGACTTGAGAACTCGAATAATTCGAACGAATTACGTATTTGTAAGTATCATGCCAATGAACTGCGTATGTACTGCATGAATTTTAGTAAAGGTGCATTCGTATTATATTGAATTGCTTGTTCTACTATTTCTGAATATATGTTTGGAAATAATTTTATTCTAAATTAGCTATACACAGTCGAGTTGCTCGGGATTTATTAATTTCATATTTACAAATTACTTAAGATTAAAAATTAAAAACAAATGTTTTATGCTGGGGATAAAAAGTATAAAAAGTAACATACGTATAGGTGAAGTGATCACAATATCTTATTGATATAGAGAACTAATTACGAAGAGAAAGATAAAATGCATGTTCAGTAATGAATTAATTAATAGAATGGGGTTACGTTACATGGTTGCGAAGAATTGTTTATTTATGTTACCATTACAACAGTATTCAAAATAGGAATAGATTTTATAACAAAAATGTAACCAAATATATTTTTTCTATTGTAAAACATGATAAAATAAAAGAGATGAAAGACTTAGACAGAATGAAATAGCGATGTTACAGATATAATATTATTTACATTTAAAATCTAACATCCTAGAAATTAAATTTATAAGATTAAATAATTTGTTTATATTTTTTTACTATGGTATTGTATTTTTTACAATGATATTGTATTTTTACTATGATATTGTATTTATTATTATGATATTGTGTTTATTACTCTGATATCGTATTTATTACAATGTTATTGTATTTTCACTTCGATATTCCATAATATTGTTACATTTTAGAGTATTTGCTTCTTCAAAAACTGAATTTCAATGATGTAAGAAACTTTGTAATTTCTACGATATCCGTTTAATCAATATATCAACTGGCGTAACTGCTTTGATATTTATATTTTATCTACCGTCCTCGTCCAAGAAAATCAATAAAAATAGTAATTGACAGCAGCAGTTCAGTAGAAGATAATATTCAAACAGCAGGGATGGAGAGTATCTTATAGCAAGCAGAGGGACAGAATGAAGGATTTATCCATGTTAATATATCAGAAATAGATGGAGAAAGTGGCTGATATAAGTTCTGAAAGCGCGGAACAGAAAACGAAGCCCATGTATTTCTCTTTATTTGCATCCTCACGAAGCAGAATTAGACACAGTGGAATTAATATAAGGAAATTCCAACCAAAAAGGGACACCCTTGATTAAGACAAACACTGGAATGGCCTCAGTCAGATAGTACAGTATACTCCTTGCCAAAATTCCGACGACAGAGAGATAAACATAAAAAATAGGAAAAAGATATGACATCAAATACACTTTTGGGGGCAACCAAGTAACGCATTTTCATCTATTTACCAATAAAATAGGATTTAGGCTTGATTGCTTTCTGTTTCTTGAGGAGTAATTTTAAAGGCTGCTATTAAAAATATATATGTAAATATACTTATAAGATTACAAATTATTTAATTAAGAATGAAATTTTCAGGAACCCTAAATACAAATTAGTACAAATATACAATGCAGTTATCAATGTAATGCATTTTCTGCAAACTACGATATTTTCTTGGGTTTTTGTAAAAAATTAGTAAAATATTTTGAATGAGAAAAATCTCTTTGAAATGTAAGTTTATATTTCCACTTTTATATGGAAGTCAGAGTGTGTGATTTCCTTCCTCATAGGTTCCGAAATGGCTGATCCTATCTTTTGCAAATTTCTCAAAAATGTAATGGCAGTGTTTTTCGATATGTCTTGTATATAAATTCATCAGATAAGTATCGAAAATACGATCTTAAAAATAGTCTTTTTGAATCTTAGATAAAAAAGAATTTTTACAGTTAAATATTTTACGTTACACCGGCCAAGGGAAAATAATAAAATCTCAGTAAGTCATTTCTTCTTTTAAAAAAAAGCCCGAGATATATTGTCATTTAGAGATATAGCTCAGTGGTGGAGCATTCGACTACAGATCAAATGATCTCCTGCATAAGCCCGAGTGTTATTTTAATTAACGAAGAAATGATTTGAATAAGAATATTAATAAGTTAAATTTATGATAAAAGAAAAGGTACCAGTAAAAATCGCCGCTAATCAATTGTTCGTTTGCATATTTCAAAAGTAAACATTAATCAGAAGTGACATTTTCAGGACATTAATCGCCAAGACAAGATATGAGCTTACACACTCATAAGTGTAAGAGATGACAATTCCTGACAGTCTTTATTCTCTTATATCTGATTAAATTCTATATCTCTAGTCAAATATATTTTATATAGTGGGCTATTCTACTAATATTTATCTACTTTTCATTATTAAAAGACGCACAGACACATACAACACACACATACACACATATTTGTATATATGCGTGTGTGTGTGTGTGTGATTAAATATGTTTAAATATATTGAACCAAAAATACATTTTTCAAATGTGTGGAATACATATAAAGATGTGCATTTTGTACAACTGATTAAGTTCCTTTCAAAAAGAAAATTATATAAGCACCAGAAAAGACCCCACGCGGATAAATCTGCGATTACACATTAAACATCTCATCAGGAATTCAATAAGGCATTATAAAATTTCGGACGCATAAGACCTTTACTGGCATTTACATTACTAAGGAACAGATGGTTCACATGATGATATAACTGAAATTTACCAAACACTACTCACTACCATCATTAAGGAGAGAATTTTAGCATGTATTTTCATAATATATTAAGCAAAGCTTTAGGGAAACAGGTTGGTAAAATAAGTTTAATAAAATAATATATGTGCATTTGCATACAATGATTTATATCCTGTGAAGTAATTGATGTTTCAAAACAAAGCTCAATTTTAAAATTAAGGAATAATTAACAAGTATTTGTATATATTAAAAAGAAAAATTAGAATAACAAATCGGCTTTAATAAAACATGTATACACCGACATATACTTATATGGTTTCAAGTAATTATGCAAAATTCGTGAATGTAAACAACCACGTTTTACTGCCATATAACCATCTCAGCTGGTTCTTTTCTTGATGAATTTCTTTTTACTTTACTTTTATAAACGGCACCATTGCATTTTGTACAGTAACTGAGTTTCATTGTTTTAGTTCAGTTCGAATTCATAAAGCGCACGTTTCTAAATTAAATTACAGTGCGCGCTTATCCGTGGAATTTATTTCAAATCAAACAAGTAGTAAATAAAGACACATGTGAGCACATTACAACTGCCATACTACAAAAAAGGTACATTTTCAATTTGATCTGTTTCAATCGCATATACACACGAAAATATGTATTTTAATATCGTAAAACTTTTAACTTAACCTTGTATATTTGCAATAACCTTTGAATTACAAACACTGAAAAAAAAAACAATATACGTAATTAGACGATTAAAGTTGTTATTGAACTTCAAACATTCCCTTTGCAGAGAGTGAAATATTCCTAGTAGCTTGACGCGGTTCAACTAATTCTGCTCATATAAAACTAAAAAGATGACCTTTCAAAAAGCTTGTCGCCATTAACCCAGTTGATTTCATCGGGTGTCGAAAGAGACTGACAGTCTCTGGAGGCATTTAAATGATGTCGACTGGGATGGAACTATTTTGTATCAAAACAGACACCGTGGTTCGCCAATGATAAATAAAAGCTGTAAAAAGATTGTCCCTGTCGCAATCCTCTGGGACAGGCGTATATGTTATGCATTTATGGTTATAATTGTTTCTTTTCATATAGAAATGACTAATATGTTTATCAAATAGCGAGAAACCTGAAGCTGAGTGTTAATACTTATAATAAAATCGCGCCCAGACTTAATGGAGACGAGTGAAATAATCAAATATAATAAAGACAAAAAACATAGATCCAATAACCAATAGAATTACACCCAAGATTAAAGACCAACTTAAGTACTCTAACTAGGATGTTTACCAATTCAATATCACACAATACTTCCAAATCACACGGTATTTCTTTAATCACAAAGATATACAGATATAAGGGTTTTTTCTTAAAATAAAATTTGGCATTTCTAATTTAAATACAATTTTGGGCATATGGCCAACGCAGCTCGCACGTATATGGAGTAATTTAAAGATTCGATTATCACCAACTCTTCGCATTTAATTAGGCTGTATTTCAGGAGGAAGACGTCGAATGCTGTCTTCCAAGTGGTCAATTGTGTCTGGTTTATCGGTGTAGACGTGAAACTTTACATATCTCCAAAGTAAATAATCTCATCGAGTTAAATAGCACGACCAAGGTGGCCAGTTGACAGGTCCATTTTGTGAAGGCATTCATCCATCAATTGTTGCAAAATGGTTTTCAAAATAAATTTGCAGAATTTTCTGATCTCAGAATTCCATATCGTTGCCAAATCAGAAAGTAAAATAGAGCAAGTTGTAAATTTTAAGTTCGCTGCCTCTGACCCCCTCCATATATATATATATATATATATATATATATATATATATATATATATATATATATATATATATATTTAATAGTGGGGCGTACATATCGGGGACGAAATTTATAACGAAGGATGGGACATTTATAAAATGGACTATACGGCGACGACGGTGATGTAGCAATTACTTGTTGAGTTCATTTTATTTATTGGAGAGATATAAATGTGAAGAGATATGAAATAGAGAGTTCTTTTAAACACATACAGCCAGTGTACACTTTTAGAAGGAGTTTACACAAACTTGTTTTTTTACAAGACGAAAACAAAACACATTACCTTGCGGTTTAAATGATGATGAATAAAAAGGCTTACAAATAACATGAAGACATTTATTTCAGCTGGTATAACCAGAATGATCAGGTATTCGATGCCGCGTTAGGTTCCTACATTTTATTCTCCCTTCTTTATCTCGCTTTCGAAGCTTAGGATAACTCTGGCTGTTCTGAACTCAACCCTGTGGTCTTGACTCTGATCTCACTGATTTCTAACCATAACTTCTAAATATGTTGAATCTATCTTTCTTTGTGACGTCATAACGTTGTCAAACATGTGAATATCTCCTCACGTGGATTCTTCATATTACATATTTCTACAACACGTTTCTGGCAACACAAAGAACATTCTTGAATTGATTGTTCGTTCTGTTTCTCTGGCCTAATTAGTTGTATAGGTATTTCTAATATAATGTGCAATTCTCCACGTTGCTAGAATTGCATCTAAATTTCAATATGTATTCTTTTGAACTTTTGATTACTGGATTCTATTCTAGCCTTTTCTTTTAATATATACTATTTTCAATCCTATTTACATGGTTTCTCTAATTACAAAGATCTGCTCCTCCATATACATTCTAATAGTAAAACATTTTGAATTAAAAATTTTGAAGACATGTAAAGATGGGAAGGATTCCATTAAAACGAGTGACTATTTGTGAGCCAGAATTTATTTTTTCAGATACTCACTAACATTCAAAATAAACGTTTGTCAGCGATGAACGATCGCTGTGCATTTGCGTTCCGGGTGTGATTTGGCATACGAAGGTCGTTCCAAAATTAAAGCCTTCAAACGGTTGAACAGCTACGAGGAAGGAACAGGAGTCATTAAAATCAGTGCTTTTTGCTTTCCAGAATATATTTTTCATATAGTAACCAACATTGCCACTGCACTTTTGTTAGGAATTCAATGGCTAATCTGTGCTTCTGACGCACATCCATGACAGAGGTTACTTTCTTAGAGATTCGTACTCTCAATATTTGCACTTGAAGCCGCTTTCAGGACTGCCAGCAACAACTGTAAAAGAGTAAAAAAGAACGCGAGAGACTGGTATGCTCAGTCCATCACGTCCAAAGTAACTTAGCAGCGGCTTGGTTCCTACAAATTTTGGCAAATAGCAAAAAGGATCCTGAATAGAAATGTGTGCTTTATTCCAACCATTATCAATGGACATGGGGTAATCTCGTCAGCAAAACTCTTTGACAAGAACTTTGCAGCTAATTCTACTCTGTGGGATCAGGGCCGTATTTCATCCTATGTCTGAAAACACGCCATACGACATAAAAATATTTGTGCGTGGTGTTGCCAAGCTAATCAAAAACCTTGACTCTAGTAAAGCAACTGGCCTTGACGGCATTCCTTTTATAGTTCTGAAACCGTCAAGTTGAGGCTGCCATTTTGGAAGATCGGCGCATTACTATACACCAAATAGCCCAAGATATCAAGATTAGTACAGGGTCAGTGGAAACTATCATTGATGACTATTTGCATATGCATAAGGTGTCTGCCAGATGGATTTCCAGGTTGCTCACACCATTCCAGAAGCGAGAACCCGTCGAAGATGAATTTGGAGATGTGCCAAGAAGATGAGTCAAAGTTTTTCAAAAGACTGATTACACAGGATGATTTTGAAAGGAAAGCGTTTTCCAGATGATGCAGCCTTGATTTCTGAAGTCACGTGGTGGTTGGAGGATTAACCTGGGGTGTTCTACAAAAACGGTCTCCAGGGCTGTATCAAAGGATGGGAGAAATGCATAACTCTGAGTGGTTTCTATGTAGAGAAAGACTAATAACTGTGCCAAGTGTCGTTGCTCTACTGCTACAGGAAGTAGGTCAGGGACATTACTTATTGCACGCCCTCTGTATTTAAAAATTCAGGTGATTTCCCTCACAATACCGACCAATCAGTCTTCTGTGCGTAATGAGTAAATTGCTGGAATTTGTGTTAAATAGACAACCACCTAAGAAACAATAACCTCCTTATAGGCATGCAGAGGGGTTTCAGTTCTGATAGATCTACAGTAGATGTTCTAACATTTTTATCTCATAGGATTAGCGAATTTCCCGATGAAGGTTTCTTTTCTAGGGCTATTACTATTGACATATCAACGGCCTTTGATAGGGTTCGGCATAAAGGTCTACTCCACAAAATCTACAGCTGCGGTAAATGTCTTCTCAGTATTAAATTATTTCTCTCTGATAGATTCATAAGTGTAGTGGTTGATGGTCAGAAATCAGAATTTCACATTATCCGTATTGGGACCAAATCTCTTCCTGATCTACATCAATGATTTCCCAAATTACATCTTAAGATCATTCGTAAATATATATGCTGACGAGCTACCATCTATAGCAATACTTCAAAGGCCGTAAATGACCAAATTATCGCTGATAGTCTCTCCTATGATCTTGATCACGTGGTGCAATGAGGAAGGAGATGGTTGGTTAATTTTAATGTATCTGAAATCAAGCTTATATCTTTCTATCATTAACTCTCTGATCCCCGATTGAGATCAGTTGAAATGAATAGCTTTTGTCTTGGGGATAGTCCATGTTTTGAGAAGCTTCTAGGTCTGACCATTACACTTGATATGAAATGGGACACATACATCATACCTGTTACCAAGACTGCTGGAAAAATGGCGTAAGCGTTCTACCGCTCTAGTAGTCTCACTGCTGATGCAATTCTCTACCTGTATAATAGCCAAGTACGTCCATGTATGGAGTACTGTTGCCGTATCTGTGCCTTGACAGAGTTAAAAAATAGACTTCGTAGCCTTCTGAGGGATACCTTTTTCTTATTCCCAGCAACTGCTTTCCCACAGAAGAGATGTTGCGAGCTTGTCTCTACTTTATCCTTATTTTCATTGAAGGTGCTCGTCTACGCTTCAATCTATTGTCCTCACTGGTCTGACTTTCACGAAAAACACTCGTCTAGCTGAGAATACTATCAATACTTTTCTCTGCTCTTTATCTGTGCCTAAACCTAAACGTAGATTCCATGAACAAAGCTTCTTTTTTAAGAACTGCACGCCTGTGGAACTCTCTTTCGTTTTCCTGCTTTCCAACTGACTACAATCTGGTCGTCTTCATGTCCAACGTAAACAAGTTCTTGATGAGCCATCCCGTTTAGTAATCCAATTTACCAACTTTCCATTACTAACGATTGTTACGACATTTTTTCATTGACTACTGTACATTCAATAACCTTTTTCCTCGAGTGCTGCCCGGGCCTTGATAAATGGTGAATACTTTGTAAAAAAACAGAGAGGTGAAACTTTCAAATAATTAGCCATTTTAACAATGCAATTTGAAATCCTCTATGCTCCATTTGGTGAAATAAAAATAGGAGGTATTACTTTTGGAACACTCGTCATATATTTTTCTCTATATATATATTTAAGAAATAGGCAAAATGTGGGTATGAAAAGTGTAACTGAATGAAGTACAATATTTATTAATCCATCAAATTCAAAACAAGCAAATGGTTTCGAAAAAATCCATTGATATTTTACAGATACAATGTTTTCTTTGAAGAGTAAATATTAAGAAACAAATTGGAAAATATAAACAAAAAAAATATACGAAACTTTTATATGAAAAATGAGCATAAAAGACATTTTCAGCAAAAAATTAGACATTCAATCAATGCCTAAAGCAAAGAAAATCCAAAAGAAAGATTTAAGTGTGAAGATAAGAACTTTGTTATAAATTGAAAAAAAATCCTGTGAATAGTAAAAGCATATGTCCGAAGGGGTTGTTGTATAATTCAAAAAGTCAATATGCATGGTGAAACAGAATTTCAGGCAGGTCTGAATAATTTGCTGTGCAAACTGATAGGAGAATAACTATTGTAATCCAAAGTTCTCTGGCTTTAATGAGTGTTCATTGAATATCTGCCAGTATTTGGCATGAATAGATTTTTAAGGATTAAATTTATAAATAAAAAATTATTTACTCGCATTTTTTTTATAAAAACAAAGTAACTTTCAGGCCAGTAAGAACAACAGTTCAAATATAAAAAAGATATTTTAAATATGAAAAATAAATAAGGCGTAATTAATAAAGTAAGACACATATGTAAAGCATATATCGAGATCGGGTGGGGGTAAACAGAGCACAGTGTGAACACGTAAAGGAGAAGAGTGGTAGGAAGAGGTAGATAATACATATAGAGCTTGTATCTGCTTTATCGTTATTTTCATCGCAAGTGCTCGTCTGAGCTCCAATCTATGCCCCCCTCGACAAATTTTCACGAAAAACACTCGTATAGCTGAAAATACTATCAATAATTTCCCCCACTCTCTATCTGTGCATAAATCTAAACGTAAATTCCCTGAACAAAGTTTCTTTCTTAGAACTGCGCGCCTGTGGAACTGTCTTCCATTTGCCTGTTTTCCAGTTGACTACATATGGTCGTCTTCAAGTCCAACGTAAAAACGTTCTTGATAAGCCGTTCCTCTTAATTCATCCAATTTATCAAACTTACGCTACTAGCGATTACTATGATATTGTCCCATTGACTACTATACACTCTCTTACCCTTATCCTCTAGTTGCCTCTGGGTCTTGATAAGTGGTGACTCCTAAGAAAGATGAAAACGGAAAAAAGAAAACGTAGAGGAAATTGATACGAGACAGTTTTCTCAAGCGAGCTTAACACGTATAAAAATTCAAATTAATCGACTGTTGCAAAAAATAAAAAAAGAATTTAAGACTTTAAAATTCAAATATTAAATCATAATTAATTTATATTTTAAGATTTTTTACATGTACATAAGTTTTATTATTTATAAGGTGATGATATTCTATTTTTTATATCTTTTAATATAAAAAATAGAATATCATCACCTTATATAGTAAATAATAAAGCTTATGTACATTTTATAGATCTGTTTTGTACACGGGGAATAATGAATATTTGTATGTCAAATTTAATTTTTCTTTTTGAACTTGTCAGAAAATCTAGGAAGTTGTCAATCAGAAACATGCATAAAGATGCAATATGTAAAACTCGTAAAAAAAAGAAATAACTCATATCGGTCGATTTTTTCTTATAAGAGCTATCACGTTATCGACTTAAATTTTATAAGATTCAGTTTTTGGTTATATGTTATAAAATACTTTCATTATATAGATATATTAGCGGTGGGTACCCAGCGTTGCCCGGGTTTTTAGATGCGTGTGTGGTTGGGGAGTGGTAAATGAAAACAAAGCGAAGTAATAACCCTGTTTAAGTATTATAAAGCCAATGTTAAAACTATCAAGAAAAAATCCTGAAAATAACAATTAAAAAAATGAACGTGATGCAATAGGAACGGTCCGGCGGTGGCCGGGTGTTTAAAAAATCCAAAAAAAGTTTGATGGGTGGGGGGATGGCTCGAACTCTTATCATTTAGGCGAAAGCGCAAAAAAAAAGAAAAAAGGAAAAAAAGACGTGATCAATTAACTAAAAATTGAATTAGGTCAAATATCAATTCCGCAGTGAACGAATTCTAAATCAATCTTTTTGTTTTCTCGAATTGTAAATGAATTTATTTGTTTTAATTTTAATTTAAGTGTAATGCAAGTGAATTCACGATATCGTTGCGTGGTTATAATAAACAGTAAAGAATTAATTGTTTGTGTAAAAATAAATGTTTAGTTGCAAGCAATAATAAATAAAGGTATAGTTAAATTTCAAGGTGAGAGTCGTTAAAACCGGAAGTAAGAACTGGTTAGTCCCGCAGATTGCGTCTTACACTAACTAAATAAAAGCAAAAAGAAAACAATAATAATAATCGCGTTTTCATTTTATTTTTTTTTTTATTCAGGGTAAAAATAGATAGCATAAATCAGGGGAAGAAGATAAAAAAACAAAAAGCGGCATTAATAACCTTGTACGATTCCAAACCGGTGTTTCCTCGTACTGTTCCTTGTGAACGCATCCGATGCGGTGTAAACGGGGAGCGGGAAAAGGAGGAATCTAATAGAGAGAAAAGATGTTGCAACTTCCATTGAATCTAACCGATTTTGGCAGTGAACTCTCAGCGGAAAAAAAATATAGGAATGTTCGGTTATCGAGGAAGTGTAAAGGTAATAGTCCTATAGCACATCTCAGATCCTGTGCTGCAGTTTGTGCACATTACATTTGCATGTAATGTATGTCTAGATTTTTAATCCTATTACTGTCAAACTCACACGTGAAAAAATGAGTTCATTTTATATATATATATATACATATATATATAATATATATAATATATAATATATATATATATAATATATATAATATATAATATATATAATATATATAATATATATATAATAAATAATAATAATATAACATATATATAGAAGATAGATAGAAGAGAAGAAGACAGAAGAGAATAGATAGAAGAGAACATAGAAGAAGATAGATAGAATAGAAGATAGAATAGATAGAAGATAGAATAGAAGAATATAGATAGATAGATAGATAGAAGAAGAGATAGAGAAGAGAAGAATAGAAGAAGATAGATAGAAGAAGAAGATAGAAGAAGAATAGATATAGAAGATAGAAGATAGATAGATAGATAGAAGAGAGAAGAAGAAGAAGAAGAAGAAGATAGATAGAACAATAGAATAGAAGATAGAAAAAAGAAGAAAAGAAGAAGATCGAATAGAAGATAGAAGAAAAAGAAGAAGATAGGTAGAAGAACATAGAAGAATAGATAGATAGATAGAAGATAGATAGATAGATAGATAGATAAAAGAGAAGAGGCATATATATATATATATATATATATATATATATATATATATATATATATATATATATATATATATATACGTCTGGGTGTGTTTCAAGTATTTACATTGTAAAACATATCTATTTACATGAACACAAAATACACATTTAATGTTAATATCCACACATATACAATATATACACATATGGCATGTATACACATTTAACAAATGTCAGAAAATATATCCATATCGTTTAATTGTAATTAAACGATATTGATATATTATGTTACAATATGATATTGATATATTATGTTACAATATTTAAAGTATATATGTTTTGAATGAAAAAAATGTTTCAATGGCAATCGAACAATTCAGCCATGTAATTCGATAATCTCTATCGCAACCTCAATGTGATTAAAATATATGTTTCGTCGAATAAAAATGTAAAAGCAGTTAGACCCCACATTGAAAACATTATATAATACTGAGACATTATCACACGGAAAGAGTTTTACTTTCGAGTTTATACATGACTTTAATAGTCGTAATTCCTTCTGGTTTATCAGTGTTTCTGTCATCAATTCACATTGAAACCACCGCGGCGTTCCAAAAAATCATATCGCGCACATAATTTAGATATTTAACTGGAATAAAAAGCCAACTGCGATGCAGCAATATATTAATCCAACTACATTAAAATAAAATTAATGCCTGCTGTTCTAATTGTACTATTAAAAACGTGAACAGATTTCTGTGTAATCAACTAAATAATTCATATACTCAGATAGTAAGAATACAACGATAATAATCCGTTGAGTCAAAACCACTACTACAGATTTATCCTACATTGAAAATCTAATAAACGGTAATATATATTTTTTATGTATGCTTCTGGTATCACTAAGAATTAGTCTCTTTATTTGTATTACTCGAAATTTCGTGTTGGTTTCAAGCTCGACTGAAATATTCTCGAGTTAGAGTAAAAGGTCTCCGAGTTTGACAAGATACATCTAAGAAAAGGTCGGAGGTTACATCTGCTGAAACCATGTGAGAATAGCTCTTAAGATTAGAAAAGTAGTCCGCATATTTCAAATAATACAAAATTCGTAGTTTATATTAGTTGATTTGTGCATTCGAGATTCCATTTGTTGTTATTAATGCTGTTCGTTAATTACGTATTTAAACATATAATGTAATGCCTTTTATGTTAACTTTTGGAAACTTTTTAAATTTGGCTTCACACTATATAGCTGAGTATCATAGGAAGAACGTGGATAGAAATCACTAACCAGACCTCCGCTGCGAAGATAACTGGGACTTCGGGGAGGCTTATTGCCATCCGAATTCCAGTGAAACCCAATGATCGCTGCCAACAAGAAATCAATGATAAACAGCTTTTGCGATGAAGTAAATTAATTGATAAGGTTACTGAAGGAAGTTGAGAGCACGGCGTATTTGGAGAGACTTCTGTTATTCAGACTCCAGGGAACACCACAGGTTGTTTACAAAGAGAATCGTTGATGGCCTGTGTGAAAGCTCCTTCTGAGTTAATAATAATAATAATAATAATAATAATAATAATAATAATAATAATAATAATAATAATAATAATAATAATAATAATAATAATAATTGTTGCATAGGGCACATCCATACTGGGGACGTGTAACGGGTACATGTAATACAGGATAGATGATGGTGATGAGGGAGAGAAGACATTTTTAACATTTCTGGAGTGTTTCTTCTTAACACACCTATATTATAGAGGAGAAAGGGTGATCAGTTCTTATAACACAGGAGAGGGGATGTAGTTTCTTGAGAGAGTTACGTTCATATTAAGATGGGTGTGACAATACAGCTTTACAAAACATGATGATTACTTTTTTATTATCACATCGACCAGGCGAAGGATGATGACGTCAAGGAATTCAAAGTCGTTTTTACATGTTGAAAACGTTCTCCCTTCGATTCTAAAGGATCCTCCTCTGATTATGTCAGCTCTGTCCGGCTGACTGTGCTGACTTCGATCCGGACTCGACTGCCTGCGATCTTCGTCTCCAACTAATTGATCTCTAATCCGCGCTCCTATATTGACAATTCATTTTTGTTATGACGTCAGATGTGTGCTCTAAAACGTGGCCCACTCACGTAGGGAACTCACGTGGCTGACATGTTCCCCAAACACACTTCTGCAACAAAGAATTCTCACTAACCTATTTTCCTAACCTAGTTTTCAACTGCATTTTAAATTGCATTGTTCATTATTTTCTAGCTGACCCTATTTTAATTCAGTTTTCATAAAAAGAATTGAACAATTAAATTGTTTACAAACAAACATATCTAAACTATTTTATATGAAATTGGACAATGCGAAATTCTATTTCTGAACCTTGCTTACAAAGTTCGAATCTCGGTCTATCCTAATCTCATTTTCACTTATCTAATGTTTTTCTTACTTACTAGAAAAAAGGAACCTTTCCTTGTAATAATAATAATAATAATAATAATAATAATAATAATAATAATAATAATTACTAGCGGGACCTGATTTCTGCATTTGAGGGTTTTCATTGACATCTCGGCTGTTATCGTTGTTGCCGTCTCAATTTTTCCAGTCTTTTAGTCTGTTATCCAAGTTTTTTTCGGAACTGTACATACTAATCCTACAATTATTAGTATTATTGTAATTTTAGTCATAATTCATACACCTTACAGTTCTTTATGTTATATACTGGTTGTTATTATTAATGAACGTATACTCTGTATTGCTGTTGTTGTTCGTTCGTTTTAGGAAGATCTTAGTGAGAGATTTCAGAGTCTTAGAATGAAAGAGACAGTCTTAGGAGAGTCTTAGGGGTTCATGTTGTGTGATAGTATATTGGTGACATAAACAGGTATATATAAAGAGAGAGACAGTTCTGTATATATATAATAGACAGTGTACATGTTACTACAAGAGAACCAATTCAATGAGAGGAGATTTATGCATATCTTGATAGATAGACCGAGAGATAGTGCGTTTGACATTTAGGTTTTGACAGTTGTACATATAATATAAACACGTTACCTTTCTCATTATAATGATGAACACAGAAGACGCAGATACACGAAGATGATGACGTCCTTTATTTCATGACCAGTCCATGATTTCGCTTGAGGAATTCAAAGTTTCTTTACATCTATCCTATTTCATATTTACAATTAACTAATTCCATATTTTTTTACTTCCATGAAAAGGGGACAGCCTTTTTATCATGTAACATTTAGTTAGTTCACTATTATTATTATTGATAGTATTATTATTATTGGTAGTAGTAGTAGTAGTAGTAATATTCGTAGTATGTAGTAGTATTTTGACTTAGTATGAATCTTTTATAGATAGATTACTTTATTTATTTACATTCGAATGTATCGTGTATAAAGATATACGTAAATTAGACGCCAACGCTGAAGAAAACAGAGTTACTCTTTATTTAAACATTTGCAGAACTATTAACGAATATTTAAGATTAGTTGAATCAATATATAGTGTCGAGAGACATAGACATATGGTTAAAGAGGAAAGAAGTTTCTTTTTCAATTAATTATAAATTAGAGCTAATCGGAAGAATTAACATAAATGTTCTTATAACCATAAAATAACCCTAAAACTTGAGAATATTTTAGCGTTTATTTTTTGTGATTAAAGTATATATGAAAAAGCCGTAGGGAAACAAACGTTAATGAACTCGCAAGTAGTCAAATATAGAAATTATTACAGATGTATATTTTTATTAAACTATTGAACTTTAACTGTGCCCGAGACGTAAGTAGAAATGGATAGCATTGAATATATACTTGTGGAAAGTGAAGTATTTATGTTTAATTCAATTGAAGCTATATTTGAAATTCTATCATACTTTTAAAAAGTATACATTAAAACTATTCTATATACAGCTATCACTAATTAAATGTGTTGGTTATTATTGTCAATTTAAAAGTGTTTACGCGTCACCACACGCTCACCTTGGCCACTCCATTTAATTAAAAGATAATTAGAGTGTCATAGTCCGCATCAAACACCTTCGACCATTCTCCAGTCAATCCACTCCCCTGACATTTTTGCTTCCCAGTTCACAATTAGATTACTGAAACTTTTAACATCAGACTTAGCCGCTCCTTAAGATTGCACCTTTGCTCTAAGCATGTTTTTTTAATAGCCATACTAAAGAGAGTACTATGTTTTATTTTGTAAAATGTCACTTTCTTTTGCTAAATAAACCTTTTTAGTTGTGATGAATTTTAAAATTTATAATGTCAACTCAGGTTGTGCACTCTCCTTATTTTCCACAGAACATTTAGTTGTGGATGAGTGTCTTGAAAAATGAATGTAATCTTATGTTTATAATGCAGAGTAGAAACTTAGCCTCACGATTCCAAACTGAAATAAAATGCTGACACTTTATGTATCTTAATTGGCATGAATATGTTCATACCTTATCCATGTATTGACGTAAATATTGAAAATGTGAAGAATATTAAAAAAATTATATTCCAACATGATAGAAGAACAAATCATTATTTTTGTCATATATATATATATATATATATATATATATATATATATATATACTAGCACGTAGGCCTGACGTTGCCAAGGATTGAGTGAGGATCAACGAATGTTTCATACATCAACTACTTTTTTGTCATCGAAATCGATCAAATTTCCGATTTCTTTTAAAATAAAATTAATTGATTTCCTGCTTTAGTCGGATATCCACCACGATACGCCGGGAAGCAGCTGCACATACCCTGAAGTGAATCAACAATACAGTATTATATATTGTAGTGGAAAAGTTGAGTTTATAAAATCATTTAAATATAATGGCTTGAATGAAAGTTTAAAACGCCAAACTTAAATATCATTGTTAACTAAACAGAAACATTCATTTCGAACACGCTCCCGTTTTATTAAAGAGCCTACTGTTTATTTTATACGCTGGGTCCTCCTGCTTCTGCGGTGATAAAACTTCTACAATGCACTTGTGATGTAAGGCTGTATCAGAGTAATAACTTTTGTCAAAATCGGTTGTTCCCTATTAACCGAGTTTTTTTCCATTATCGATTTTGATTCTTATCAGGGCATTCCGATACAAAACCTATCTAAGAATACTGCCAGGCACATACAGTACATTTGTGTAAAATTTCAAATAAAAATGCCAGGCAGTGTCGAAATCTATTGGCAACTCTACCTCTCTCACACACAAAAAGTGACTTTATATATATATATATATATATATATATATGTGTGTGTGTGTGTGTGTATGTGTGTGTGTGTGTGCGTGTGTGTGTGTGTGTATTTATTTCAACAGCAAAACAACGTTGCAGCTCACAAAAGCCATGACAGCGTACAATCCAGAAGTCCAAAACTCGAGTTTCACCCTAATTCGGGCTCATCAGTTAAACATATCCGAACTCCTGCATGCAAGGCGAGCACTCTGCCACCTAAGCAAACGCACCACACACAAGAAAATCTATTAGCTTACAAAATCAAGGAAACTGTCGAAATTTGACTATGAAACGGACATAATTCTGTCTCGAACAAGGGATGTGGTCATTCAGCCAAGCTATAACCTAAGCCGATGTCTCGCAAGTAGGAATTTTATACTCTCTAGGACGATGCCATCCAACATGCTACACTAGTGAACAATTAACAGAATTTTCAGAAAGTGAAAGATTAAATAATTATTTCCTCAGCTAACTAACGTTGCAGCTCACATAGTCGGATTTCGCCGCGGTTTGATTGGTCTGTGTTAGTAAATAAGTTTTCTTGTGTGTGGCGCATTTGCTTAGGTGGTAGAGTGCTCTCCTTTGCATACAAGAGGCTCGCGTTTCGAATCCAGAGTTCAGATACGTCAAAATGAGGGCGAAACTCGAGTCTTGAACTTCTGGTTTGTTTGCTGTGATGGCTCTTGTGAGCTGCGACGTTGTTTTGCTGTGGAAATAATTCTATAATCTCTCACATTCTGAAATATATATATATATATATATATATATATATATATATATGTATATATATATGTATATGAAATAAGTTTAAAAACTATAGATGCATTCTTATCAGAGAAGAAGCTAAACATATGTTGATGGAGCATAACATAAAATTAAATTTAAGACAAGGTAAACGAAATATAGGTATATATTAATTTATTTGTAAATTCAATAATAAACAGGTGAAGCATGCATCTGTGAGTGCACAGTGAAGAAGGCATAAAGAAAATGGGTAAGTTCAGCTTTTGCCCCCATCCCCATTTAGCATCGAAAGTCCCCAGGGGACGTCAAATGCTGGCGAAAATGAACAAACGGTGTAGTTTTAGGCCTTAACATATGTAAATTTGAGTTCGGCACCATGCAAAAAAAAAAGAAATGATTAAGTTCATCAGTAGCTCCCCTCATTTAGTCCCAAAAGTCCCCAAGGCTTTGACATATTTAAATTGGAGTTCAGCACCATACAAAGCTGCTAAATAGATGTACACAGAAAATTTTGTACAAATATGGTAAAATAGTTCCAAAAATGGAGTGTTTTTATTAGCCCTAAAAGAGCCTCTGGGGCACAACCAAGAGTTATCGCGAAGTATAGACAAACAAACTTATATAGAAATCAGTTAGTTACAACTTTTCAGAAAGTTTTATAAAAATCCAAGCCATCATTTAATTTTTAATAAGCACAAAAGTAGCAATTTTTACCATTTTAACCCGAAAAGTATCCCTGGGGAGCAACCAGAGTTTTTCCAGAAAATTCATTCTGTTACTTTTTACTCATATCATGTTTAATGTTTGTGCAAAATTTTTTAAAAATCTAAGGCGTAGTTACTGAGGAAAATGCGGACCGACAAACGACGAACGGATAAGGGTTAATTTACCGGTTCCCCTCCTTTTTTCGGGGGACCAATAGCATCATATATAAAGAGAGATTATAAACGCTCTTCAGACAATAGCATGTCGAAGTCAGAAAAAGGAGAAGAGAGTTAGGTTACAGGTATATAGGATATCGGGCATCTAGTTATGGCTACATTTAAAAAATTTAAAGTACAATAAAAATTAAAATAAAATAACAATAAAAATGAAACATTATAGAAGGAATATAGATGATACCTTTGTATCTTACACATGTGTTCAAAGTAGGTATCGGTGTCATTATTTAACGAAAGTATAAAGTGGATAGTAAACTGTTGCTTGGTAGGGAATTCGAAAGAAGTAAAACGAAGGAGAAATTTAGAATTGGATGGTTTGTGAAAATATTTTGAGTAAGTATTGCTTTGCTATGGTGAGCCAATTAAATCTGGAATTATGTAAAACATTATATACAATGAAGAAAATATATGCTCTAATGGAAAAGTTTACTGTTTAAACATTTTGACACGGAGAGTAACGTAGTGCGTTAGCCATATTGACATAGAATTCCGCTTTGTACGAACTAGTAATAGATTTCACACTTGCTTCGGTGAGAAATTCTGGGGGATCTAGGGTTCGAGTCAAGGTTAAAATAATAGTTTTGAATGTTTGATTGCCAAGTCAGCCTGTTCTATTTAACCAGGATTATAGGTGCATGATAATCTTTTATAATTCCATTGTCGACATTTGGCCTTGAGATTAAATATACTGTGTAAACATCAATAAATAATGCACCTCTTAGCAAAACGTCTCGACGGCATATTCTAATCTGGTGCTATCTTAATTTGTGCGCTAATGCACGAGAAGCCTTAGTTGAATAAATCAACTAATCAGCTAAGGAAATGTAGTTACACTGATGAATCTAAAAATACGAAAAATAGGTGTATGCGAAGAACTATATTTCATGATGTCAATTTGTGTTGAGTTTAAGGGGAATTAGGTGAAAATATTTTTTTAAGAAACACATTTAAAATAAGGGAAATATGAATATGTTGAAAAGTGCTTCGAATCCGTACAATTAAGTGAATTGCAATAATAAGGATAGAAATCGCATACCTAAAACACATATAAAGTTATTGGCCAGATCTTACGCGAATAAAAAAGGGGACCTGGTATTCAGCTTGATAAAAATAAGTTAAAAGAAATTGCTTGTCAACCCAAAATCAGAAAACGTCTGAGAGAAATTGATTATATTAATGAAAGAAACACCAATTAAATGAAGCAAACACAGAGTACATGGCTGAACAATATGATGAAAGTCATAGTGAAAAAGTAAACCAATGAAAGCGTGAATGTGATGGAAAGAAAAGGTGAGGGAGAGAAGGAATAGAGAAAGAACATTTAATATTTTTCTTGAGAAAAACAAAATTAGAGAACTTTTTTTTCCAAGTATTCGAGGTTAGCAGCGAGTGATACTCGGAGATGAAGAGCTGGTGGAAGTAAAAACAGAGATTTATGGAAAACTTAATTGATTATGGCATAAATCGCATCGGCAAAAAAAGAATAGAGAAATAAATGTTGAAAGATTGGTTTCTTTTTCGGAACTCAACGCACTTTTGTCGTAAATGGGGTTTGATATGAGCAAATAGATTTTAGAAACCAGTTCAGTTAAAAAAAGAAAACGTGATCAAGTGAAATATTGTCATATTCTTAAGCGTTCTATATAGAAGAACCTCTGAACTCACACTTGATAAATTGGTGAAACTGACTCGCTTACAAATTATAAACAAGCTAGTGCATCTCAACCTCTGATACTGAAAGAAACAATGTTTAAAAGACTATTTATCCACATTGCAGTATAAAAAGCAAATGCAACGATTGTTACATTAAACTCTGACATTCTTTACGAAGCAGGTTATTATTTCCTAACAAAGTAATCGGTATTTCGAAGAGGCTTTTATAGCTATCACCAGATGCGGCTCGAGCAACATAGGTTTACCACAGGTTATTGGTTTTATTTTTTTAGCTGGCATATACACGACGGTCTTTTTATAGTATACTATTTAAGGATTAGACCGAAGTTACATAAAAATTATCTTGTCATATTTTCAAAGTTACACTCAAACAGCTTTCAAGCTAATTTTTCATGTTATTCTTGTACCATTTTAGAGGCAGTATGAGAGCATATTCCTCTACAATTTAATAAATAAATGATTCTGTCCAGATCAGACGACGATGTATACGTGCAAAATCAATCAAATACAAACGAACATGATTTACATCAAAACCAAGCACATGATAATGAATATTCGACCGAATATAAATAGCATTATTTACATTTCCATTAATATTTTCGCTGGCAAGATTCCCATGCTTGAAATATAGCGCATACAAAAAAAAACTTTTAAACGTGTAAAACTTTGTGGAGTAAATTATTTCATTTCACCAAGTTAGTATTGGTTTTCATGCTCTTAGATTAAGAAATGCTTTTGGTAACAACATTTAAAAATCCATTCACATACTTGGGATATGATAATTCGTTGTTACTTAAATATACAATTATCAATACTTAATCTGGTAGTTATTTATTATGAAACAGGTCATCTATGCACATATATACATATAGTGTGTGTATTTATGTAGCATATATTTAGTAATCAAATATGAAATAACACCATTTGCTCTCTCTTGATAAAGCATTTAAAAATGTTTTCAATAAAAAATACACTATTTTATTTAATTATATATATATATATATATATATATATATATATATATATATATATATATATATACTCTTTACTTATTTTCACATAAGTATTAATATGCTGCTACACAGTCATGGGCAGTTACTAGAAAGTAGATACCTCTTCATCGATACAGCTTATACAAAAGCAAAGTTTCCAATAAAAATAGCAGCTCTTCCTCGTCAAAAGGAATTAATATTAGGAGATTCCGTCAAATGTTGTGAAAAATAAGATTTGGTTGTATGTAAATAAGACCCAATAAGGGATGCAGCTTTGAGTTAGTTTTTAGATGTGAGAAATGAATGGGAATATATATATATATATATATATATATATATATATATATATATATATATATATGTATGTATGTATGTGTGTGGGGGGTACCTTCAGATATATTATCTAGACTTATTTTATATCTTTTGCCGTTAACATAGTATCTTCTCATTTTTAAAATCCATTATTTTTGGCATTTTAATCTTTGAATTTATTTAAACATTTTTCTTACTATTGTTAGCATTATTAATCAATATGATTATTATTAAAAATTAAAAATTATCATTATCAATTATCATGAATATCGCAGTCACCAACCCGTGTATCCTCCATTATCCATTAGAGTAGATGAGTATCTAAGCATGGGGATAAATTAATTATGAACATTTAGAGATTTTATTATTATTATTATTATTATTATTATTATTATTATTATTATTATTATTATTATTATTATTATTTCTGCTATTCAACTTTCAAAGCTTCCCGTAGTAAATAATTTAAAAAGTTATGATTAGAAATGGGAATGATGGTGGGGGAGAAGACGAGAAGAATGGTTAAGTCGTGTCTTAGAATCACCCTAAAAATTAATTATGGTTTTTCTTTTTCATTCTTCCTCCTTCCTTCTTTCTATTCTTCCTTTCTTTCTTTTTCTTTTCTCCCTTGTGTCTTTTCCTTTTCCTTCTTTGTTCTTTTATTCTGTTCTCTATTGTATATTTTCCTTTTGTTAACTTCTTCACGAATGCATGTAGTATTGATTCTTGTGAGGTGGTGGTGGACAAGAGGGCAACGTAAGTCGTATATTTTCTGACCACGTAAAAATTCTAGTCAAAGTAAAAGCATGTTTATAACTGAATAACCCCTATTAAATCTAAAACCCCTTTTAGCATAGATATGTCAAATTCACATTCCCCTGCTATTTGAACATATACAAACTAGTAAGTTTAAGAATTAGGGCGGCCATCACACACGCATACGATTACTATTCTTATTTTCACAACATTTGACGGAACTTCCTGATATAAACTACCTGTGCCGAGGAAGTCCTAATATTTTCATTGCAAGCTTTTCAGAATAAAGATTCAATACAAATCTTTAGAATGAATATATATTGATTTTAATTCTAGAATAGAACATAAATATGTGCAAATATATATATGTTGGGAAACTTCATTTTACCCGCCATAAGGCGTGTATCTTTTTATACACACCTATAAGCACAACTATAAGCACACACACACGCGCGCACACACATACACACACACACACACACACACACACATATATATATATATATATATATATATATATATATATATATATGAGAAAATACTCCTCTCTAAAAGTAAAACAAAACACATTGAGACGTAGGTCTTAATAAACAAAGATTCGATAGCCAATCAAATATTGCTATGGCAGTAATAAATTATAGTAATATCTGATCAACTCAACACTTTGCTGTGTTTTCACTGTATTGCGTCTATCAGTAGTGTACAGAACTCGTTTCAAATACTTAGTTTAAACACATGACAGCTAAACATCTGATGATAGTTAAAGCTCCAGTAAGATGTTGAATTTCGTACATTTTTTCAAACACAGATAAATATCATCAGCAAAATGGGCTTTTTTTATAAATGAGAAAGCATAATACATTGATCAAGCATTAAGCCAAAGTATGCAAGAAATATTTAAAATATATAACCAATATGCAAAACATGCAAGCCAAAATATATAACAAAAAATATGCATTTATTCATTTTAAACGTTATTTTTTTATAACATTTTTTAAAGGTTTGATAAAAACTAAACTCTATAATGTGATTCAGTTCTTATCTCATTTAAAATGCATTATATTGTAGTTGTAAAAAGCTGATAAACAACAAAAGTGTAGACTTAACTAGTACTTGATATTAAAACCAGTATCCATCTATATATATAAAAGCCAAACGTCTGTGTGTATGTATGTTTGTTTGTAACGCTAAAACTTTTGAAAGACGGAACCAGAGTTGACAAATTCGGTATCATATCGAAGCCCCATATCCCGGATGACAAATATCGAAATTTCACGTCAAACGGACCAGTAGAAAGGGGTGAACTTATCGTTTTTCTCCCAGGGGGGGCCCAAAAAAAACCTGTCATTGTAATGCTTTTTATTACGTAATTCTTGAATGATCCAATGTAATTCATACGTAAAAAAAAACGCTTAGTCATGTCACGTGACGTGACGTCAACGTCCACTAATGGCGAACAATTGTTAATAACAAGTTCTTTCTTCGATACTTTTGCTATTTCTCTTCTCCTTCGTTATATATATTATTAAACTTTATGACAATGTTTCCATCGTGATTAACTGGTTAAAAATATTATTTATACAAGAGTTTTAACGAAAAATGTCAGGAAAAAATGTACAGGAATAAAAAAAATTCAGCTTTCAAAATATTAGACGATAATAAAAATATCGTAATATTTAATTTATAAAATAATTAGCCATTTTCTATATTACCACGTGACCTCATACCTCTTAAACTGGAAGGGGGAGAAGTAAAACCAACACCGTCTCTCTCTCACACTTACTCTCTCTCTCTCTCTCTCACTTTCTCTATCACCCTCTTTCTATTTTTCTATTCGTTTAAAAACGCTTAGTCATGTCACGTGACGTGACGTCAACGTCCACTAATGGCGAGTCTTTTTTTTTTTAATTTTTTTTTTACCACGTGACCTACTACCAATTAAACTGGAGGGGGGATGTGAATTTTCTGTAAAATACTACGACCTATTTTTTTTTATTATATATACATTAGTTTTATAAAAATTAAGTGTAGACTTCATAATGAAAAACAAAAAAATAAAAAATTGAAAATGAAAATAATCTTTATTTTTGAATCCCATTCGCGCCATTTCCATGAAATCCTCAGCGACTTTGTTTCCATGTAAGTATAGCGTTTCCACTGTACACAGATTCGAAAAAGTTGTCATCAAACAAATATATGACAATATATGACAAATAAATTTTATCAAGGTCAATATCAGTTACTTTTCTACCAAACTAGATATATTTACATTTTTTTTTTATTCAATGTATTATGTTTACTTAGCGCGACAACCATAAAAAGTGTTTATCGATGTATTGGAAAAAAAACAAAAAAAAATGTTTTTCGAGCTGCGTTTATATGTTAGATTGAATTAAAACACAACAAATACATCCAGTTTGGCAGAAAAGTAACTTATCTTGCCTTGGACAACTTTTATTTGTTATATATTTGATTTTTGACAACTTCTTCGCATCTATTTCGTTTACAATTCATTTACTTCGATAATACGATACCATCGACAGTTTAAATGCTTGCAAATTCGTAAGTGTAAAACAAAAAAAAAATGTTTTTCGTGCTGCGTTTATATGTTAGATTGAATTAAAACACAACAAATACATCCAGTTTGGCAGAAAAGTAACTTATCTTGCCTTGGACAACTTTATTTTTATCATAAAAGCAATATAAAAAAGAATAAATAGCGATGTATTGGAACATTCAAGATGGCGTCTTATTCTATCTTTAACACGGTAAGTGTGGGAAAAATGTTATAAAAAAAAACCCAGATAAATTCTGTTAAAAACTCGCTCAAGATATGTTACCGTGACATAGGTTGACATATATTCGGCGGGTTTTTATTAGTATTTTGTATAGTTTTTAATTTATAACACTTTTTTCCATACTTACGGTGTTAAAGAGGGTGTGAGACGCTATCTTGATTTTTCGAATACATCGGTAAACACTGTATGTTTTTCGAGCTGAATAAATATGTTACATTGAATAAAAACACAAAAAATATATCCAGTTTGATAGAAAAGTAACTTATCTTGCCTTTGATAACATTTATTTGTTATATATTTGTCTTTTGACAACTTTTTTGAATCCATGTGTACAGTAATACAAACCCAAATATTTTTTTTAAACAGTAATGAATTTTTCGAACTCAATATTTTTCAATTTTTTTATTTTTAAAATCTATCAAAATTTTTCTATTGATTCTATTTTTACTATATTTACAGGGTCAATGTGAAATTTTATGTTCTTTCCAATAAATCGAATATAATATTTTAGACTATCGTTTTTTTTTTTAAATTCACGAACCCCCCCCCATCCCAATTTTTAAGTGTCTATTAAAAAGTAAATACTTAATTTAGTAACCCGATAGTAAATAATTAATGAAGTTTAAAACCTTTTTTTAAACCACGTTATTTGTGTTTTCTTTTTTTTTTATGGAACCTTGGTCCTTGCTCCTTTATTTGAAAAAAAATTAGGGCTTGAATGTTGAAAAATTCAAATAAAGTTTAGAATTCAATTAAAAAAACAACACCGTCTTTTTTTTTTTAAAATAAAACTAATTTTAAAATTTCGATGTTCGAAAAACAGTCCATAATATGTCAATATAAAAATTCTATTTTTGTTTGATAAAAAGAATAAAACAGTTAATAAATACAAAAAAAGTCCATTAAGTTCAAATAAAGCCTGTTTGAATAAAACTTCTATAAAAAAAAAAGGTTCATTCTCCGGTTTTGATCATCCTTAGATAAAACGTCACTTCCGGCAAATGGCTTTGTAAACAACGGGTGGCATTTTTCGAATACATCGGTAAACACTGTATGTTTTTCGAGCTGAATAAATATGTTACATTGAATAAAAACACAAAAAATATATCCAGTTTGATAGAAAAGTAACTTATCTTGCCTTTGATAACATTTATTTGTTATATATTTGTCTTTTGACAACTTTTTGTGTACAGTCATACAAACCCAAATATATTTTTTTTTAAACAGTAATGAATTTTCCGAACTCAATATTTTTCAATTTTTTAATTTTTAAAATCTATCAAAATTTTTCTATTGATTCTATTTTTACTATATTTACAGGGTCAATGTGAAATTTTATGTTCTTTCCAATAAATCGAATATAATATTTTAGACTATCGTTTTTTTTTTAAATTCACGAACCCCCCCATTCCAATTTTTAATTGTCTATTAAAAAGTAAATACTTAATTTAGTAACCCAATAGTAAATAATTAATGAAGTTTAAAACCTTTTTTTTAAACCACGTTATTTGTTTTTTCTTTTTTTTTATGGAACCTTGGTCCTTGCTCCTTTATTTGAAAAAAAAATTAGGGCTTGAATGTTGAAAAATTCAAATAAAGTTTTGAATTCAATTAAAAAAACAACACCGTCTTTTTTTTTTTTTTAATTAAAACTAATTTTAAGACTTTATAGATTCGATAACTCTAGAAGGGTCATAAAACTTTATTTTTAAAATTTCGATGTTTGACAAACAGTCCATTATGTCTGTAAAAGTTTGTTGAAAAATTCAAATAAAGTTTAGAATTCAATTAAAAAAACAACACCGTCTTTTTTTTTTAAATAAAACTAATTTTAAAATTTCGATGTTCGAAAAACAGTCCATAATATGTCAATATAAAAATTCTATTTTTGTTTGATAAAAAGAATAAAACAGTTAATAAATACAAAAAAAAGTGGTAAATTTATACAAACACCGTGACAGCGAATTAACCCTAACCCTAACCCTAACCCTAAACCCTAACCCTAACCCTAAACCCTAACCCTAAACCCTAACCCTAACCCTAAACCCTAACACTAACGCTGTCACGGTGTTTGTATAATAATACCAAAAAAGTCCATTAAGTTCAAATAAAGCCTGTTTGAATAAAACTTCTATAAAAAAAAAGGTTCATTCTCCGGTTTTGATCATCCTTAGATAAAACGTCACTTCCGGCAAATGGCTTTGTAAACAACGGGTGGCATTTTTCGAATACATCGGTAAACACTGTATGTTTTTCGAGCTGAATAAATATGTTACATTGAATAAAAACACAAAAAATATATCCAGTTTGATAGAAAAGTAACTTATCTTGCCTTTGATAACATTTATTTGTTATATATTTGTCTTTTGACAACTTTTTTGAATCCATGTGTACAGTAATACAAACCCAAATATTTTTTTTTAACAGTGTTTTCGAAATTTTTTTTTAAACTTTATTATATTCTTTTTATTTGCATTTTCTTTTTATATGACAAAACTTTAGGACGCTTATGTACACGAAAATTACAGTATAAAATAAATTACAGATAATACGATATCATCGACAGTTTATGCTTGCAAAATCGTAAGTGTAAAACCAAAAAAAAAAAAAAAAAGAAAAAAAAAAGTTGTTCGAGCTGCTTTTATAGGTTGGATTGAATTAAAACACAACAAATATATCCAGTTTGGCAGAAAAGTAACTTATCTTGCCTTGGACAACTTTTATTTGTTATATATTTGATTTTTCACAACTTCTTCGCATCTATTTCGCTTACAATTCATTTACTTCGATAATACGATATCATCGACAGTTTAAATGCTTGCAAATTCGTAAGTGTAATACCAAAACAAACAAAAAATGTTTTTCGAGCTGCTTTTAAATGTTAGATTGATTAAAAACAAAATAAATATATCCAGTTTGGCAGAAAAGTAACTTATCTTGCCTTTGATATATTGATTTGTTATTTTTTTGTTTTTTTACAACTTCTTCGAATCTATTTGTACAATAATAATTGGTGTGATAAATTCATAATATATTTTTTTTTTACCCTGCATTAATAAATATTGACTTTTACGGTTAACTCAACTTGATATTATCTTTTTACACAACAAACTAAAATCTTTTATTTATAATAAAACTTCGACAGTTTAAATGCTTTCAAAATCCTATGTAAGTATATCGTTTTTACTGTACACAGATTCGAAAAAGTTGTCATCAAACAAATATATGACAGAGTTGAATAAATATGTTACATTGATTAAAAACACTTTTTATTAGCATTTTCTTTTTATATGACAACGTTAATGTTCATGAATATTTAAATAAAATACATTACTGCACATTTATTAATATTATCTCTCTTTTAATCACTTTTATCGACTATCAGCCAAATAACCGGGGTCTAAAAGTTGGGAAATTATTTTTCTATTCATTTAAAGAATATGCTATTAAAAAAGAAAAAGTCGATAAAAGTTAGACATAAACAGTAAAAAAAGAAGATATTATTATTAAATAACAATAATTATTAAAAATAAATATAAACATTTACAATAATAAAATGAGTTAGTATTAAAAATAATTATTAATATTTAAAATAATATGTGTTCATTAATAACAATAATTATTAATATTTAATATAAAATAAAATGTGTTTATTAATGAATATAAATATTACTATTTAAAATTATAAAATGTGTTTATTATTAACAATAAATATTAATATTTAAAATAATAAAATGTGTTTATTATTAAAAATATATATTAATATTTAAAATAATAAAATGTGTTTATTATTAAAAGTAAATATTAATATTTAAAATAAAATAACGTGTTTATTATTAAAAATTAATATTAATATTTAAAATAAAATAAGTGTTTATTATTAAAAATAAATATTAACATTTACAATAATAAAAGGTGTTTATTATTAACAATAAGTATTAATATTAAAAATAAAATAAAATGTGTTTATTATTAAAAATAAATAATAATATTTAAAATAATAAAATGTGTTCATTATTAAAAATAAATATTAATATTAAAATAAAAATGTGTTTATTATTAAAAATACATATTAATATTCAAATAAAATTGTTTTTATTATTAAAAATAAATATTAATATTTAAAGTAGAATAAAATGTGTTTATTATTATAAATAAATATTAATATTTAAAATAATATGTGTTTATTATTAAAAATAAATATAATTATTTAAAATAATATAATGTGTTTATTATTAAAAATAAATATTAATATTAAAATAAAATGTGTTTATTATTAAAACGGGCACACTTAAAAAGAAAAGAACCCCCTCCCTAATGCAGGAGAGAGAATGCTCCCTGCTTGATCCCCTTCTTTGGTTGGATGACTGCCACCTCCCTATAGCGAGGGGTAAAAATCATATTCGACAGTTTAAAGGCTTCCACACGGATCACTCTCTGCACTAGCATATAAAAAATAGACTTTATAGATTCGATAACTCTAGAAGGGTCATAAAACTTTATTTTTAAAATTTCGATGTTTGACAAACAGTCCATTATGTCTGTAAAAGTTTGTTGAAAAATTCAAATAAAGTATAGAATTCAATTAAAAAAACAACACCGTCTTTTTTTTTTTTAAATAAAACTAATTTTAAAATTTCGATGTTCGAAAAACAGTCCATAATATGTCAATATAAAAATTCTATTTTTGTTTGATAAAAAGAATAAAACAGTTAATAAATACAAAAAAAAGTCCATTAAGTTCAAATAAAGCCTGTTTGAATAAAACTTATATAAAAAAAAGGTTCATTCTATACGGTTTTGATCATCCTTAGATAAAACGTCACTTCCGGCAAATGGCTTTGTAAACAACGGGTGGCATTTTTCGAATACATCGGTAAACACTGTATGTTTTTCGAGCAGAATAAATATGTTACATTGAATAAAAACACAAAAAATATATCCAGTTTGATAGAAAAGTAACTTATCTTGCCTTTGATAACATTTATTTGTTATATATTTGTCTTTTGACAACTTTTTTGAATCTATGTGTACAGTAATACAAACCCAAATATTTTTTTTTAAACAGTAATGAATTTTCCGAACTCAATATTTTTCAATTTTTTTATTTTTAAAATCTATCAAAATTTTTCTATTGATTCTATTTTTACTATATTTACAGGGTCAATGTGAAATTTTATGTTCTTTCCAATAAATCGAATATAATATTTTAGACTATCGTTTTTTTTTTAAATTCACGAACTCCCCCCCATCCCAATTTTTAAGTGTCTATTAAAAAGTAAATACTTAATTTAGTAACCCGATAGTAAATAATTAATGAAGTTTAAAACCTTTTTTTTTAAACCACGTTATTTGTTTTTTCTTTTTTTTTTTATGGAACCTTGGTCCTTGCTCCTTTATTTGAAAAAAAATTAGGGGTTGAATTACATTTTTCGAGGAGTTATATTAACTGCTTTCTTTTTATTTATAGAACTTAATAACATTTATTTATTTATTTCATATGCTAATATTTTTGGAATTTTACAATACACTTTATTACAAATACTTCTGGCAACAGTTATTTATTTAACTCATATGCTAATACTTTTTGGGTAAAAAGATGGCGTCTTATTCTATCTTTAACACGGTAAGTGTGGGAAAAGATGTTATAAATAAAAAACCGGATAAATTCTGTTAAAAACTCGCTCAAGATATGTTACCGTGACATAGGTTGACATATATTCGGCGGGTTTTTAATAGTATTTTGTATAGTTTTTTATTTATAAGACTTTTTTCCATACTTACGGTGTTAAAGAGGGTGTGAGACGCTATTTTGATTTTTCGAATACATCGGTAAACACTGTATGTTTTTCGAGCTGAATAAATATGTTACATTGAATAAAAACACAAAAAATATATCCAGTTTGATAGAAAAGTAACTTATCTTGCCTTTGATAACATTTATTTGTTATATATTTGTCTTTTGACAACTTTTTTGAATCTATGTGTACAGTAATACTAACCCAAATATTTTTTTTTAAACAGTAATGAATTTTCCGAACTCAATATTTTTCAATTTTTAAACTCAATATTTTTCAATTTTTTAATTATTAAAATCTATCCAAATTTTTCTAATGATTCTATTTTTACGATATTTTCAGGGTCAATGTGAAATTTTATGTTCTTTCCAATAAATCGAATATAATATTTTAGACATTCGTTTTTTTTTTAATTCACGAACCCCCCCCATCCCAATTTTTAAGTGTCTATTAAAAAGTAAAATTAGGGCTTGAATTACATTTTTCGAGGAGTTATATTGACTGCTTTCTTTTTCTTTATAGAATTTAATAACATTTATTTATTTATTTCATATGCTAATATTTTTGGAATTTTACAATACACTTTATTACAAATACTTCTGGCAACAGTTATTTATTTAACTCATATGCTAATACTTTTTGGGTAAAAATATTTTGTTTCCATGTTTTCGGAATTTTTTTTTTATTTTTACCTTTTTTTATAATTTTTTATAGCATTTTCTTTTTACATTACAACGTTAATGTTTATGCATATTGAAATAAAATACATGTGTTTATTATTAAAAATAATTATTAATATTTAAAATAATAATATGTGTTCATTAATAAAAATAAATATTAATATTTAATATAAAATAAAATGTGTTTATTAATGAATATAAATATTACTACTTAAAATTATAAAATGTTTATTATTAAAAATAAATATTAATATTTAAAATAATAAAATGTGTTGATTATTAAAAATATATATTAATATTTAAAATAATAAAATGTGTTTATTATTAAAAATATATATTAATATTTAAAATAATAAAATCTGTTTATTATTAAAAATATATATTAATACTTAAAATAATAAAATGTGTTCATTATTAAAAATAAATATTAATATTTAAAATAATAAAATGTGTTTATTATTAAAAATAAATATTAATATTTGAAATAAAATAAGTGTTTATTATTAAAAATAAATATTAACATTTACAATAATAAAAGGTGTTTATTATTAAAAATAAATATTAATATTAAAAATAAAATAAAATGTGTTCATTATTAAAAATAAATAATAGTATTTAAAATAATAAAATGTGTTCATTATTAAAAATAAATATTAATATTAAAATAAAAATGTGTTTATTATTAAAAATAAATATTAATATTCAAATAAAAATGTTTTTATTATTAAAAATAAATATTAATATTTAAAGTAGAATAAAATGTGTTTATTATTATAAATAAATATATTTAAAATGAAATGTGTTTATTATTAAAAATAAATATTAATATTTAAAATAATAAAATGTGTTTATTATTAAAAATAAATATTAATATTAAAATAAAATGTGTTTATTATTAAAAATAAATATTAATATTTAAAATAATAAAATGTGTTTATTATTAAAACGGGCACACTTAAAAAGAAAAGAACCCCCTCCCTAATGCAGGAGAGAGAATGCTCCCTGCTTGATCCCCTTCTTTGGTTGGATGACTGCCACCTCCCTATAGCGAGGGGTAAAAAAAAAACAAATCACCCCTTCAGCTCTTCCCTAATCTGCGTAGCACGGCTCCCTCTTACAGGGAGGGAAGGTCAACAGGAGGAGGAAAAATAGTCAACGCAGGTCATACCGCCTGACCAGCTAAAATCGCCTTTTTATATAAGGCAGACAGTCAGACTATTTGCCTTGAGGGCGGGCTAAGCCCTCCTACCTTTTTGGGAGTGCTCAGCCCGCCCTCCAGTCAACCAAATAAAAAAAAATTTTACCCATCCCACCTTTGTGGGAAGAGTGCTCAGCAAACCTTCTGAGCCACCATAAAAAAAAAGTTTCCTTCCCCAAGATGGGAAGGGAACAAGAAAGGAAAATTCTTAAAAATACATGGTCCACACACGGTCTAACCCCTGGGGATCTAAAATAAACTTCTCATATACACCGACACACACAGACAGTCTGATTGATTCTTTGTTCAACAGATTATAAGAATAAAACACTGAGCCAACATTAACAATTCTGACTTATCATTCAGACATGATTACGAAACTTTTCCCAGAAGGAAGAGAATGCGAAATGCGCCATGGAAAAACCCTTTGTGTTACATACATGTTGGAGAGAGTCTTAAAAATAACTGTACAACGCAGGGTATATCACCCGCCTCCTTCAGATTGGATTGGACAAAAATGAAATTAAAAGGAAACGAAATTAGAAACAGTCAGTTCTTTCTTATGCATCAAACAATTACATTTTCTGATATTCATTCAAACTAATTACTGAAAATCAATTATATATTTTCTTTACTAAAATATTACTGTTCTTGATTTCGCCAAGTGGTGCGGATCTGTTTTTTACATTAACAATGTGCACAATATTTGAAGAATAAAGATATTTTTGTTTTTGTGTTTTAGGTGGTGAAGGTGATCTGGGGAGTGTTCTTTTTTTTTCACAAAAAAGGTACTTTTTACGAATGGGTATCCAAGAAAATTACAGTATTTTGTCAGAAATTAAGGTCTTCATTGACCACTCTCAATACTATCAGAAATGAACAAAGTTAATTAAACAATCTACACAATACAAACTAACTGTTTTGTTGGCTTTTTATACTAACTCCAAACTAACCCATAACTACATTTTTCTTTTATTTTGCAAATTTGATTTCCTTTAGTTTATATTGTGTAGCTGAATCAGAAATTGATTTCACTTTTGTCATTTGTAGTTAACATGCTATCAGCGCAATTACTACAGTTTAATCACACATGATCTACCAAAATAAAAACACTTCAGATAAAGTCTTAAATAGAATTCAGTTCCTTACATGACATCTGATGAAGTCAGTACAAACGTTACAAACTAATACTTGAAAAACAATTTGACATTTACTGTACTACAATATCACATTTGTATAGAAGTAGAAATCTGGATATCTATTCTGATACCGATTAAAAGAAAGGACACTCTTTGGGGCGGATTTTGATGATAACAAGTCACTAATTAGAAATTATAATAAACATTCAAATAATTTAAGAATTTTACCAAAATAAAATTACTTGGTAATCACCCAATTTCTGCCACAAAATTTTGATTGGCAAAACTCATAAGCATAAAATATATATTTTCTAATTTCATCTTTTTTTTTTTTTACATAATCTGGTTTGATTTGTTTTTTTAAATAATCTGGTTTGATTTGTTTTCCTAAATATTCAAATCACTATATTTTGCTGCTTAATATCAAATACAGCAAATGAGTTATTTTTTATGCATCAAACAATTGCATCTTCTCATTCATCCAAACTAATCACTGAACATCAATTTCATATTTTCTTCACTAAAATATTACTGTGCTTGATGTCATCAAGTGGAGCGGATCATTTTTTTTTCATTTGTTTACACATTTTTTACAAATGTTTTTGAGAGTCCATACAAAGTTATAAGTGTTCAACATTTTTTTCATTTGAATATATTTTGTCTAAGATTCTTAGCCTATGTCATTGCATACCAATTTGTTTCTTGAAAGTTAAGTTCACTGTAAAAACATCTGATACACCAAAATCCCTGATACCTGTTTCTTATAAGCGCCAAATAACTATCACTATTTCGATTTGTGTTTCATGAGAACAATTCAATATTGATACATTATAAGAAACATTTCCAGTGCTTTTTCTCTTTTTAGCAATACATATAGTTGGTTACTAATCAGAGGACTTAACTAACCCTATACTTTGCTTTACTTTGTTTTGTATTTATATTTTGTATTGTGTGGAATTAACAAAAATTCATATGCAGGAATCTGCTGATTCATTCCAAGAATCCCAATGCGACCAACAAACTGGAAAGACTACAATTTCTTTTTACTATGACCAATAAGAAAGCTCAAGGACTAAGTTGTTGGACTCCTCCTTATCACCATTTTAAAGTATTGTTAACAGTAAGTTTAACATTTTAAGTACAGAACAATATTTCTTTTGATATTTATAATGTTATTTCATTCATGCAATTTCATAATCCACCAACATTATATAAGATTCAATTCCATTTGACACTTGAACACAACTTTTTATATAGTAAACAGCATTTATTTCTTTTCAGACATATTCTTATTTTATTTTATTTCCAGTACTATGTTTTATTTCATTTTGTGGACACTCATTTACCTCTCTGAGATGCTGCAGGGAACATGTAGAGTGATATATCAAACAAGAAGTGGTACTTTATGACAATAGGTATCTAGGATTTACACATACCAGTGTTGATAGTTTGAAATATTTACAGACTAACATTTTACACAATAAAAACACATGTACCTTTTTTTCTTTTCCTTTGCTTATTTCTCGAACCTAAACTTATCATTAACTAACCCGTAACTTTGTTTACTTTGTTTTGCGTATATATTTTATATTGGGTAGAATTAACAAAACTTAATTTCGCTACCATCATTATTTGTAATGACATGCAGTGTTAACATAAATAAAATCACTGGTAACAATCTTTGATACCGGTTTCGTACAAGCACCAAATAACTATCACTATTTCGATTTGCTTTTTCATGATATGTTAATCTTGATACATTATAATAAACATTTCCATTCACTGGTCGTTTGCTAAGCTTAGCTTTACATCATTTTTTCACAATGTTTCTCTACTTGCTTTCAGCATGAGAGCAGATCATATTCTACACGTTTCATGCATATCACACAAACTTATAATATTTGATCAACATTTGACTAACAATTTTTTGCCAATTTCCTTCAACATTCTCATTACCATTAGTACAGTTTACATTTTGTCTTTAAAATGAAGCTGTATATGTTTCCTATTACTTGGAAACCAGATTTGTAAAAATCCCATTTTTTTTTTCACTCTGAGAATTTTCATTATATTTCTTTGACCAACGATTTGTTTTCAATGGACTTGATAAGTGCTAATATAGAGAGAAGAGAAACAGGGTGAGAGAGAGGCAGAAGAGAAAGTTGTTCCATCCTCTTTCCCAAATTTGACTACTGTGCGCGTTTGAACTCTCATCCTCGAGTTGCCTATTGGCCTTGATAAGTGCTAATATAGATAGAAATACCTATTCTGATACCTAATAAAAGAAAGGACACTCTTTGGGGCGGATTTTGATGATAACAAGTCACTAATTAGAAATTATAATAAACATTCAAATAATTTAAGAATTTTAACAAAAATAAAATTACATGGTAATCACCCAATTTCTGCCACAAAATTTTGATTGGCAAAACTCATAAACAGAAAATATATATTTTCTAATTTCATCTTTTTTTTTTTTTTTTTTTTTTACATAATCTGGTTTGATGTTTTCCTAAATATTCAAATCACTATATTTTGCTGCTTAATATCAAATACAGCAAATGAGTTATTTTTTATGCATCAAACAATTACATTTTCTCATTCATCCAAACTAATCACTGAACATCAATTTCATATTTTCTTCGCTAAAATATTACTGTGCTTGATGTCATCAAGTGGAGCGGATCATTTTTTTTTTCATTTGTTCACACATTTTTCCAATTTATATATATTTTGTCTAAGATTCTTAGCCTATGTCATTGCATACCAAGCTGTTTATTAAAAGTTAAGGTTCACTGTAAACACATATGTTACACCAAAATAAAAACGCTTCAGATAATGTCTTGATATTCAATTCAGTTTCTCACATGACATCTTATGAAGTTAGTAGAAATGTTACAGACTTTTGAATCTCAAACATTTTCAATACTGAGCACTGATATTTTCTTTTTTGGAATATAAGCACATTCATGATTTTTTTTTTTACAAACTTCAACAAATTTCACATTGTGTAGCAATGTACTGAAACAATTATAAAAATATTTGTTTTTATTTTGGATGATGCAGGGCATCCGGAGAGAGATGTTTCTAACAAAATGAAAGTATAATTTTTAGCAATAGGTATCTAGGAAAAGGCCACTACATATGTTATAAATTCCAAATTTCCACAACCTGGCAAACACGCTAGCAAATTTAGATTTGCAATTACAGAATATGATTCTAATTTTTTCCTTTGCTCTTTATTCTAACACTACACTAAGTTTACTGTTTTATTTCGCTACAGTTGATATTGTGTAGAACAATAAGAAAATCATAGTGAACAATGCATTCAACAAAATTTCACACACATTTCTAGATACCTATATCTAATAAGTTCAAAAGAAAGGACACACTTAGGGAGGTATTTTGGTGGTCAAGTCACTAAATAGAGATTAGCTGGTTTCCCGGCATAGCCCAGGATGTAATAAAGATTGACTGAAATACATGTTCTAGCTGGTTTCTAGGCGTTGCCAGGGATGTAATATAGACACATTATGTTGTATATTACCTGTTCTCTTCTCCCTAAGGTAAAACAATTTCATATACATGCTGTAAATTACCTACGCTAGGGATAAAACATGAACAATACCAGTCCTAGGGTAGATAAAACAAATAATACATAGAGATGAAAGATTCCTCTCCCCTAAGAATAAAACATATATTCAATATCTGCTTTTGTTTTTTCATTGTTTTTACGGTCCCGAGCAACGCCGGGTAGCCCTGCTAGTATTTTTATCAGTTGTCTATAGACATTGTTTGAAATTTTAAATAGTGTTTCGTTTTATATTGAAATCTGATTTTTTAAAATTCTTTTTTCTTTACACAATTTTGTACCAAAATTCCCATGAGGATATAAGTAAATAAAAACTTAAATATTTTTCAGTTAACTTGGCTCTTGGTATATCTGCTGCTGATCCAGTAAGTACTTTGTCATTCCTACATTTATTTCCTAATGATTTCTGTGATGTAAAGAATAAAGTCCTGTGTATGGAATACATGAGTTCTAAACCTGAGAAAAGATTTCATTTGAGAGAAAACAATTGAAATATGAACATTATGAATTATAATCTAATATTGCTGTACCATTAATGACCTTGAAACTGATTGTTGAGATTGGTATTAAAGAGATTTGTTTGATTCTGATGTTTCTGAATTTTTTTAGATGAGGATTGGTTATTTGTATTATTTGGATTCATCGTTGAACTCAGAAATGTTTCTGTTAAACTCAGGAATTTAGAAATTTGAAAGGTCCCTTTATTTACTCCACGAGTTCAACAGAAACATTTCCAAGTTCAATGAGATATATCAGAAGAATGTTGAAGGTTACATTGACCGAACCTTTGTGGAAATCACACTCAAGATGAGAACAGTAATCCAATGAATCCAAATTGTTTAGTTATGTTGCAATGCTGTCTCTCGCTTGCTCTTTCTTTATATATATATATATATATATATATATATATATATATATATATATATATATATATATATATATATTAAATTGTCTCTGACTGTTAAATAACGTTTTGGATGCAAATATGATTGATTTCATATTGTTTAATACATTAACCTGCAAAAAAAATTATTGTATATTTTGCAAACTTCTTCCCTCTGATGAGAAGAATTACATTCTTCGAAACTCCATGGAATAAGTTTTTTTTTTGTTTTATTTGTACTCCTTGTCGAATAATTAAAAAGTTTGTATACCTTACAGGTTTATAATGTTTTTTTTTTAAATTTGAATAAATTTTCAATAACAAGATTTTTACTTTAGTTTATATATATATATATATATATATATTTCATAAACATTTAGGTATCACATACATTTATGAGTATGCTTCGGTCAACTAGTATATGTATAAATATTAAAAACCAACGCATCAGAATATATCGTGTACATCTTGATAAGGAAATATTGAATAACCATAAGTGTCAGGAGGAGACGAAGAAGGGTAACAAAAGTGATGTAGCGATATTATATGGTCAGAAGGTATCTCGCTGTTGCATTGAACTATAATTCATTCTCCTCTCAATTCTACTCTCCCTCTTAAAATTTATCCCTTCTTCAAGTGTATTAGAGGACGTGTGTAGAAAATTATATATATATATATATATATATATATATATATACATATGTGTGTGTATTTTCGTGTGTGTGTGTGTGTGTGTGTGTGTGTGTGTAGGCGGGAAAGTTAGAGAGATAGATTATGAATTGAGGAACATTAAAAAATCGTTTTCTTTCAAACATAATAAAATATCTTCTACTGGAGTGTATAAATGGCTATCTATTGATTACAATGGATGTATTCTATCAAACAAATGTTACAAATACACATGCACTCGAACGTATATATCTTATATAAAATAAATCATTTTACTTCGTACATTGCTGCTCGATAGTGTTCTTGACAAACGTGTTATTTAAATCTGTTTTGCTCATACGATAGCATATATAATACGATAGCATATATAACGGTCTCTGTTATCAGAAATACTTTTAATCGACTTTTTAGATTTTATATTTAAATTTGATAAATAGTTAATATTGTGGCTGAATACAAAGTGGCTGGATGCTTTAATATGTATTTTTACTCGAACTATTTATACCGGGGAATCATTTAAATATATCTGATCAAAAAGGTTTAGTTCATATAATGAGCCCTTCTCTCTCGCCCTACTCTTTATCTAATGTTATTGTTTACCAAATTAAATCCTTCACTTGGTACTTTTTTGTTTCTTTATTTACAACGGGTCTTTCCTTCGTTTTCTTATTTCTATTTCCGCAAAAATTGTGGACGGATTTTGACCTTTTTTAGCAAAAGTTCAAAAGCGCATTGATGTAAACAAAAAAGACCGATAGAAAAAAAATTATGTAAACAAAAAAGACCGATAGAAAAAAATTGATGTAAACAAAAAAGACCGATAGAAAAAAATTGATGTAAACAAAAAAAACGATAGAAAAAAATTGATGTAAACAAAAAAGACCGATAGAAAAAAATTGATGTAAACAAAAAAGACAGATAGAAAAAATTGATCTAAACAAAAAAAAACGATAGAAAAAAATTGATGCAAACAACAAAGAGCGATAGAAAAAAATTGATGTAAACAAAAAAGACCGATAGAAAAAAAGTGATGTAAACAAAAAAGACCGATAGAAAAAAATTGATGTAAACAAAAAAGACCGATAGAAAAAAAATTATGTAAACAAAAAAGACCGATAGAAAAAAATTGATGTAAACAAAAAAGACCGATAGAAAAAAATTGATGTAAACAAAAAAGACCGATGGAAAAAAATTGATGTAAACAAAAAAGACCGATGGAAAAAAATTGATGTAAACAAAAAAGACCGATAGAAAAAAATTGATGTAAACAAAAGAGACCGATAGAAAAAATTGATGTAAACAAAAAAGACCGATAGAAAAAATTGATGTAAACAAAAAAGACCGATGGAAAAAAATTGATGATAACAAAAAAGACCGATAGAAAAAAATTGATGTAAACAAAAAAGACCGATAGAAAAAAATTGATGTAAACAAAAAAGACCGATAGAAAAAATTGATGATAACAAAAAAGACCGATAGAAAAAATTTGATGTAAACAAAAAAAAACGATAGAAAAAAATTGATGTAAACAAAAAAGACCGATAGAAAAAAATTGATGTAAACAAAAAAGACCGATAGAAAAAAATTGATGATAACAAAAAAGACCGATAGAAAAAAATTGATGATAACAAAAAAGACCGATAGAAAAAATTGATGTAAACAAAAAAGACCGATAGAAAAAAATTGATGTAAACAAAAAAGACCGATAGAAAAAAATTGATGTAAACAAAAAAGACCGATAGAAAAAAATTGATGATAACAAAAAAGACCGATAGAAAAAAATTGATGTAAACAAAAAAGACCGATAGAAAAAAATTGATGATAACAAAAAAGACCGATAGAAAAAATGGATGTACACAAAAAAGACCGATAGAAAAAAATTGATGATAACAAAAAAGACCGATAGAAAAAAATTGATGTAAACAAAAAAGACCGATAGAAAAAAATTGATGCAAACAAAAAAGACCGATAGAAAAAAATTGATAACAAAAAAGACCGATAGAAAAAATTGATGTAAACAAAAAAGACCGATAGAAAAAAATTGATGTAAACAAAAAAGACTGATAGAAAAAAATTGATGATAACAAAAAAGACCGATAGAAAAAAATTGATGATAACAAAAAATACCGATAGAAAAAAATTGATGTAAACAAAAAAGACCGATAGAAAAAAATTGATGATAACAAAAAAGACCGATAGAAAAAAATTGATGATAACAAAAAAGACCGATAGAAAAAAATTGATGTAAACAAAAAAGACCGATAGAAAAAAATTGATGTAAACAAAAAAGACCGAAAGAAAAAAATTGATGTAAACAAAAAAGACCGATAGAAAAAAATTGATGTAAACAAAAAAGACCGATAGAAAAAAATTGATGTAAACAAAAAGACCGATAGAAAAAAATTGATGATAACAAAAAAGACCGATAGAAAAAATTGATGTAAACAAAAAAGACCGATAGAAAAAAATTGATGTAAACAAAAAAGACCGATGGAAAAAAATTGATGTAAACAAAAAAGACCGATAGAAAAAAATTGATGCAAACGAAAAAGACCGATAGAAAAAAATTGATGATAACAAAAAAGACCGATAGAAAAAAATTGATGTAAACAAAAAAGAACGATAGAAAAAAATTGATGTAAATAAAAAAGACCGATAGAAAAAAATTGATGATAACAAAAAAGACCGATACAAAAAAAATTGATGTAAACAAAAAAGACCGATAGAAAAAAATTGATGTAAACGAAAAAGACCGATAGAAAAAAATTGATGTAAACAAAAAAGATCGATAGAAAAAAATTGATGTAAACAAAAAAGACCGATAGAAAAAAATTGATGATAACAAAAAAGACCGATAGAAAAAATGGATGTAAACAAAAAAGACCGATAGAAAAAATTTGATGTAAACAAAAAAAGACCGATAGAAAAAAATTGATGTAAACAAAAAAGACCAATAGAAAAAAATTGATGCAAACAAAAAAGACCGATAGAAATAATTGATGTAAACAAAAAAGACCGATAGAAAAAAATTGATGTAAACAAAAAAGACCGATAGAAAAAATTGATGCAAACAAAAAAGACCGATAGAAAAAAATTTATGTAAACAAAAAAGACCGATAGAAAAAAATTGATGTAAACAAAAAAGACCGATAGAAAAAATTGACGCAAACAAAAAAGACCGATAGAAAAAAATTGATGATAACAAAAAGGACCGATAGAAAAAAATTGATGTAAACAAAAAAGACCGATAGAAAAAAATTGATGCAAACAAAAAAGACCGATAGAAAAAAATTGATGTAAACAAAAAAGACCGATAGAAAAAAATTGATGTAAACAAAAAAGACCGATAGGAAAAAATTGATGCAAACAAAAAAGACCGATAGAAAAAATTGATGTAAACAAAAAAGACCGATAGAAAAAATTGATGTAAACAAAAAAGACCGATAGAAAAAAATTGATGATAACAAAAAAGACCGATAGAAAAAAATTGATGTAAACAAAAAAGACCGATAGAAAAAAATTGATGTAAACAAAAAAGACCGATAGAAAAAAATTGATGTAAACAAAAAAGACCGATAGAAAAAAATTGATGTAAACAAAAAAGACCGATAGAAAAAAATTGATGATAACAAAAAAGACCGATAGAAAAAATTGATCTAAACAAAAAAGACCGATAGAAAAAAATTGATGTAAACAAAAAAAACCGATGGAAAAAAAATTGATGTAAACAAAAAAGACCGATAGAAAAAAATTGATGCAAACAAAAAAGACCGATAGAAATAATTGATGTAAACAAAAAAGACCGATAGAAAAGAATTGATGTAAACAAAAAAGACCGATAGAAAAAATTGATGCAAACAAAAAAGACCGATAGAAAAAAATTTATGTAAACAAAAAAGACCGATAGAAAAAAATAGATGTAAACAAAAAAGACCGATAGAAAACATTGATGCAAACAAAAAAGACCGATAGAAAAAAATTGATGATAACAAAAAGGACCGATAGAAAAAAATTGATGTAAACAAAAAAGACCGATAGAAAAAAATTGATGCAAACGAAAAAGACCGATAGAAAAAAATTGATGTAAACAAAAAAGACCGATAGTAAAAAATTGATGTAAACAAAAAAGACCGATAGAAAAAAATTGATGTAAACAAAAAAGACCGATAGAAAAAAATTGATGCAAACAAAAAAGACCGATAGAAAAAATTGATGTAAACAAAAAAGACCGAGAGAAAAAAAAGTGATGTAAACAAAAAAGACCGATAGAAAAAAATTGATGTAAACAAAAAAGACCGATAGAAAAAATTGATGTAAACAAAAAAGACCGGTAGAAAAAAATTGATGTAAACAAAAAAGACCGATAGAAAAAAATTGATGTAAACAAAAAAGACCGATAGAAAAAAATTGATGTAAACAAAAAAGACCGATAGAAAAAAATTGATGCAAACAAAAAAGACCGATAGAAAAAAATTGATGTAAACAAAAAAGACCGATAGAAAAAAATTGATGTAAACAAAAAAGACCGATAGAAAAAAATTGATGTAAACAAAAAGACCGATAGAAAAAAATTTATGTAAACAAAAAAGACCGATAGAAAAAATTGATGTAAACAAAAAAGACCGATAGAAAAAAAATTGATGTAAACAAAAAAGACCGATAGAAAAAAATTGATGTAAACAAAAAAGACCGATAGAAAAAAATTGATGCAAACAAAAAAGACCGATAGAAAAAAATTGATGTAAACAAAAATAAACGATAGAAAAAAATTGATGTAAACAAAAAAGACCGATAGAAAAAAAATTATGTAAACAAAAAAGACCGATAGAATTCTACCATGTTTATCGACGCAATTTTTCCGAAATTTTAGAACAAAAAAGATTATATCTATTGTATAACGATCAGATTTAAATTTACTCTGATATTACGGAATAACCTCAAACGTCGGTCTAGTGAATGAGTTGTGCAAAAAACACAAGTGGATCTTGTCAACCGCTTGAAAAAGACTTATACCTCAATTGTTGCCACAAACCGAACGTCTTTTTAATTGTTTTTAGTGGAATTAAAATCATGCCTATCAAATCTTGAATAAAAAGAGGATCATTTGAAACATCTAGTGTCCGATGATGGACTGTCGGTTGTCATTCTCTTGGCCAATTCACACTTGATATCTTCTGTGGCATGCTGTTGTTGTAAAGTAAATCTTTATACTTAAGATTGTTTTAACTTTTTTTTTATTGGAGTATTTCTTAGTTTTCATAGATAACCAACGACAACCGATTCTTATTTTTATCAATGTTTTTCGTTTTTTTTTTAACGATGTAATTTAGTTGTATTCTAAAACTATTAACATACGCTTTAAACATTAAACATTTTACCAAAGAAACCAAAATGCATACTGCGGTATATAATTTCGTAAATATGGTTTTAAATAATAAAATGTTATTGTTTGTTTTAACAATTTTGATTTACTTAAATATTTATAAGTTGATCAATAAGAGGACAAATAAGTATTCATAACGATTAGAATAAAAATTTGAATTAAAGTCGAAGGTTCTTCTGTCTTCTTGTTCGAAACATACAGAAACTCATATTCGCAGAAGGAACAGTCGATGAATATTTTGCCTAACATAAAATATATTTTATTTTAGCAGTACTGAGATGGTGCTATCGTAGTCCAAATAAAGGCTGGAAACAACTTTGCCTTTGATTAAATAGTTCAATAAACCATATTCAATGAACAATCCGATTAGTATATCGACCAATATGCAATCTATTTGCAATGATAGAAAAGAACAAATCAAAATATATAAAAGAGAAACATAAATAATCATAAGTTTTTTATTTCTATTTCAAAGATCAGATTGTTGGACATTTACTAAGGTAATAAAAACAGAACACAATTCTGTAGGGTCAACTGAAAACAGGATGAAAAAGAAAAAAATAAGTGGGGCATAGAGAAGCCGAGCTTTTTCTTAATATAAAATATCAAGAAATACTAAAATCAATCTTCCCTGCATAGATTTTGTGCAAGCGTTTATGTTACAATAATAGTGTGTGATGTATCCGATTATCAATGCAACTGAAGTAGGAATCATGAAAAATGTTAATGAAAATTCATAAACGATGTGTTGCTTATCCTTTTCAATGTATGGAGAATAATATAAAAAATGTACTACGATTTTTTTATGGAGTAAATTAAAAATGCAGTTATCAGGTAAGATAATATTATAGAGGAAATGATGTAGTAAACGCTATCTCAGTCAGCCAATAAAATAAACAAAGAAAATATAATTTTATTGTCGTTTGTCTAAGACGAAACTGTAGCATAGTAAATATTAATATTTTAAGTTAAAAAGTGAAAATCTTGATCAGTGTTTAGTTGGAAAACAAAGGAAATTCATAAGAATATATTTGTTTCTATTTAAATGAAGACATTGTAAACAGAAAATTAAAAAGACACAATTGGAAAGTACAGCAAGTAATATCTGTTTAGAAATAAACTTTGATATTCATAATTATAGCAAATGGTAAAATGTAGAAGAAATGTAAATGAAGATGTCATGTTACTAAAATGACTGTGTCCTTACAGTTAAATTAGTTATGGCATCATTTTGAATTTCGCTTATAGATTCATTCCATTATTTGCAACATGAATATTAAACAGCACTTTTGTATTAATTAAATACGGAAATTGTATTAGACAGATTTAAGAATTACCTAGCAATGTGAAAAACAGTATTTTTATTAGAAATATAGATATACCTAATAATATAGTATACCATAAGTTAACACTATAAAAATGTATATGCTAATGCAAGTTGGACACAGACAGAGAAATATGAAAAATATGTTTTACACCTTTCGTATGTTGAAAAATGGCGCCAGCATAAAAACGATTCTAGAGCATCATTACAAGTATAACTTTATGATTTAATACTGTGATGTAGCTTTGTGTAGTCAGATTTGGCAGCAAACAAACTTATATGTGATCATAATAATTTATGATATGTAGATTTTAAAATAAATGATCACGGTATATAAAAGAAAATTACCTGATTTCGAATAATTTGGAAGGCTGTTTGCGCCACATCCTGCACACATTTTTTTTTACACCAGAACGTACAATAATGTTAGAGCGAAACATTTTGAGATGCTTATCCATGAAACTAGATTGAAATTTTGTAAAAGCCCTTGATCAAAATTGAAACAAGAATTCCAAAATTAATTTTACCAATATTAGGACGAGCAATTTTTTTGTTATGTATAAAAATGACGTTTCAACAGACCAATAACAATATTAACATATATATGCATATATACAGGGACACACACACACATATATATATATATTCATATATATATATATATATATAATTATGCATATATATGCTATATATACGTATATATGTGCATATACATACGCATATATAAATAGCGAGAAGGAAAAAGAAAACGTAAGAGAATTGTATATATATGCACATATGCATGTACAAATACTCATATATATGCATATGTATAAATATATGTATAAATATGCATGTATATGCGTATATGTATTCATATATATATGTGTATATATATGCTTATATATACGCATACGTGTATATATGTATAGTCAGATTATGCCATATGCTACTGGTACCATGTTACCCAGTACTGCCTGCCTAATGGTCGGTCACCGGTGAGTAAACTGGTTCCCCCACCAATCTTGTTTGATGAGGAGGGCGGTTAGTCTCCCTGAAGGATTAAAAACAAGACCTTTCAAAGGACGAATGAACCCTTTTTCAGGGTCAACGGCCAACTAGCACCGTGTGTGTTTGTGGGTATGTATGTGTGTGCTGTGGTGGAGAGGGCTCCCGTAAGCCGTGGTGAAGGCAAACTTTCTAGGAGAAGCAAATCTCTGATTTAAAAAACCATAAAGCGGGAGACCAGTACCCGAATTAAGCTGGTCTGCAGTTTAACTTGTTGCTAGCTATCTTGCTCTTGCTTGTTGCTGGATCTCAACATTTTGAACCGAGAGAGAGACTTAGCTGTCATACAAAGCTAAGACTCTGTAACATCATCTGTGTATAGATACTCCCTCAGGCATTTGTCTATAAAAATGGTCCTGTGGCGATGGAAGTCATTTTTGGGCTCATGGATTTAAGTGTCTGAGGGAGTGACACTAGTCTGACAATACGTTGCAATCATTATTAAAATAATTACTGATACCTTATCCAAGTATGGGCGCCCAGTTGGTGTGATTAGATCAGTTATGCAAAGAAAAAACTGAGTGCTCAGAAACTAAAGTTCAAACAGTGAGTAAATGTCGAATATATCTAGGTTTGCCGAGATTAGAGACAGTAAATGACAAATTCCCCAAACAAATTAGCTTAACGGTTCAAAAATGTTATTTTGCCTCTAATGCGTGCGTTGTGTTCTCTACGAAAACCTTAATGCCGTCCTCTCGAAAAGATGTTCTTCCCCTTCATCATAATAATAATGTAATTTAGAATTTTAAATGTAGTTGCGATTCTAACTATGTGGGTCGAACAACGTTGAGACTGAATGAGAGAGTCCAATAGCACTACCTAGCAAAAACAGAAATGGAATTTATCGAGCAATGGATGTACTTGCCAACACGTACGAGTGTTCAATAGCTGACCATCTCATTAAGAACCCCTCATGTGCAGCGAACTTCAGCACGAAATGAGTTTCAATCCTAAGTTGTTCTCACTCAACATTCCATTTCAAGATCGTGGAGACTATTCACGTTCGGTTGAGGGAGGCCTTCTGTTTGTAATCAGAGAGAATGTCTCTTAGGTGTGAGTGTTAGTAACCTCTAGGATCTTCGAAAATATCACCAACGTTGCTTTATTTTGATCGCTTCTCTGAATCCGGTCAGCTGACTCCACCCTTTAATTAATTTTCGTCTTCCCTAACCCTTTTTTAAAACGGGTTTGACATGTTTTACTTTTAATCATGAATAATAAAAGTTTTACCTTAATGATTGCAGTATTTAAGTTTTGTCCCCCCAAATAATCATGAAATCTATCTATCTATCTATCTCCATATATATATATATATATATATATATATATATATATATATATATATATATATATATATATATATATATATATAGTGAATAAATGACAAAAAACTATATTCAGAAATTCATGATATTGACCATCTTATTATTTATTCCTTAAATTCAGTTTACATTTACAATTCTTTACAGTATCTGTTTCGTAACACAAGATCCATCACTTAATTATCATATCAATTAGTGAATCTATTATGCTCTTGACTCATTAGAAAATTGAAAGAGAAGCTGCAAATACTTTTACTATATTTCTATTACTCCATTTTGAATTTCAAAAATAAAGTCACTAGACCCTAGATGGGTCTAGTGACTTTATTTATACATTTTTATTATGTTTTTAAACGTTACTGATAATGTTTTTTGTTTATAATAACAATAAATAATAATTGTTCTGCATCATTTTCGATTCTTCATCAAATCATATTCAAATATCAAAACTAAATTCACAAAATGCTATAAAATTTTAATAAGCAGTTGATAACGTGTTATAATGCTAGGTATTTTTTATCATTTTTGCAGTAAAAAATGTTTTAATCCATAATTATTAATTTCTTTTGTACATCAACGAATAATTACGGAAATTATTAATAATAAGGAATTCTTTTATATGTTTTATTATAATTTGTGGAAGATTTGTTTTCAACTTATTAAAAAGTTTTTAACAATAACTATTTTGTTATGAATATGTCATTTGTGTTTACCATTTCATAGACTTTCATGCCTTTCGCTTTTAACGTAATATTAGAAGTAGTAGTATAAAATGTTATTTACGTTTAGTTCTACGGTGACGAATAGACATTGTTAGTCAATACGAAGTATAAACACAAAGAGAGAATGCTGCTTCTCTTCCAACGAGACTAAAACGGCCATGGTACTTCTTCTGATGGGTCTTCTGCATACCATAGATTCGCTCTGTTGATGATATAAGAAGCAATCACCCAAAGATCAGTAGCCATGATGCAATCCAAATTTGAATTGTTTTGTCGTCTATGGGCTAACCATGGATTGTGAATTAAAAACGCCTTCCGATGATTTAGGCTAAATCATCTCAGTTACAACTTCTCCGAGTTTCCATAAAGACGCCTTCGCGTTGCTGTTTAGAAGAAGATACTAAAACACACATTGTAGTTAACATGCATAATATTAAAGGTAGAGATACGTTCTTTATGGGGCCGTTTGTTACATGATAAGGGCTGTGCCCTTTTCATGTAAGTATAAAAATGGAGAATTTAGTTTAAAATGAAAATGAAATAGCATAGGCGGAATTCGAACCTCGTAATCTAGGTGTAGAAATAGATTACGTGTGAGAATTTAAAAATGTAAAACAAACATTTGTTTAGAATATAGATAAATATTTCAAGGAAAGAATGTTAACTATCAAGTTTGTTATGAAATTTTAAATTGAAAGAATGCAGCTTATAAGATAATGTTTTTAACATATTGGAAAAATAGGTTACTGAGAAATAGGAAAAGTTTTGGACACGTATGTCCAGAACACGTCATGACGTCACGGAAAATAGAAATTTCTAGGAATAGAGAAAAACTTTAGTTAGAAATCAGTCAGTGAGAAAACTCAGAGACATCCAGACGTCTAGGAGCGAGACGTCACATCAAGGAAAAATGTGAGACTTTGAATATTTGGTGATGGAAACACGGCCGTGTGAAGAATAAACCATCAAGTGTTTTTTGTAAAGCTCGTCTTGTTTTATGATTCTTACGAAAAGGTAAAGTCCAATTGTATTATATATTTGTGTTATATGTCTTTACATACACGTCTCAACATCATCATGTCCGAACTGTCTGAACACTATGTCATCACTCAAAGAGCTTCTTCTTCTTCTTCTTCTTCTTCTTCTTCTTCCATTCAACACAATTAAGGAATGAACTTTTAATATATAAGAATCTCTCATAATATGAACAATCTCTCTAAGTCCTCTTACAACAAAAGTCTCTCTCTCTGAGTACATCAACATCCCTCTTAATAAACCTCTCTAAGAAAAAGCATCACTGTAATAAGACTCTTACTCTCTCTCTCTCTCTAAGACTGTGCTTTTAATAAGCATCTCTCACTAAGACTCTCAATGAAACCCCTATATAACACGTTTACGCTTTAAAGAATACATGTTGAGGACCTCCTAGTTCATAGGACTGTAGGCGAAGTCTACGAACTATCCGCTGAAACAGCTTTAGGTACTGGATATTCCGAACAAATTAGCATGATGTAGCGGGCATCCAGTTTCCAGAATGAGCAACAGAAAAGATATGTATGGTGATAGGAAGATGTCGGCTGTTAAGATAGAAAAAGAGTATTGGGTGAAAAGGACTAATTAGGAAAAGAAGAGGAATTGAACCACAACACCCAAGTCTTTGGATCGTGTTGTCTAGTTCAGCATCAATCGGCCAAATTCGAAAGCAAGTGGCTTGTTAGCTGAAGGTCAGGCTGGAAGTTGGTTGAATTTATTGAAATTAAGAGATAAATTACATAGATTTGAGCATTTCCAGATGTAATGGGGGCGTCTACGGAGATCTTCAATATCATATTTGGAAAAGAATTGAGAGGCATTGGTCCGCAAATTAAAGTTACGGACGATAAGAACAGCTCAAATTAATCTCATTACATGTGGTTGACAGTCACAGGCCTGGAGTTTATAGAGAAGTTTAAGACAAAATGGTTCAAATGTTTAGACAATATCACGGAACATAATGTATGTTACATCAGAATTATCCATGAATTTTGTGACAGACACACTCCTCCATAGTTAAGAGATTTCTTAAACAGTGTTTGTACGCAACATCATTGGCGCTTTAAAAGTAGCATCAACAAAATCTCCTTAGAGTTGTATAGTATTTATTGAATATTTATTTTATTAGTTTTCTAAACATAGGTTTGAAGATTCGACCATAAGTCGACTCTAGAACCTGGCACATCGGAACTTCAGCAATTTGAGCGTAAATATTAATGATAAATTCCATCAACTTTGAAAAAAAAAGAAATTGTTTTTAGTCTTTCTATTGAAAATAGAAATAAAACCCTCTCAATAGATCTCTCCCACTTTGTATAAATATATTATATAAAGAGCAAATGTCTGTGTATGTGTGTTTGTTTGTCCAGTGAAAGGTCAAAATGTTTAAACAAAAACGAACTACTATGAATATGGCATCGACTGAAAAACAATCTGAGATCCAGATATATAATATCTAAAAATTAGCAAAATCACAAATGTCATTTGATTGGAAGGGGCAAGTAAAACGCTCTTTCTAAACAATTACAATCTACGTATATGTGAATGGTGTTAATTTCTACCTTTATTTTCAAATTATAAATTCGCAAAGAGATAACTTGGTGCGTGGTTCGAATAGCGTGTTTGCTTTTTAGGGTTCGCACCCAACACGGGCCATTTTTTTATTTCTTTTAATAACACAAAAAGTTATCAACAATCATTTTTAAAACATGGAAAACGTTTATTGTGGTCTAAAAACACTTTTTGCTTTCTCTATTTCTATTTTGTTGTTATTAAAATTAGATTAATTTATGTTTGCATTATTTTTTTAGTTTTTTCTCTTCTATCTCTAAAGGAGACATTAAAAACTCTGAAGTGCGGAGATAACTAGCCACAAAATAACGTGGTCGTATGAACGGTCTGTAAAGAGTATTTTTCTTGACTGAGACAGACTTTGGCAAAATCACTTTGCACGAGCGAGTAAATCAAATTTGTTCAATATCTTTAGAATAGCTTCTCTCAGTATCCTTTAATCCTTTGTTTACTTCCCCGTTATTATAATCTAATTGGGAGGGATAGAACTACCGAAGAATCTGTGGGGGGGTCAGGTATTTCTCTTTTAGGGCAATTTAATTTCCGTGTTTTTATCTGTTTTTTTTTTAAGTAGGATTTACAAGTTAAATCAAAGTTTTACCTATCTTTTTTTACATTGTTACATTAAAGTGCACTTAACAAATCTCCCTCCATATTCTCGGATAGGAATGAGGGTTGAACTGTCGCAGAACTTACAAGAAAATTATATCAACGCTGCCCATGATTGAATTAGCATATATATATATATATATATATATATATATATAGAGAGAGAGAGAGAGAGAGAGAGAGAGAGAGAGCGAGAGAGAGAGAGAGAGAGAGAGAAAGATTTTGCTGGACAAAATTTTATTACGGCAAGGAATACAAAGATGGAAAATAATTTGATTACATTTCCTCGAATTCTTATCATTTTGCAATTTTATAAATAATATAAAAATATGTCACACCTCTCCTTATTCCATCGTCGTAATAATATATACGTACAAACACACACATACATATAGATATGCATATATATGTGTGCGTATATATATATATATATATATATATATATATATATATATATATATATATATATATACACGCTGATACAAGTTCTACGTGTACACTGTATGGATTTCATTTATATATTAAGCATTTAAGTTCACTGTATACTAGTGTAATGATACTGCTGATGTCACTAAGAATACGAAAAATAGATATGTTTCTGTTTTCTTAAATTGAAATTAGAAATGAGATAGCAACACTTCTTATAAATGAACACGTGATCCATTAAACATATCTACAGTTTTTTTTTACCGTCCTATTTTAATGATATTATTCTCAAGTCAAATCTATTTTTCACGGTACCTTATGTTAATTAAATTTAGTCTAATACAAAATAATTAACAAAACCTTCTCTCTATATGATGGAAATAATCTGCACATATAATATTTTGATTGCAGAAATACCCCGTCGGTTTTCAAATGTCACATACAAATTTATTATGTCTACATTATTTACCACTATCTTTGTAACTTTATAACAATATTTTAGACACATTTAGTCGTTATATTTAAATCTTACATCACATACTAGGAGCACCACCATTACAATCGCATTATCTTTAGAGGAAGTATTCCTATTTTCCCTCTGAATATTAAGTCGTCCTACTGCCCCCAGTCAAGACCGGGAGGAAATATACACAGTCTACAGATAGTATGATTGCACCCTTCGTAACTGGATTATAAACTCATAGACACAACATAATCTTTCCAATTTCTCCGTTCAAAAATAATAAATTTCCCCTTCTCAGATTCCGCCTATTTCATTGGCTGAGCTTTGAATATTCTCATATTACGAAATTCTATTTTTCTCTATACAAACGACAGTTATTAAAATTTTTAAAAAATCGCGTCACTAAGAAGCTCGGCGATAGATCTGAAAAAAAACCCACAACAGTATTCCAATCATAGTACTCACAATACTTCAGCCAGAACTAGCGCCCCCACTCACAAAACTGTTTTAACGTTGTCTTAAAGAGAATTACTTTCCATCACTCTGGAAAATCTCATCAGTATGCCCTGTATTTAAGAATTCAGGCGATCGCCCATCTTCTCTCAGTACAGGCCAATAAGTCTCCTGTTCGTAATCAATCCTCTCAGCAAAAATAACCTTCTTAATGACACAATATGGTTTCCGTTCTGCTAGATCTACAGTAGATGTGCTTACAGGTATATCTCATAGGATTAGCCAATCTCTCGACGGGGGCAAAATTTCTAGGGCAATTGCTCTTGACATATCGAAGGCCTTTGATAGGGTATGACATAAAGGTTTACTTCACAAGATATCCAGCTATGATATAGCTGGAAATGTCTTCTCAATTATTAAAGTATTTCTTTCTGATAGGTTCATAAGAGTAGTAGTTGAGGGGCAAAAATCAGAAGGTCACAGTATTAATGCGGGAGTCCCACAGGGGTCCATCCTGGGCCCAACTCTCTTTCTAATCTACATTAATGATCTTCCAAATCACACCCTTACATCGTTCGTAGCCATTTATGCTGATGGCACTACTTTCTATGGTAGCACATCTAGGACCGTAAACGACCAAGTTCTCTCCGATTCTCTCTCTTTTGATCTTGAGCACGTGGTACAATGGGGAAATTAGTGGCTAGTTACTTTTAATGCATCTAAAACCAAGCTTTTATCTTTACATCATCAACGCTGTGATTTCCATCGGGTATCAATTGAAATGAATGGCTCTCGTCTTGGAGAGGAGTCTTGTTTTGACAAGCTTCTGTGCTTGACCTTTATTCCTGATCTGAAATGGAACATGTACATCAAATCTGTTGCCAAGGCCGCTGGAAAAATGGCGGGATCGGATCTTCTATCGATCCAGTAGATATCTCACTGCTGATGCAATTCTCTATCGATATAAGAGCCAGGTACGTCCAAGGATGGAGTACTGTTGCCTCATCTGGGCAGGAGCTGCTAGAAAGGACTTGTCCTGCCTTGATAGAGTTCAAAATAGACTTCGGAGCGTTTTAGAAGATGTCATTTTCTCTTCCCGGAAACGTCTTTCTCACAGAAGAGATGTTGCGAGTTTGTCTCTGATGTATCCTTATTTTCATGGCAAGTGCTCGACTGAGCTTCACTCTATGGTCCCCCTCGCCAAACTTTCACAAGAAACACTCATCTAGCTGAAAACACTATCAATAATTCCCCTCACTATTTATCTGTGCCTAAACCTAAACATAGATCCCATGAACAAAGCGTCTTTCTTTGGAACTGTCTTCCGTTTTCCTGCTTTCCAGCTGACTACAATCTGATTGTCTTCAAGTCCAACGTAAACAAGCTCTTGATGAGCCGTTCTCCTTAGGTTAACAAATTTACCAAATTTCCATTACTAACGATTATGATATTGTCCAATTGACTACTGTACACTCTTAACTCTTATCCCCGAGTAGTCTCTGGGCCTTGATAAGTGGTTATGCCTATGTAAAAACATATATATACACATATATATATATAGACGTTTCGTCATTCAAAAAATTAGTGAGTAAATAAAAACGCAGGAGGAAACTATGTAAAGTGCTTAGTAGAAGAGAAAATATAAATAACGAATCCACAAGGCTCTGAAAGAAATTGGTCACTCTGTGTCAATAATAAGTCGTCGTTTCTGAATGCCGATTAATGTTTTGTTTCTTTCTATTACAAATATATATATATATATATATATATATATATATATATATATATATATATATATATATATATATACAGTTAGTGTGCGGCATGCGTGTGATACCAGTACTCAAATCATGTCAAACTGTACAGTTAAATTGAAAATAAAATCCCAGCCAATTGGTTCTCGAACGCCATATATTCCTTTTTCTGAGCAAATCTAACAAAATCATAACTAAGAATAAATTTATGTTCAGACACCAATCGATAAATCATCCGCCATTTCCGTTTTCTCTTTCGCCTCTCACATTTATTTCAGTTGGCGCCAAAAGCAGCTATATTCTCACTACAATGTAGCCACTTACGAAACGAAAACTCATGCATAAGAAAACGGAAACGTAAAAGAGGGTAGGATTGTCGAACTAATAATGGATGACCCAAGATTGGCAGGAGTCCATCACGATTACATCATTCAAACACACACACACACACAACATATATATATATATATATATATATATATATATATATATATATATATATATATATATAATGCGGGGTACAAAATTTTATTATGGCTATGTAAAGACCAAATTTAAACTTTTTCGAAAACATTCTTTACTTTAGATTGTGAAATTAAAAAATAAAAATGAATGCGTCAGCTGGTCAGGGCCGGTTGCTTTACTTGAATCAAGGTTTTTGATTAGCTTGGCAACATCACGTACAGATATTTGTATATCACATAACGTATTTTCTGCTACAGGAGGAAATATTGGGAGTTGGCGGCCTGTGTCTCAAAGGGTAAAATTAGCTGCAAATTTCTTGGTAAAGAGTTTGGCTTTGTCTGATGCTGACGAGATTACCTCAGGTCCATTGATGATAGTTTGGATAGAGCACAGGCTTCCGTTCAGGATTCTGTTTGCTATTTTCCAAAACTGGTGGGAACATAGCCACTGTTCAGCTACTTTGAAATTGACAGACTTAGCATACAACTCTCTTGCGTTATTTATTACTTTCTTGCAATGGTTGATGGCGGTCCTAAAAGCGGCTTTAACCTCAGTACATCTATTACGTTGGAAGCAATAGAAAAATGGTTTCTGTACGCAATGGCAGCAGCACATTTTGGAGAGAACCATGGCTGGCTGTTAGGTTTTGCCAGGAACATTTTCCAGGATATGAAACGGTTTATACCTACAATTAATGTATCAGATCTACTCCTGCGTTCCATGTTTAAAAGGATGTATCCTCTATATTATCAGACCTGACGGAGTGTTTAATCACTCCGTCAGGTCTGAAAATATAGAGGATACATCCTTTTTAAACATGGAACGCAGAGGTAGATCTGATACAAATGTACGGAAGCTATCCCAGTCAGCCATAGAGTTTCTATATACTGTACGATTCAGAGGTACGCCTGAGGACTTATTACATTTCATTTTTATCTTAATTGATACAGCAGAGTGGTCGGAAGATCCAAGTGGAGGCATAACGGAAACTGAACATAGTTCAAGGCAAATTGTGAGAAAAAGGTCTAGGAGATTCGCATATTGGCCGTCAGTGTCGGGCACACGGGTGGGTTCGTGAGCAATCTGAGTGAGGTCATAAGCAATGGAGAAATCGTGACAGACCCTCCCCTTATCACTGGTTTTGTTTGAGTGGGTTAACCATTCCACATGGTGAACATTGAAGTCTCCACATACGTTAATGTTAGCTGAAGGATAGAACGTGGTCAGTTTTCTCAGATATGCTTTTAATGATTATAACTCTGCTCTTGTGGGGGCGATAGAGAGTAAACATTAACGCAGTAGTGTGAGCAAGTGCAAGCCGGAAGCATATATAGGGTAAGTTAGGATCTTCTCTGGCGATATCCCTACCACATGGAAAGCCATCTTTAATAAAGGCCCATATTCCATGACCAATGGCGATCTTGGAGGTCAGATTTGAAGTTAAGTTTGAATATCCTTTAATTACGAACTCATCTAGGGATGTCCAATGCCAGTTTTGCTTAGAAATAATAGGTCTGGTTTAGTCTCCTGTAATTGTGTTTTGACCTCTGGAAGGTTAGAACGTAGATCCCTGATGTTGGAGAAGGAGACATGGTAGTGGGGGTCTACGTTGGAAGTTGGAGATCCGGGTTTAATCGTGTAGTTTTCTTGAAACTTGTCATGATGAGGTTTTGGAATTGGTGGACTGGGTCGACAGACTTGCTTAGAGCAGGACAGAAAGGGAAAGTAAGAGAGAAATAAAAACGAAGAAATTATTTGTAATACATGATAAGGTAAAGCCGTAACAATTTACCACCTAATATGGCATATAGAGGCGTCTTCAATTCAAATGTTAACAATATTTGTTAAAAAACATCCCGAAAAATAACTTCATACTATTCATCAATTTCAGTCTAATTAAATCTTACTCTCCGGCCTTCATAGGTAGTTATTCAATAGTAAAAAATAAAATAACTGATTGACAGAGAAACAGAAATCCCACGTATATATTACAGATTCACCGTTTCGAACATTATTTTTTAAAAAGTTGTTAAATTCTGATGGAAAATTTTTCACAATTCTATGGAATTGACGTTGATTTTTATCGATAAATTAAAATCGTTTTCAGTTGGGTATTATGTATTATGTATGAAGACTTCCTCATGCCATTTGACAACCGATGAAAGGGGATTCGAATAGCACAACCAAAAATAAATGAACGCCTCTAACGTGTCAAGTTGTCCGTTTACTATATTTTAAGGCTAATTTACCCACTTTTAATTCTCAGTTTTAGGAGAAGATAATTTAGTTCTGTTGTATTGGGACATCTCTCAGTCATTATCCCCTTTGACAGAGAAAATATAGTATCTTTTCTGTGGACATGAAACCATCTTATCAGGCATTTTCCTCTATTTGCGAGTAGTGTAGCATCTATTCCTTTGTTATGAGAGCATGCTTCAAAAAATAAATTAAATGATCGGTACGTTGTAAGTAAGTAAATACTAACCCATGAAATTATGGTAAATAATTAAAGAAAGTTCGGAAAATAATTCATGAAATTACGGAAAATAAGTCCAATTAAAACACTTAGAAATTTGATGTTAGCTTTATGCATTAAACCGAAGAAAATATTAATAAAAACATGTTATTAAAAATGATAAAGGTAAGCAATTCATTCTTTAGGTGTTTTGTAAAAAACATACGAAAAATTTTAATCGTACTTCTTGATCATAACACTCACTTATTTGCCAATGTTCAAAGCAACAAGCCAACACAATTTATGCATATGTTTATTCATTAGGAAATATCAATAGAGTTGCGTAAGTAGGAACAATTGTAAAGCATGAATAGACACGTGCTGGGATTAATTGAAAAACTCGTTTAAGAATTATCTATTTTCTCTGTTATAATTGTAGTTGACCGTTTCTATGATCCATAGTCTTTGCATTGCATTATTTCGATTGATAAACTACGCGGTCGTAATTATCTGGATCACATCCAAGAAAAAGTTGAAATTAGAATATGTATTTGCAGCTTTTGGCCCAAAATTGGAAAGTTTATAAAGTAAGCAAACGTAGTTCCATAAAATCATTAAGTAGAAAACTATTCTTAGATGCACACTAACAGATTTTGGCATCTATTTAAAGGATTACCTGTGTCCAGAGCAAGATAAAATCATATATATATATATATATATATATATATATATATATATATATATATATATATATCAGACAAAACTTTGGATACATACCGGCAAAAGGTTGAGATGAAGAGTTAGAAAGCGGAGAGATTTAATTAAGCAGTACTAATTTACTGATTCGCCTGTATTTGTTGCATTTATTGTTTAATATAAAAGCGTCAAAACAAACTGATGCTGATCTTAAGCTTCAAACAATCTTCAGAAACATGAGCGACAAAAGACACCAGAAAACAGAAAATGACGGGAACTTAAAAGGCACGTAAAATATATAACTTCAGATCTACCTGGAAAACTTTACATACATATAAAACACATCATTTAACAAGTCAAGTTTCTAACTCATAAAACAAAAACTTTTAGGTAAAATGTTATTTTTTCATGATTAACTTTAAAAAACGCTGCCTTTAATGATGTCATCTAGCGTGATCTGCCTTGGAGTAAAATATGCCTCCGTTGCTGGTATTACTTTTTTATTGGAGCCAAATCATTTTTCATGGAACATTGTTTAGAGGTTTACAAATGGCTAAGACTCGCTAAGTTAAGGATATTAGGTATTGTTAGATATTAAACACTAGATTCTCGTAAATATTCGTGCAGACTCAACAGATGGTTAGTTTGTAGTGCTAAAGGCTTTGTGTAGAACCATCCGTATTTTTAGTACAACTGCTAATCAAAGTCAGTGCAATGGCCGGCACAAGACAGAGCGTACAAAAGATCTCAGTTTTACTATCAGAATGTTCTTTTTCTATAAGCAGACTTAACAAATATGGGGATGCAACTCTCTTTTAGGTACCAACCTGAAAATTTCTATTTCTCGGTGTGAACGTACAATACAAGCATTATTAAATAGTCACCCACTTGGCGAAGCTCATCGCTGTTTAATTTCGGTAGACTATTGGTGTGTTAACGTATTTATGACGTATAAAGTTGTATACCAGTTCTTTGTTGTTGTTTGTTCACAATATACGTCATATATGACGTCATAACAGATTACATGATATACGCTGTATATTATTTCGACCTGGCAACACCATTGATATATATATATATATATATATATATATATATATATATATATATATATATATTATTTTATTACCGTTTTATCTGTTTAGTTGCACATGTTTCCGTTACGGAATCGTATCATCGATCCAGTAACTTCGTCAGACTTGAATAGAAGTGGTTATTATTGTCTGGAAAGACGATATTAGAAGAAGACGATGAAAAAAAGGGCGGGGGAATCTCAATTTTCATCTGACAACATTTAAGATTTAAGAAAAAAAAAAAAAACACATCCAACAGGAGTGAGGTTGAAGTTTAAAAAAACTTTCATCAGACACAACACGAGTTTCTAGTATATGGAGAGAGACAGAGAGAGAGAGAGAGAGAGAGAGAGAGAGAGAGAGAGAGGAAGAGGGGTAGGTGGAGAGAGAAAGAGGGGTAGTTCACTGCTTAATGAGGAAAGGCAAATACAAATGAAACAGGTGGGTAGTTATTACGATTTAGTCGTCCGGTTGTCGTGATGTCATATGTGGTTTGACACGTTAAGGATTTACGCGGGTTGGTGGGAGGCTATGTTCGAAGTAACTAAGATGCGTCTTCTTCAGGTAAGCAAAAGTTACGTCCAATGTTTTGCTTACCTTAGGAAGACTCGTTTTAGTTACATCGAACATGCCCTCCGCTAACCCGCGTAAATCCTTATTTTGGAGAAATATAAAATATTTTATAATTCATTTGCAAAACTAGAAAAACAAATTACTATGGCTGTAAAATGTGCCAAAAATATGCTCTGGATGACAGATGATCATTTTAATGTGCAAGCTTAGGAACAACTGTCACATAGCACAACATTATTCAGGTCATTATCTTTCTATTGAGTCCAGATGTGTTAAATTCTGATCAATAGTCGCTGAGATTTTGAACTTATAAAATTGTCAAAACATGTAGTATAAATATATATATACATATATATACATATATACGGTGTGTGTGTGTGTGTGTGTGTGTGTGTGTGTGTGTGTGTGTGTGTGTGTGTGCTCGTAGCCAAAGCTAATTAAATGATCACATCCTTGGTTCTTTGGGACAAAACTACATGAAAATTTTCATATTTTCAAACCAATAAAATATGCCCAAATTTTTCTAGATTTGTATACATAGTGTCCTGGCAGACGAGCTTTAGTTTTGCTGCTTTGGGAGTAATTTTGCTTATGTATTTCTGCTTGGTTGTCTTCCCTGTGACCTTATCAGACCACTAATATGTGTATATACATATATTTGCACACATATACTTATATATTCACATATGAACATATATATGTACATGTACACACACACTTTATATATATATATATATATATATATATATATATATATATATATATATATATATATATATATAACTGGAATGACGTATAGTAAAATTGGAAATTTAAGCAATTTATTAAGCCAAGCGTTCAAGGAAGACACATAAAAAGACCGTTAATCCATAATTCAAAGATAAAACCTTCTCACCAGGAAAAAAAGCTATGAAATAAATTATTGACTAGGATAAATTTTAGAATTTAAAAGTGTTCAAAAAAAGCCATACATCCGCTAATGAAAAAAGCATGAAGGAAAGTTTCAGAATTGGATATGAACACACTGCTTCAATGCGAATATTTAAAGCAGCAATTTGAAAATGGTAACGTTGAATTGTGTCTTAAAGTGAAAGATTCCAATTTGAAAATAAAATTATACATTTCACTCATTATCGACTTTTGGTATAATAGTCTATTGGTATCATGCACTAAACTGCTCAATTCAATTTAATCATTTTGAAACACATTCTTTGAATATTGCAAATAACGACTCCTAATCAAATTTTTAAATATATTTCAATTCTAAAATTGATGAATATTTTAACATCCTCTTTCCTGTGATCTAAATATATCAGAAAAAAGCTTAAGAAAAAAAACATTAATTAACTCAGCTTAATATATTTATAACTTACTGTATTCAAATAATCGTATATAACCAGCCGTTGATAATGTATATTTTTCGGCATTTGACAACGCAAAAGCAATTAAATTGTGATAAAACAGCAAAACAAACTTAAGCGTAATATGCTTATCTCATATCCTAAGGAGACATTTTGGTTGTGAACATCTTTGATCAGCCATTTATTTCTATCATCAGAGAAGTTGCATCAATTTGTAGAGAGAAGAAAATATTTCTCACTTCTAAATTCTGTATGCAATCAAAATGGAAGCGGAAGGAAACTTGTTCTTATGATGCGTCCATTCAGTTTGCGCGTTTTGTAATTCAAATTTGACAGACCAACGAAAAGCCAGAAAAAGTGTAGAATAGGTAAGAATAACGAAATAGCAAATAAAAGTCTACAAATGAATTATGACGAATACAGTAGACTTTATTTTTCTGTTCTCATTTGAAAGTTTGAAAATATATTCCAGCTACAAGCACTCTTTTTTCAATATGTCGTAAAGTAAATAAAACTTTAAACCGTTTCATCGCGGTAAAAGTACACTAGTCGGTAGATAATAGAATTCGACTTATGTTAAGTATAAGTTATTTGTTTGTCTTTAGTTTTCACTGCTGTTAACTATTTTGTAGTTTTACCAAAGCTATTTTCAATTAAAGTGCACTAGATATACACAAAAGCTATTTGAAAGTAAAGTGAGATAATTTAACATTCAAAATATGTGGCGTCCATTCAAACTGCGTATTTAACGATAAAGATGTTACTTCAAACTGAAACCTAAAAAACAAAGCGACGGACAGAGCCTTTTATAGAGATTTTCGAACGATGCTAAAAACTGGAAAGAATCTATTCTTTCATTGCGTTTCTCTTTCTATAAAAGAAAGTTCTGAAATCACTGATAACTTTCCATTCATTAGACAAAGACGCGGAACGAGAAAAGCAAAAGTTGGTGAACATTTTTGTCGAATTATTCAACGGGTTAAATTGTTCTGATGTCTCGCTTTCAAGATTCAAAGACCGACTTGTATTTTTTTTTTTTTACTATTGTTTTTATTTGATTGCAGGAGGAAAAAATGCTTCAGACGATCTCGTTAGCCAAGAAAGAAACCCGACTCTTTGATTGGTTGGTTGGCTGAATGCTGATTGGCTGAATGAATGATTTGAAAATTTGATCACTCTTCCTACTCCTCGTCCTTAAAAATAATTCTCTTTTATGAGATAGGTCTACAACCCTTCTATACGATGCTTGTCCGTCGATCAGTAATCTGGTCCGTCCATTTGTCTGTCGCACAGACTGAATTGACGTATCCTTTTTAGTTGCATCTAATTATCTCTACTAGCAGGACCCGTGGAAACACCACGGTATGATAAATATAATTAATCAACACATATATTTTGATAAGCTAATATTTTCCCGGATAGCGAAAAAAAAAAGGTTTGGGACATAAAAAAGACGCAGCAAATATGAATTTATTAATATTTCTCCAAAAGTAGTACACATTGTATTTTAAATATAGAACTAACCCAACTGAGATAAATATATAAGTACTAATATGTACTCCAAAAATAATATTGATACATATTTCAATACAAATAACAAAATCATATTGTATAAGACAATCTTTAATTAACTACTAGAGTCTAGCATCTCTTTGCAGTAAATTTTCTTTTTCTTTTATTTTTTTAATTTTTTTTTTTTTTTTTTTGCATAATGTTTAAGAAAGTTCCCTTCATAATCATTCGCTTACTTTTTTCTTCGGCGAAGAACCGCTACACATCAAAATAACTACGAGTTCCTTTTTCACGCCATTACAACAATTGTCATAATTATCATAATGATATTCAAAAGCGTGGCTACATCAAGAGAAGGTTACTTTCATATTCTTGCAAAGGTTTGCCAGATTGGCCTTTTTAAGGCCAAATTTTGCACATTCGGCCTTTTTAAAGCAATTTGGCTTTATTTCAAAGCGTAATGTACGGAATAATAATATCCATCCATCTATATATCTATACAAGTGAACGCGTCTGTGTGTGGGTCTGTGTGTGTGTGTCTGTCTTCCCTATACAATAACTCTGTCAATTTTCAGTCTACAGACTCGAAATTTATATACAGGGTACTGAGATTTGAGAAAATCTTTGTAATCCGTTTTTTGCCAGACATTTAGCTGTTAAGTGGTTAAAATTCAACGATTTGATCTTTGAGAAACCTACCAAACTCCTCCGCTAATTTGGAGTCTAAACACTTGAAATCCAATCTATAGACTCGGGATTTGACATAAGGGGCTCTGAGATTTGGAAAAAAAATTTTAACCAGTTTTCAGCCAGAAATCTGGCTGTCAAAGTTACATGAGTTGACCTTTGAAACATCTACCAAACTCCTCCAACAATTTGTGGACTAAGCACTTGAAATTATGGATGTACGTTCCTTGGACATGGATCAAACATTTTAACTTGATTTGAGTCTAAAACCACAAATGTTAAGAGGTAAAAATTGGGGTCAAAGTTTTTAAAAAAATGTGACCACTAAGCCAATTTTTGATTTAAACATTTGAAATTTTACATAATGTGTACTCAGAAATAGGACAAGCTTTTTTATCAGTTTGTCTGAGAATTCGTTTGCCAAGAGGCAAAAGTTCAAAATATTTTACCTTTGCGGTCTCTAGCAAACTATTCAGCCAATTTTGGATCTAAACATTTGAGATTTTATATAAAGGGTATTCAGACATGCAGCAAGCTTTTTAATCAGCTTTTGGGCAAAAATTTGGCTGCCAAGACGTTCAAAGTTGAAGAGTTAACCTTTGCAGTCTCTACCAAACCCCTCCGCTAATTTTGGGTCTAAATACTTGAAATGTTACTTGTAGGTCACTTGGAATGACTCAAACTTATATAAATATATTTGTGACGTTTAAAATATCACAATTTCATCCTTAAACACACACATTAGATAAACGTATGCTAAATTGATCTCGATAAGAGTTTGCCTATCTGTTGGTCAGTCACGCTAAACTTTTAAATAAAATACTTTAAACACGTTCATGCATTTCTATAAGAGGTTATGTTTACAATTGATCAGTCGTTGATTTGTCACATTTTAATTTTAATTTCATTATCATCAGTCTGTCATACATAAGTTTTTTTTGTTTTTTTTTTTGATGCGTTAACATATATCTATAAAAGTTCTTCAACGTCTGTCTGTCAATTCAATTGTTCGTGACACTTATGTTTTAAATGACATTTTCGTTTGTCTGCACACATGACTTTAAAGAATACCTTCTTTACGATAGGTGCACACATCCCGACAAAATTAACTGTCCTCCAGTGTGTCGGTCTGTCATGTTAAAGTTTAAAATTGCATTTTCTGGCCTCTCCTATTAACTTGCCTCCCCAGGTGGCAAGAATCAGATATAATTCAAGTTTGATATTCAGGAAGTATCCAGCTCCTAAAAAGGAGCACTCTGAGTGAGAAAAAAAGGTGTTCCAGTTAAAAAAAAGAAGCTCTCATCCTTTGACGTATAAGGAATACTGTATTTTGTTCATATTTGAAGTAGAATATTCTCTGTTAAACAGACAAGTAGATGTATCTCAAGAATACCACTTTATGTTTTCTTTTCCGTTAATTTCATTTTTCTTTTCTTGTTTATTTTTTTACCTTTCTTCCTCGAACCCCGACCTTATATTTGCTGTAGCAAATTCGTCTCTTACAACAACGCACGTATTAGCCGTTCGACACAGCGTCTCTTGTATTTTATGTCTTTTTATCGTGCATGTACTCATCTAGAGGAGCAAACGATTGTCTACTCAGGTTTGCCATCGATTAAAAAACACATTTTTCTTTCTTTTCTTTTCTGAATAAAAATATATTTACAAAATTTATCAATATTTTTTTATCATACTGTGATATTTCTCTTTGATGGTCGAATCGTAAAATGTATTTAAGTCTATTTAGTTTCTAAAATAACAATCTTATTCATTTCTTGACTTATACGCTCGTTGCGATTATAGAAAACATATACAGTTGGTTATAAAGATATTTTGTTTATTTTGTAAATTTAATCTTTCTGTTTTCAATGACATATTAACAAGTTTAATAGCGTGCGTAACGGGGTTGGTAGGTGGTGTGCAGAAGAATGTATTACTAGCACTCTTTCTGTGGCTTTCTTTATTTAGCCCAGATGACAACGACATTTCAATCTGTATTGTTTCCAAAAATATGGTCGCTGACCAGAGATTTTACCGCCGCATTTGATCCGCATTTAACGTCATCTCCCAGGCCTTGCATATAAACGTGCCCGACGTTTGTTTGCCGCCCTCTCCAGGATTTTGCATAAACTTGTGACTGACTGTTTTGTTTGATCTCCGGTGATCTTGGTTTTTGCAACACGATTTCAAAAGTTAATATATTTTCGATATTAGAAAAGTATTTTATTAACTATTTAGACATTTATTACTTCTGAGAAATGCTTGGGTGTCTAAGGGAAGTGTGTTTTATGATTTATTTCCGGAGACTTGGTACATACCTCATCTTTTAACAAAACGCCTTAATTAATTATTAAAACACTCTGGGGTATGCTGCATTATTTTAACCAAGAATTTCAACGAACTTTATGTTGTTAATTGAAGACATTTTTATTTACCAAGTTTCTAGTATCCGCAGTCTTTGTTTGTTAATTTTCTATTATAAAATAAGTATGTTAAAATTTTGAATGAACTAACAAAATGCCTTTGAACTCATCTTAAGATGCTAATATTTTATTAAAAATCATTAGATTATTACTTTTACTTGAATCCTTTATACACACACACGCATACATATATATACTTATCTTTATATATATATATATATATATATATATATATATATATATATATATATATATATATACGGGTGTGTGTAGAGAGCAGTACTCCAAATATGTGAGGAATTATATTCAAATGAGCAAAATATTTTTATGCAGATGTTCTGCGATTCCTTCCATATTAAGTTTTTACAGAACAGTATATAACTACTTCAGATATGTATAATTACATAGAAAAAGATTTTTTACAGCGGAAAAAATGCATAAGAATTGATTATTACAAATAAATATCTTTATGCACGTTAATTTATTTGACTATAAAACTGCATCGCTTACACACAATCACGTGAATAATTCTAAGTGTAAAACTATCATCTTATATGTAAGATTTTGGGTTCATTGCGTGTTCGAGAAAGCACAATCCACTCTCAACTAAGTCAGTGGTAACTTTTGGATCAGAAATGTTTTATTCCAATGTTTCCTTTTATAAACTTGTTTGTTTTTTCTGATAAGTTGTAAAATCTAAAAACCATTTGAAGGATAAATGAAATGTCAGATGAATTGTGATGGCAGCATAAAAAATTTAAATGATGACTAGAATAGACAAAGTTTGGTTGCTTATAATGACTGTTTATGAAAACTACTCGCTAACATTACATACGATTAGGATAATCTTGTAGTCTACGTAATGTACATTATTTCACATTTTTTAGATCTGAGCAAATAATAAATTCAAAATTTAAAAAATTGAAAACACGAATGATTAAATGAAAATCAACCTATGTACATGTTACTTATAAAATGATTTTTCCTACTGTCAGCTTTTGATTTTTACTTGATTTATTTTTGCTTGGTTTATTTGGTTGTTTGTCATGTGAGATCGGAAGAATATTGTAATAGATAAATGTCAAAAATATTGAATAAACATCTAAGAAAATCTGATGATTACAAAAAACACCTTAAGTGAAAACTTAAGTGAAAAGTAGATATCCAGTATGAAGATTAAGTAAAATATAACACAAATTAAAAATAGTTGTATTATTAAGAGTAGTCGAATTACTGTACTCATTCTAGATATTATTCTCATAAAGTTTAGGCCGAGATAACCTTTGACCTTTACAGATTTAGCACTTTATGCCGACAAATAATCAGTCCTGTGCTTTGTGGCCACTAAAAATTTAATTCTCGATACACTCAAAGGCCAAGAATATGATACAGAATTATTTAAAACTTCTACCTAATTATGGGTGTCGGAACAAGAACGATCTACATACATAATGAGTTCCCTTTGACATTCTGTACAGATTCGTGATTTCTCATAATTCCCGAGTGCAACATCAAAATTCTTTAGTTCGATAGACTCATAGAAGATTAGAGATGCCATCTCTGTAATAATAATATCCAAGATGACAATAGCAGTGCAAATAATCCAAATTATCTTCATCGGAATAATTTCGAAACGTATAGAGTTGAATCGCGCATGAATGGAATAACGCAAACAAATAAAATTAACCAAACAAGTTTCTTTTTCGGCTCGAGAAAAGGGGAAACGGACACAACACATAATCTTAATTGATACATAGCAAGCCTTCACAAAATGTATTTACAGATTTTTTTTCAAATTTCTACAATGCACGCATCAACAAAGTGCGTTGCAAAGATGTTTTATTTTATTTGAAAAAAATTTTTCGTATAAAAGAATACTAGCAGTTTAGCTGGGCTTTGCTCTGGCCCCATGTACTGTTCATAACTTTATGTGCATATGTATATATATATATATATATATTAATAAGTTCGAATCATGTTCAGGTAACCTATATCTAAAATTGCAAGTGTTTAGACTCAAAATTAGCGAAAGAGTGTTTGTAGAGTATGCAAATGTCAACTCTTTCAACTTTGACCTCTTGGCAGCAGAATTTTCGTCCCAAAACTGAATAAAAAGCTCGCTGCATGTCTGAATAACCTTTATGGAAAATATAAAATGTTCATACCTAAAATTGGCTGAATAGTTTGCTACAGACCGCAAAGGTAAAATCTTTTGAACTTTGACCCTTTGGCAGCCAAATTTCCGGCCAAAATCCGATTAAAAAGCTTGTCTGAATGCACTTTATGTAAAATTTCAAATGTTTAGACCAAAAATTGGCTGAATTTAGTAGATACCTCAGTAGTATGATTTTTAGACCCCAAATTGGCGAAGTAGTTTGGTAGAGTTTTCAAAGGTCAAATCGATGCACTTTGACCCCTTGAAATCGAAATTTCTGGTTGAAAATCGATTAAAAGATTTTCAGAAATTTCAAATCTCGAATCTATAGACTGAAAATTGACAGATTACATTGGTAGGGAAATGTACACACACAGATACACACACAGACAATTTCACTTTTATAGATATATACATTTTTTAGTTTGACAAATTTATAAAATATTTGCATTTTCAAATCCTAAAAATGAAATATCAAGTAGAAAAGAAGAAGCATTTTTTAAATCGTTTGATATTTACACTTAATTGGGTGTTAATTTTGTCTCAGATATTTGTGAAATTTGTGCTGCGTATGGAGATAAAGTAATACCTCAATGTAGCGCTCACCGTTTATTTTAGCGTAAAAAATGTGAATTTTTATCGTAAAGATGAAGGGTGTGCAGATAAACTATTTACGTTCAATAAAGTGTGAGTGAATCAACTTCTTCACAATTAAGATCTAAGGTCCGGAGAATTAGCGAGACGTTCAAAAACTTGCATTGAAATGGGTAAGCTACATAAACCTATTTTACAACGATCATTTAAGAAAACGAACACTTTTTATAAATTATATTTAGCTTTATACAATTCATTGTATGTAAACAATGATTGTTACTTGAAAAAGTTGTTGCTGCTGTCACAGCTCCAGACAGACGTTAGTTCATCATGGAAATTCTCAAGCATAAAAATGTTTTATATAAAAAAAGCTATCATTCAAAATGAAACGCACATGTTTTATTGTTTCTTTTTTTTATTCATGTGATTTCTCAAATGTATTTTGGAATTTGATTTCACTCTAACCCCACATCTATAAATGTCTTATTTAAAAATGCTTTCTAAAAGAATCATTCTGTAAATCTCGTCGGAGAAAAGAGACGATATTTTTGTTATATTTCCTCAATACAAAACCTTAAGATGTCAACTTATTCAGACACTTGATTCTAAACAAGAAAAAAGTATCCTGTTCTTGTGTTTTCAAATACCTTTCATGCAAATATGGTTTATATTATATCTATTTTCAAACTTTTGCTGAAAAAGTTCGGCTGTTGTTTGTTTTCGTCTCGAGATTACATGTAACAAAGTCGAATTTCAAAAGAGGAAGGTAATCAGTTTTGCTCTGCTTCAGATACAAAGATAAGAATGTTGGCACATAGTTTAATAAATACGTAGTGAAAATAGTTTATATACATACATATATATGTGTGTGTTTAATGTTGAAATAAAATTATTTAAATACTTGTTAGATCAATTCTAATGAGAATAAATTTCTGATGCTTAATTAAAATCAATATTCATTATATAAATATTTAATTAGTAATTCTGAATTTTTCAATATTTTTATAAAACAAAAAGTGACAGATTAGTTATATCATACTGTAGTTTTAGGTTAATTTTGGAAAAGAATTTACACAGGTTTCTGCAGAAAAATCCAGTTTACTTTTAAACACATCACATTTGCTACATGCAAGCTCGTTGTTTTCAAAGTCAATTGGCAATATCATGCAATTACAGGGCGAAAATTCATGTAACTAAGTCTCCACCGGAAAGTAACAGAAATGTCAATTAGGATACGCATGTGATGCAGGTGAAACTTTTATCATAAAAAATTTTAAAGTTGAGTTATATTTCAGATATCGCATGCAGTTTCGGCAACTTAGACAAATCTCTGGAGTGAAAACATAGTCAAAATTGATTTCTTCTTGATCTAATTGATAAGCGATCAAACAAACTATATCAAGGAGCAACCACGTGCGCTCTTCTGCAGAAACAGTAATTGAAGATTTATGGAACCGATAACGCTGATGAGCTCAATAAAACAGAATTAGTAATTACTTGTAAAGCCAATCACTTGAATCCTGGAATCGTAGGATAATGGAAATAGCAGACTCACCATTGGCAATGCCATGTTCAATTCTAGTTATTTCACTACTTCCAATAGTGACATTGGCAATCTTCACATGGCATCACTAATAATTATTAGTCTGCAGTGTCTGGTGGGTACGATCACAGTACTCATAATACATCTCAAGCAGTTATCCATATTTGTCTACAGAAATATTTATTTTTGAATTCATAGTCAGGGCGGATCTAATATTACACTGGTTATTCTATTGAAGGGCATTCTATTGTTTGCTTATGTGATGATGATGATGATGATGATGATGATGATGATGATTTCAACTACCGTGGAATTTCCACGGGTTCTGCTAGTATTATGTTGAAATTAGAACCTATCAAGATGATAAAAGCCCTAATATACTAGATAGAGCAATTCAAGTAACATACATAATTAATGATACAAAGGAATGAATTGTAAGTTATAATTGGATCAAAAATTCAAACAATTAAATAAGAAAATATATTTGCAGTTTTACTAATGTTTTGCTCTGCGATGAAAAGAGGCTATCTTTGAAAATAATGGGGTAGGGACTTTTCCTTATTAATATTCCTTCTACACACACACGCGTGCATAATATATATAACATGTATACGTGCGTATATATATATATATATATATATATATGTGTGTGTGTGTGTGTGTGTGTGTGTGTGTGTGTATGCGTGTGTGATAATCTAAGTTTGATGGAAGATTTTGAAAAGACTTGTAAAAATACGTATTTTAAAATTGAAAAGTTATTTATCTAATTTAAACAAAAGCAAGTTAAATAATTCAAGATAGCTAACTCCGATATATTTAATACTAACAAAGGTGCCCTGCGTTGCCTGGGTTTTGGAGGTGTGTGTTGAGCAAAAAAAAAAAAGTGGTAGTAGGAAGGTAGACTCGAACCCGTACCGCGAACGAGGAAAAGAACAGGAAACCCCCTGACGTCTTTGCTGTTACGACCACCGCCAAACCCGAGGTGACGTAGGTTAATATTAAGACTAGACAATCGAAAAAGAGGGGAGAGTGTCGAAAATATCGGCAAAAAGTGACTCCTCCCTGTAGAAAAGTGCCCAGTTGAGAGTGAAGAAATTAATGTTTTAGCCAATTTTTCGGTAGTTGTTGCCTGAAGGGTCGAGCTTCAAAACGGTACTGATCTTGTAAAAATCCGTCGCCTTTGTCGAAATTTTTAGGCAGACATGCAAACATACATACATTTATATATTGGTGGCTCAAATTTTCGACCCAAACCGATTAAAAAGCTTGCCCACAGACGACATTTTTTTTTTACTTTGACCCCTATTATAACCCCTTAAAATTTATGTTTTGGTTTCAAATTAAGTTATTAAGTTGGATCCATGTCCAAAGAACGTATATCTAAAATTTCAATTGTTTATACCCAAAATTGACGGAGGAGTCTGGTAGAGTTCTCAAAGGTCAAATCATTGAACTTTGACCCCTTACCCCTTACCAGCCAAATTTCTGGTCGAAAGCGGATTAGAAAGATTTTCCCAAAGATTTTCCCAAATCTCATTATCCTGCATATAAAATTTCAAGTCTGAGTTATTGTCTAGGGAAATGTACACATATAGACACACAGAAGGCAAACAGACATCTTCACTTTTATAGATATATAGATTTAAAGTTATTCCACCAAATTGTGCTGTTTTAATTGAATGAATAATTGTCTATCGAAAATCTTGAAAAAATAGATTTAATAATTTCTATTGGCTTGTGCTAGTAAATAGCAATATTTAAAATATGAGAATAACAAAATAGAAATATGATATCTTTGCAAAGGTTTTAACGATTGTTTATTTACGTCAGAAATTACGTGTTTTCATCGAAAGTTAGTTTGCGTTGTAGGTGAATTAAGTTTCGTAAAATATGTTTTAAGATCTTAGAATAGGCGAGGATATCTAATAAAGTGTCAGACTGTTTTTAGAATAAATATTTTCGAAATAATATCGTAATGCTTCGTTTGACTTCTTAGTTTTAAATTAAATCTAAATACTAAATGCTGTAAATATAGCTATAAAATTTTAAATAGAAAAGGTGAGAAATGAGACTGATTTTACACTCAGGGCTTTTTAATGGCTTTTTAATGGCTTTTTCCTTGTTTATGTGCCGATAAACACTGCAATAACTAAATATTTTTGGTTCTTCTGTTTATGCGAACTTTGACTATTTTTATTTCATTTTTTTTCATTTCATTGTTAATAACAATATTTTCCATTCCATGAAAAAAAGTATTTCGAACTATTTTCTGAGGAATATATTTTTGTCTTTGATAAGTTATTCAGTGGGCTACCGCTATTCAACAAAGTACGTTTAAAATGTACTTCATAAAAATATAAATAAAATATTCTTAGTAAGAATGAAATATTTCTCCTGGTTTTAAATTACTGACACATGATATATGTAAGTATTAAAATGTACATACTGTAATCACTGAGTGTTGAGCGTTTCTCATTTTGATAAGCTCTGGTTTATTAAAGATTTAACGTTTTAATTAATTAACATTACACACACATATATTATATATATATAAACATATATATATATATATAGCTATCTTTCTTCTTATGTATATGTGTGTGTTTTGTCATGCATATATATACTTATATATATATATATGTATGTATGTATATATATATATATATACAGTTGTGCCCGATATTATTCATACCCCCCTTGAAAATTGAGTTTATTAGGTGTAACTTTTGTAAGAATTTATTGTTTACGTCCATATTGATACATATTCTTAATAAACCTCTTCTGATCATTTTCGTCATTTTAAAATCTCGGGATACTTGTAATAAAAGAAATATACAGCTATTTATAAAATCTGCAATGTTCAAAAATAATCATACCCCCTTATTTTTTCAGTATTAATCGAGTTTCTGACTGTTTGTTTTCTGTTTGATTCTTATTTTGAATGCTTTTATACAAGCTTTGATTAATTTCATTTCGTTTTTTGCATTTTTCAGAAATTAAAATGATATCAACTGAAAACCAATAAAAGAATAAAAATTATTAGAATGGGGAAGAAAAAAGAGCTTAGTAATGATCTTAGGACTAAAATTGTGAATTCACATAAGGATGGTTTAGGTTACAAGTCAATTTTCAAGAAATTTGAGGTCCCTACAGCAACAGTACAGAGCATCATCAAAAAATTCCAGAGCCACCACACAACAAACAACTTGATTGGTAGAGGAAGAAAAAGGAAACTGTCTGCTAGAGCCACCAGGAATATTGTAAGAAGTGTTAATGCAAATCCAACCACCACTAATAAGGACATTTTAGAAAATCTGGAGTCTTCTGGCATAAAAATATCAAGGCAAACATTGCAAAGGACTCTGCATGAAAATGGTCTGAAAGGAAGAAGACCAAGAAGGACTCCATTGCACACCGGAAAACACCTTGCAGCACGTCTAAAGTTTGCTAGGACCCATGTAAATTCTCCAGAGTCCGTTTTCTCAAGTATTTTGTGGACTGACGAAACAAAAATTGAATTGTTTGGCCATATGGATGCTTCTTACGTTTGGAGGAAGAACGGAGAAGCTTACAACCCAAAGAACACCATACCCACGGTGAAACATGGTGGTGGTAGCCTAATGTTTTGGGGCTCCTTTTCGGCTAGTGGTCCAGGTAGTTTGGTCAAGATAGATGGAACCATGAAGAAGGAGCAATATTTGGAGATACTCAAGAAAAACATTAGACAGGATGCGGAGAAGCTCCATTTAGGACCAAACTGGGTCCTTCAACAGGATAATGATCCAAAACATACTGCCAAAATAGTCAAGAAATGGTTTGAGGATAATCAAATTAATGTTTTGAAATGGCCTAGCCAGAGTCCCGACCTGAACCCTATCGAAAACCTCTGGCACATATTGAAAACTGAGGTTAAAAAGCGGAAACCTAGAAATTTGAGGGATTTGGAGAACTACTGCATTGAAGAATGGTCAAAAATCAGTGTTGATGCTTGTAAAAACCTTGTTGATAAATATCCCAAACGGTTACAGGCAGTTATTAAGAATAAAGGGCATGCTATTGACTATTAGTAAGAGAGGTATGAATAATTTTGAACTAGTGCCATTATTGTTTTTCTTTGTATAATGTTTCAAACTTGCATAATTTATTTATTTGTTGAGTTTAAATTAAATGCTTATGCTTGATTTATTGTTTGAAATCCCTTTAATATTGTCTACCTTCTGGTTTGAGCAATATTCTTATAGAAATCTCAAAGATCCGAGGGGTATGAATAATATCGGGTACAAGTGTATATCCCAATGAATATATCTACAGTATTTTGTCTTCATTTATTAATAACTTCAGCCCATAGATATCTACCCATCTCATTCTGTTCCGACATGTTTTAATTTTTGTCCGTCTTTTTCTTACACGTTCCTATATATTCCATCAGTATACTATGTGTAAATAAACGATTCTTTTCCTAAGGTACTTTAATAGCACCAACTACAAATATAACATACTTCTGGAATTGATTGGTTTGAATAATTTGAAAAAATATTCGTAATTTATAATTACATAATTCCACCATGCATAGATAACTCTTATATCTATCTATATATTTCTCTTGTTTGATTTCACTCTATGTTAATTACACTACTTTAATACTCCATAATATCCTAGTGAGCATTTAAAGAAAGAAAAGCTCTATTTAAAATTTTCATTTTTTTTACATATGTGTGTATGTACACATCTCAAACACATATGCAGATTGCATAGTAAAGAATACATTTCTTTAGAACATTAATCTATGATAAACATGATATTTCTACATAATAAAATAATAAAATAGAAATTAAAAGACTTATTATGTAAAGCTATGCAAATAGAATGTCTTAAAGATGTCACAGTTTATGATTTTCGAATAGAATTAATGTATGTTCCTGTAAAGCCACATGCGTTACCTTACTCGACAACCGCCGTCAAAAATGTTTACGTAGTCTACTTTTTTGTCTTGTCTTCTCGTTTCATCGGGTTTATCCTTCGAACATTGGTGACTGACGATGGGTTGCGCTAACGCAAAAGTATAAAAAATAATTTAAACCAATCAAAGGAAAAAAGACTATGATATGTTCTCTACATATTCGTGCACTCTGGGTGTGTGTAACATTATCGACCCTCTACACGCTAATGTCCACATCTACATTTACTCTCGATGTTACGTATGTCAATCGGTTGATCAATTAATTTCCCAATTTATTCCGAGCAACGGCTTGCATTCAACAATATCTCTCCAACCTTTCTCGGCGGATCTCGGAGCCACCAATTGTGTCGAACTGGAAAACTTGTAATTGTTATTAATCGTTGCAAAAATCGTCCGCAATTATCGTGCATGTCGGAAAAATCCGAGTCACTTTTTAAAGGGTTTTCAAACGAACTCTAAATATATCTATATTTATTGTTCGGGTCTTTTGTTACCGTAACTACTATACTTTGACTAAAAAATCTCATGTCAGCTTCCTTTTGGGTACTTATTGAACAAGTTTTTATCCATTGTTTTGCCACCAACCTCATTTCCTAAACCTTTGGATTCTCAGTACGTTGATACCGTCTTATCTATTATTATTTTCTTTCTCTTTGTCCTCCACTTCCAAACTTTAAGTGGGGGAGAGGGGGTGGATAATAACAATAGTATCGCATTCATATTTATCTATTTATAAAAAAGAAAAACCAACAACAAAAATAACATTTTGATTGACACGACGATGTGAATGCCGGTATTCATTTATTTCAAAGTACGTGCACTTCGGAGTTGTAATAGGCTCTTACTTTCTCCAAATCTATCAATTTAGTGACAACAATAATGATAAACTCTATGACACGACATTTATAATTGATTGGAATCAAATACTTTAAACGTAGAAACATATCGAAAGCTCCTTAATTAAACATTCGTGAAAAGGTTCAAGTTGAATAACGATCAAATCGAAAAACAAAAATATCGAATCAAAATTAATAGTGAATGTATAATTATTCTTCAAGGATTCTTGAAGAAAAAAAAGCAATTAAGAAATAGCGCTGGTGATTGCAATAACAAAGAATTCTTCAGTGACAATTGTTCTGACCTTTAAGTGATTTCAAAAATAATAATTAGAAAGAGACAAAAAGAAGGATAGCGATTTTGGGGTTTCATATTAATAGATCGATATGGATTTTTAATCATTTCTGGTGGAAGGGTATCCGCATTTATTGTCAAAAGATATTCTGATATTAAGAGAGTAGATGGTGTGAGGGTGGAATAAGAGACAAAAAGGAATTCAAAAGTAGACAGAGAAAATGAAAGAAAGCTAAAGGGATAAAAGTGGGTGAAGTGGAGAAGGTGAGTAGTGGAGAGAAAGAGAGGGGAAAGTAAGAGGTGGAGGAGAAAGAGAAATGGGAAGAGAAAGTAAAATAAAAGCGATGAAAAAGCGAAAGAGTGAAAAGTGGTAAAAAAAAGTTAAAGAGGACTAAGAGAGGAAAGCAAAGCAGAGAGTAAAGTAAACAGAAAGGGGGATAAAGCCAACGGCAAATGAAATAGAAAAAGGAAGAAAATAAAGAGATTGAAGAGAAAGAGAGTGCAAATAGAAAGAGAGAGTGAGAAAAAGATAGAAAAATAAATGGAAAGAAGGGAAAGAAAAGGAGAAAGAGGAAAAAACGGGGAAATAAAAAATACAGAGAGAGTAAAGGGCATATAAGAGAGAATAAGTGAAAGTGAAACCGAGAAATTAAAGACAAAAGAAACGTTGATTGAGAGAGAGAAAGAGAGTGAGAGAGAGAGAAAGAGAGTGAGAGAGAGAGAGAGAGAGAGTGTGGAGATTGAAAATACATAACAGTTTACGAATTTTATTATAAAATGAAAGTGGAGATAATAATAGTAGCGGTCGTGACAACAGTTCACAGGTATATATTTGGCAAAAATGGTAATTAGCAAAACCTGAAGAGAGTGCTCAATATTATTGCAGAGCAAATATGCGTTTTATTTTTTAGTACCCTTTTATCTGTTCAGTTACATATGTTTCGGTTGCCGGACGATATTTACGATCCAGCAGCCTCGTCAGACCTTACAGAAATGGCTATTATTATTTGGAATAAGGATTTTAAAAGAAATACAAGAAAAAACACGACAGAAAAAAAAGAGGAAAAAAGAAAGAGGGGAAGAGGAAAAAAAGGGGGCGGGGATCAACAATAAGTAAGTTTTTAAGTTTAAAATACATTAGATTGTAGTGTGTTTGGGGGGATTAGTAAATTCAGCTAGGCGTGAGTGAAGGTGTAGTGATATAGGGAGGGAGAGAGGGGGAGAAAAAAGGGAGGGGTACGGGGAGGAAGGGGGTGGAATTTCAATTTTGGGTTTTAAGATTTGGCTGTATTTATGGATTGATGAGAGGGAGAGAGAGAAAGTTTTAGTGAACGTGGCATATGCGTTTGGCAGGGTTGCGGCATGTCCAGGCGTACATCCGACAATGAATTGTTTTAGGCAGTTAAGAGTGAATACATATGCCAATACACGCGCACATACGCACACATACATACTCATATAAACACGTACATGCATATATATATATATATATATACAAATATACACGCATATATAAAAGTATATCAACATATATGCATACAATCACATACGCACGTACAAATATATACAGAAAGTACGCGGAAACATACATGCCAATAAATGCACACACATGCAAACATCCATATATACGCATACACAGACACGCGTATACACACATATACGTATATACACATATATACATACATGTACATACACACATACCTATATATATATATGCATACATATACACATACTTACATACACATATACACAGACATATATCTCCAGTAGCATATTGATGCATATTTACATACATACAAACACACACATGCACACATACATTCATACACTTATATAATAACCTACATATCCATAAATATATACATACATAGTCAGACAAACACATACACAGATATGTGTCTGCTTATACTAAGTAAATAAAGTAAAGTTGGGATAAAAAATAAAAAAATAAAATAATAATGGTAGTTTAGGTAGGTGCATAATAAAATATGTTCTAATATATGTTACTGATTTAATATTTAGGGGTCTGTATGGGTTTGCTTTGCTGATTATGGGGGGTAAGCTATATTTGCTTGCAAACAAAATTATAATATAAAATAAAATAAAATTTAAGGTTTCTAAATAGAGATTAAAAATTAAAATTATTTTATTTTATCTTTATTGGATAACAATAAAATAAAAATTGAAATATAAAAAAAAAAATTTTAATAAAAAATAAAAAAATATAAAAAAATAAACCATTTTTGTGACTAGTAATGTGCGTAGGGGCATTATCATGTTGAAAAATAATGTTCTGAGATATTCCCTACTTCTGGATACTTGGTAACAGTCCTGTTTCTAATATTCGAATGTATTCCTTGGCATTGATTGAATTCTTACATCTAATAAGTTCCCTTACTCTTGCTGCAGTAAAAGTTCCCCATACCATTATCCCTCCATTCCCGTGTTTAACTGTCGTTTTTATGCAACTTCGTGAAAATCTTTCTCCAGTTCTTCGATTACACCGTTCGGGAGCATCGGCAGCATTAATAATAACTTTCTATCATTGATGTTCTTCTAAGATAAAAATGACTTCTTTGCAAACCTTTTAGAAAAAAATCCTATTTCTTTAATTCGTCTAGATATTGCATATCTAGAAAGAGAATGCTTTCAATTCTTTGCTATCGTAAACATAAGTTTTCTTTCAATCCTTCAAAACATTTAATTTAAGCATGTGGTCGTTCTTCAAAGTGAATGCTCTCGGGCGACTAGATCCAAATTTCCCTTTAACCAAGCATTTGACTATGAACCTTTGACCAATTCGTTTCACTACAGAAAGAGATGTTTCCACTTTTTCTTTTCTGGAAATATCCAAAATCTGTTTGTAAGACATTCGCGTTGTAATTTGGCTTCAAACGTATTCAATACGTATTTTATCTTAAAATTCATATTTCAGTCAACCCTTCTAACGCGGATAAAACCTACCCTAATTTTAAAATCACGCGGCAAAGCGCAATCTCTCCGGCCCCAGTTAATATCACGTGGACTCTTCATTCAACTTTCTTCAACGTAACGTTATGTAAGGAAAAAGAGAAACAAAATATAAAAGACTGACAACTCCAAAATATATATTTTTTAAAACAATCACTTGTTTATTTTAAAAATTTCGCGTTGTAATTTGGCTTCAAGTGCATTCAATACGCATGTTCATTTATATATATATATATATATATATATATATATATTTATATATATATAAATATATATATATATATATAAATGGACATGCGTATTGAATACACTTGAATTGGTTTATTAATTAAATATCATTTGTAATTATTTATTCAAAATTGTATAATATGTTTTAACAATGTTTTAATGTTAAAAATACATTAATAAAATACGAAAAAAAAAGAATTAAAAAGGTAATATAGTGCTATATGCCGAATGCAAATAGCATTAGGGTTCATTATTCAATACTAACAACGCCAGATCTTTTTGCTTGTAAAATACATATAGTCATCCGAAATCTGACAAATAGATCGATTGCTGGACATTTTCTTTTGAATAACCAGCGACTAAAGATAAAATTATATATTTCACATCGTAATAGATGGTACACCTTCACTTTAATCTCATCAACTTCCTGAATAATATTGATTAGTCAGACATCTATATATTTCCATAAGAAATCCAATATGTGAAGATCGATTCTGTCACCCAAAATACATTTCGTTTCTTGGCTTAAATTAGTGTGTTTTATAACAAGTATCGTTGTTATCAGGTGCACAGGAAAATATGATGTAAGAGAAGTTTGATGATTCTTTTAACTGTTGCAAGTGGAGTTTGAGCTCGCTATGTATTTAGTTACATATACACTTACACACACACACACACACACACACACACATATATATATATATATACATATATATATATATGGGGGGGTTGAAAAGAAAAAGGGAAACAATCTACTATCTTAATACGAAGTAAAACTTATAATCAGAGAAAAACGGTGGAGAGTAAGATGACTCAAAAAAGCAGCGCATATGCTGGGAGATAACCAATTATTAAGCAGACCTAGTATTGAATTTAATACGATATGGGAAACGTTAATTATAAATAATAGATTATATATACAAATAATAGGTAAAAACAATAATATATGTAGATATATAGATATACAGTAATATATAAAAATAATTAGTAATAAATAGTGATATTTACAACTAGAAATAAGAATAGATTTAAAGTTCCTAAAATTCGTACTATAATTATCCACAAGAACCCGTAGCGCAATGGTTAAGATACTTGGAAAAATCAATTGTAAAAAGAGATATTCTCTTGGAAGTTGACGGTTCAAATAATACAATTCATATTACTGAGGCCCTCTATCAAGTCATGGCTGGCGGAACAAGACCATGCTACCCCAATTAAGTAAATAAAGGGTTCCGTTTCAAATTCCATCTAAATTCCCGCGTTCGACAGAAATATTACTGAGTTCAATAAGGTACACCTAAGGAAGGTCGGAGGTTTCATCGACCGAAACGTTGAGAAAATCACACTCAAAATAGGAACAGTAGTCCGATGAATCTAAATTATACGAATAGCCAATTATCATCTCAAAAATTCAGAAATGTGATGTTTACGAAGTTAACTTGTTTTAAATTATTGTTTCCATCTTCAGGCCTATATTTTTCATCTCTTTATGGATAATTCTTCTAATTCTATCACACTTCACGCTCGTTGCATCTCTAGCAATCACCTATGTACAAGTTTATATTTATATTTATATTCCGTTGTTCACTGTAATTTTTTATAATATATATAATCCAACTAGGTGATTTGTGCTAAGTCCACTACTCTTATGGATATATCAAAGAATTTATTTTATTTATTTTTTGTCTATTGCTCACCATTGCTGATAGGTACAGTGTACAGCATTTCATAATTATATTGATTTTGCATTCTGAGATATTCATAGAGGCTTTGGCAAATCCGTTTGCCTTTCCAAAACGATCTTAATTAACGGGAAGTATTCCATAATGTCGAATTGCATGAAGTGATAGAAATGTTGATTGTTCTAGATTTCTGTTGATTCACATCGTAGAGTGCGCGACAATTTAGAAGCCAATATTTAATGGTTGTATAATTTTAGTTTCCCAATTTCTGAACCTCGTGTGTTTATAAAAAGTGCTCAATGAATGAACAGGGCGGTTTATAGTATCGTTATTTATACAAACATTATTGGTTACATATGTGCATACGTGTTTTTTGCAGTGCATCTTTTCAGTGACATCAGGTCATTAGGCCATGGTAGCACTTAAGACCAGACTGAATAATATTTAATTTGTTGTAGACAAAAAGTTTTATTCAATTTATCTTTTTTTACATGGGGATCACCACTTATCAAGACCCGGAAGCCACTCGGGGATAAGGGTTATTGCGTGTACAATAATCAATGGGATAATATCGTAGTAATAGTTAGTATTGGAGATTTGATAAAGTGTCTTACTTAAGGGGGCGATTAATCAGGAATTTGTTTATGTTGGACTTGAAGACGTCCAAGTTGTAGTCAGGTGGGAAACAGGCAAACGGAAGAGAATTCCACAGGCGTGCACTTCTCAGAAAAAAAAGCTATGTTCATGGAATCTACGTTTTGATTTAGGCGCAGATAAAGAGTGGGGTAAGCTACTGACAGTGGTTTTAGCTATACGGGTGTTTATCATGAAGGATTGGCGAGGGGGACCAGAGATTGGACCTCGGACGAGCACTTGCCATGGAAATAACGATAAAACAAAGAAAGGCTTGCAACGTATCTTCTGTGGGAGAGAGGTTGTAGGGAAGAGAAGAAAGCCACGAAGTCTATTTTGTACTTTGTCAAGGCAGGAGTTTTTTGAAGCTCCAGACCAGATGTGGCAGCAGTACTCCATCTTTGGACGTACTTGGCTTTTGTAGAGATAGAGAATTGCATCAGTAGTGAGATATCTTCTGGAGCGGTAGAAGCATCTCACCATTTTCCCAGCGATCCGGGCAACAGACTTTATATACGTATTCCATTTCAGATCAGGAGTAAAGGTCAAACCCAGGAGCTTGTCAAAACATGAAGCCTCCCCAAGACGAGAGCCATCCATTTCAATTGATGCCAGATGAGGAACAGAGCGTTGATGATGTAAAGTTAGGAGCTTGGTTTTAGATGCATTAAAAGTAACCAGCCATCTCTTCCCCCACTGAAGCACGCACTCAAGATCAGAGGAGAGGGAATCAGAGAGAGCTTTGCCATTTGCCTTTGATGTGTTGCCGTAGATGGTTGTGTCATCAGCATAGATGTCAACGAATGATTTAAGTATGTGTTTTGGGAGATCATTGATGTAGATCAGGAAGAGAGTTGGGCCCAGGATGGACCCCTGGGGGACTCCAGCATTAATACTGTGGGCCTCTGATTGCTGCCCATCAACCACTGCTCTTATGAACCTATCAGAGAGAAATGATTTAATTATTGAGAAAACATTTCCAGTTATACCGTAATTGAAAAGACGATATATGTTCCCTTACGATAATCAAAATAAAAATAAACATATTATGTTACTACACCCCATGTCTAGAATCCGCATTTCAATTTTTCACAAAAACATTATTACTTGATTTTGATTTGATAACATGAATAAAATTAAATATTAACGGGTATTTAAACTAAATCAAAATTCAGAGAATCTTCCTAAATATGTGTCAACAGACTATGGATCAAATTTAATGCAAATTTTAAATACTTGAATTTTAAATGCCTACAAAAACGCTTTAAAATACAGCAAAAAAATCCTGAAATTTGCAGAAGATAGTTTTTGATAAATACTGTACGAATCTAAATTTTAACAAAGGGTTTCCTACACCTTTTGACCCATTTGTATAAAACTTAATATAGACCACAAGCATGACACTTATGCTTAACAATTGTTTTCGAAATTTATAATAATCCTTTGAGTCAATTATATAAACATATACATATGCCTAATTATATATGTGTGTGTACGTGTGTATGTATGTGTGTGTGTGTGTGTGTGTGTGTGTGTGTGTGTGTGTGTGTGTGTGTGTGTGTGTGTGTGTGTACTATGATTTATTGTATTTATTTATTTTCGTTGGCATTCAGATGCAGGAAATAAAGCACTCCAAATAAAATATCTCAATTCTTTCTCACTCACATATATCAACATCCGTTCTTTTTTTTATCTTCCAATCTACAATAACCATTTCTTTGAGTATTCCATTGGTGTCTCCCATTGAACGGACCGGATGTGATGCATTTTGTGGACGTACGAACAAAGAAGACGGATTATATAAATAGACAGTAGTGATTTCGCTGACAATGAAGAGAAATTTCTATATGTTGATCACGCATAGCTTACAAAAACCTAAACGATGATGCATTTTGTTGTGTATTCTTCATTTGGTGCGTCCTGCTTCCGTCTGTAGTTGTGCCTCGGTTCTGTGTTACGGCATGTGTCGCATCAAGGATTAGGTTCAAGTCCAACTAACTTGGATGTGTCACAAACCATGACACAGAATCATCACAATCAATTGGTCATCTTCCCAGTTGGAAAATTCTTATCAAAACACCCGGAACTGTTGGATGTTGAAAGATGGGATTTTTCATGTACCATGTATTCAAATTTTATATAATATTATAATAGAGTTTGTCTTTAAATGAAATTACGTCAGTAAAAATCGCTATTTGACGGATAAAAACATCATGATTCATATATAATTGGATATCAAATGTTATTAATAAAACTCATAATTTGAAACCTAAACTCAAATGAAGGTTCAGTTGTCTTGCGTATATAATTGTTGTTTGTTCCTCCGCTCAAATTTTTAATCTAGAAAGTTACTGTTTACTCCATCGTATTCCGATGAAGAAACAATCAATATTTTAAAATATTCATTAACGCTGTACATGTCAATTTGAGAACAATTCTTAGATCATACAAACCTGTTGTGTGTTAACACGCCTGTTTTTTTTAGAAATTTATGCAGGGAGACGTTACGTTAGAAACATACATACAAAACTAAAAGGCTCTCCATGAATTTTATAATAAATAAATGAGTATTGTAACGGAAGAGGTTAGGAAGATGAGATGATGAGAATATTAAAATAATTTATTCTCATCTAAGTTTATGCTGGAAGAAATATCAAAATGTAAGTAAGAACTAAAGATCGAAACAGTAAGATTAAGTTAGTGCTGAAAATGGGACACATTAATGATCAGAAGTAAATGTGCTACTCTAATAACAAATTTCGGAAAAATCAGTAAGACATGAAAATATGTGTATGTATTAATTAGAATAGTAATAGAAAACAGTATCAAAGGGAAGCCCACAAAATATATGCAAAACACTATATCTAATATATTGCTCTTAAAAATAAAATATATTATCTTGAATTTGGATTGGTGATAGACAGAAATATAATTCTTTTTTAAAACTCTGCATGCCTTTAGAATGAACAATTAAAATAGAATTTTCTTTATTTGAATTTACTGGTAGGTTTTGTGCAGCACGAATTTTCTATCTAGGTGCTAGAAGGTAAGGGATTAATTATTAAGTCAGAAAATGTACCATCTGTTATATGAATATAAACTGTCTGTTTGTGTGTGCCTTTGTGTATGTGCGTATGTCTGCAAAATACTTTTGACAGACGCATCAAACAATGACAAAATTCGTATCGTTAGAAAGAGTGGTCTTTCGGCCGACAAATATGTAAAAATTGGCCAAAAACATTCTTTTTGTGACCGCCAATTCGGCCGTCTTTTTACAAGAATGAGCCACTTTCTTCGTCGGTATTTTTGCAGTCCTCACGCGCCTTGCAATGACGAGCCTTATTTCCAATGTCGCCGACGTCGTTTTTCGCGGTGGGCGCGGCGACTAAACCGTTCGCTTTTTTGTTATTTCCTTTTTCTCTTAGCGTTGCAAGCTCGGGCCTGCCTGCCTGCTTGCTTGCTTACTACCTTTTTTCTGCTTGCACGGGTACTCGCTGCTATTTTCTACGGCGTTTTGAAAGATTTTTAGTGCTGCGTTGATCAATACTCCTATCATAAAACCTCTTCACACCCGGGCCACGGGGGGTACCCCCACTAATCTATAATATAAATCCTAAACGTCTGTTAGTATGGGTGTATGTGTGTATGTCTTGCTAAAACACATCGAACTGGGTTGAGACCGGTACCATCTGAAAGAGTTATCCCTCGGTCGCATGATATGTGAAAATTAGAAAAAGTCAATTATTTCGTATAGAAACACAGTTTTAAACGAAAAGTATGGTCAAGCATTATTGGCTTATATAAAATAATTTTCAATGATATTTTTAAACTTAAGTTTTTATTTAAAAGAAACAGCATTTACATTTTTACAGTTTTAACATCTAAACACGGTTAAAACATTTTTGTATTATCTTTTGGCATTTTTTATCGGCGGTTAACTTATCATTTTTATAACAGTTTAATTTCCTAATTTCAATTTTTTATAAGATATTTAAGTAAACTGAAGGTTTTTATTAAAAAGAAACAAACATTCGATGAACCTGAATAAGCGCCACCCCCTCTATATTTGTTAAAAATGTAAAAAGTCATTATTTCGACATTTGAAAGGGTTCTCACATTTTAGTTTCAACGTTATAGTAAATTGTTTTTTTTTTTTGTTTTTTGTTTTTTTGGTAATCGTGCATTTTTCTACCATGCTTAAATAATAACGTTACTATTTCAAAAGCCATTCTTAACATGGAGAGGGGGGGGTTGCAACTATTCTGTGCTTCCAGCTAACAATTAAAAAAGAAGATATCGTGAAACTTGAATTTAATCTTTAAAATAGCACGATATCAAAAGTGTATAAGCACCTCCCCCCTATTTTATAAACACGGAAGTAGAATTTTTCGGGTGTGCGGAAAACGAATACCAATTTTTGCAAAGTCATTCACGCCTGATGATCTTAACGTACGTTTCAAAGTCGTTATTTCGAAGGCCCGTAACGTCGTAAGTGCACCGTGAACCAAAGCGTTACAGGTTGTAGCCTGCCTACCGCGGGTATTTTTTGTTTCGTTCGCACGGGTACTCGTTGCTATTTTCATTTTTTTTTTAGAGGGTAGGTTATTTTTGTGTTTATTTTTCCCCCTCGCAACTGTACTCGCACGATAAAACATTTAGGGGGAGAGTGTGTTGCTCAGTAGCTTTACTCTACCACCTCTTCACACCGGAGCAACGCCGGGTACCCCTACTAGTCCTTTACATAAGGAGTAATGGTGAGAAATTATGTAGAAAAGCTGTTGTTTTGTTGGGCTTGACCTGATAACCGAAGGAATCTACTGATCACAGGGATTCCAAGGTCAATGGAACTTAAACATTTCAAGTTCTTCTGTTCCTACAATAGATATATGATATAATATTTGTTGTAATCCAAAGTTGTTTTCTTGTACTTTAATAGATATATGATATAATATTTGTTGTAATCCAAAGTTGTTTTCTTGTACTTTAATAGATATATGATATAATATTTGTTGTAATCCAAAGTTGTTTTCTTGTACTTTAATAGATACATGATATAATATTTGTTGTAATCCAAAGTTGTTTTCTCTTTTTCAAAAATGAAAGTGCCTTTTGGAGAGATCGTAAGTCTATGAGGAACATTTTACGTGCGTATAAATTTGGTTGTTTATATTTAGATTTTAAGAAACACAAAATTTATTCAATCGGATTATTTTATTTTTAAAATAATAATTTATTCAGTGCGTGTTAGTTAATGTAAATGTTTGTTAATTATTTATTTGTTATACATACTTCTAAATTTTAATTATATTATCATTATTTTTATTCAAAATGACTGACATATATTCTATTTATTTCTTTAATTTTCATTAATTTGTCAAATAGAAGTGAGTTTGATCTAAATAATATAATTTAGGTACATGTGGCCAATTTGAACCAGATGTAACTCAACATCCGATCGGCTCGAAACATGATGTCAACCCCCGGCGTTCGCCGATTATAAAAGCATGACAAACGCTACTAAAATACACTGAAGGAAATATTCTAATATAATAAAATTAACAGAAAAAAAACACTAAAATAAAAAAAAGACACAACAGCCTACCGTAACAATTTCTGCTTTATTGTTTTAATCATTTTTACTAGGAAATAAGCTAAAAAAAAAGTTGTATATTTTTAATATATTTGGGGGGGGGAAATAACACCCCCTGAAACGGTCATTCCTAACAACCTTATACAAGATGAATATCCCCACCTTGGAGTTGCAGACGCAGAAGATATCGTTTCATATTGCCAAACAAAACGATTAATTGCTGCAAAGAAAAATGCGACCGTAGAAAAGTCTACCTAATCATACAGAAATATTCCGGTTGTTCTAATTTAATTTAAAAAAAAAACTTTGCCTAGCCACACTCTACAGAAAATAATTATTCATGGAAGGAAACGAAAAAAAGTTTACTTTTAATTAGTTACAAAATAAAGAAAAAAATGAGGAAAAAACACATAAAAACACATAAGAACGGGATTTTAAAAAAAAATTTAAAAATATGAAAAACATAAAAATTGGTTTTCTTATTAATTTTAGTGACAAAAAATTGTTGGAAAAAAGAAATCTTGTTTGTTTACTTTTTTCAATTAAAAAATTGTTATACGAATAGCAAATATTTGCAGCAATTTCTACGGTAACAATTTCTGTTTACAATAAAAATTGTCAATATAAATTGTTACGGTAGGTCTTTGTTTCTTTTTTTTTTCATTATATTTTATCTGGTGATTTTATTATATTTAAATGTTTTCTTCAGTATTTTCCTTGAGTAGTGTTGTTATGCGAAAGCCGGCGGTTGACGTCATATTTAGAGCAAGGTTGAGTGGCCAGTGAGTTATGTTATGTTCAAATTCTGCGCAATTACCATAATTTACTTGTATCTATTTCATCCTTTGTTTTATTTCCTTGTGTAGAGTTATTGAATCAATAGCCACGCATTTATACACACACATGTATACATAATTTAAATTCATATTTATTACCAGAAAAATATCAAACAGTACTAGAGTAAGATATCATGTACCATAGATGATGTCGCTTAATCGTTTAGTTTAATAAACTCAGAAGTTGAGCTCTGCATTAATAAAACCATATTGTATTTATTTGTTAGCTAAATTATATATATATATATATATGTATATATATATATACAGATATCTATACAGAGATAGATATTTTTAGTCAACATTATACACCAGAATATGAATTTAATTCTCACCCATAATATTATTTTTGTATTTTTATGAAGTACGTCTTACACGTAATGCGTTAAATAGCATTGAAATAATCAGTAGAAACAAAAGTATATTCCTTAGAAAACAGTCGGAAAGTTAATTTTTTCCTTTGAATGGAAAATCAATTGGTAGGAAAAATGTTGATATTAATGTGAAAAATGAGTACATGCAGATGAATACAAAAAAGATGAATACAAATCTTGAAAAATGTTGAAAATAAATAAATACAGATGAAGATATTTAAAGTTCGCAGAACCATGAGAATAAAATCACTTGTTTATTGCAGTGTTTATCGGCAACCATCCAAAGGGAATACCATCAAACTAAACTACACGTGTAGAATCAATCTTATGCCGCCATTTCTTATTATTGGATAATACTATGATTATATTTGAAAAATGTTGCATTTAGATTCAAATCATATCAGAAGTAAAACAAAATTATATGAGATATTATTTCTAAAATACTTTTAATTAAAAACTAAACTTTTAATTTGATTCAGTATCAAAAGCTGTTAATCCATAATCTACGAAACTAAAATTAACTTTCAATAAAAAAGCATATTCGTCTACGTAAATAAATAAATAAATAAATAAATATTTGTCTCGAATGTTCTGAATATTTGAAATATTTATTCTTATTTACTAGCATGAGCCAATAGAAATTATTAAATCTAATTTTTAAAAACATTGCTATAAATTATTGATTCAATAAAAACAACAAAGTCCACACGATTAATGGATTATAAAATATGTGAAAGCTATCTCGTTCGCATTATTTAACATTCTGTTTTTAATTATTTAAGTACATATTTATATATGTCTTTCTCAAATCATCCCATCGACCTCAAATAATGAAAGCAGCCATTAAAAAATCAATTCACATTCGAAATCAAAAAAAAAAAAAAATATATATATATATATATATATATATATATATATATATATATATATATATATATATATATATATATAAGTAAATTCTTGGTACAGCAAAATGGAAGGAGAAATTTCAGAGGAAACATAATAATTTTTTTTTGTTTCTTTGATCTTTTTGATTTAAATTAAAATATATATATATATATATATATTAATTACTCATTTATAGCTACAGACACTAGTGTTTCACGTTACGCAATCAGCCATGTAGGAGGTGACAATTCATGTCGGTCAGGATATACGGACGCAGCCACGAAGCCACTTTTAACTCTATTTGCTAAGTCTTTACTTCTGGCTCACGAAACAATTTCAACGGGAACAAAAAGAATTAACAATTTATACATGCACTGTTTGGACGCAGACATTAGATAGTCCATAGTGTTCGAACGACGGAAATCGTTAACGTTGCATAAACGCTAGTTGATTATCTCTTAGTTTATATTTCCCAGGCTGTGCTCATCCTTAATTACCTAAAGAGGATTAGAAATTATAATTAAGTAATAATTAAATGTATAAAAGTATTAGATAGTTATTAAAATTTATCATGAATTTCTAATAATTTTTATCATATTTAATGCATATATATATATATATATATATATATATATATATCTACTTTGTAATAATTGAGTACATGAACACATGTGTATATATAGACACATGCATACATATATATATATATATATATATATATATATATATATATATACAAGCAGAAGTACCCGTCGTTGACTGGTTTCAAAAACAGCCTACAGAAAACGGACTGTGATTGATGAAAGTATGATAGGTTATGAAAAGGAGGGGGCTGTAAAGAGATAGGTTTTCATACTCAAAAATTTTACCCTAAGCAAAAAAGAATGAAAGTAAAGATAATTTTTGTGAAAATATATTTTTTATATCAAATTTGTTTCCATTCGTAGCCAAGAGCGACCAACAAAATGATGTTTCCTTAAAAAGAGAAAATGTTATATATATATATATATATATATATATATATATATATATATATATATATATATATATATATATAATATAAATATACAAGAAATAAATGTCACCATAGTAAATAAAAGTTACTTTTATTGTAGAAAAGTTATTTGGTTTGTATTTTTAAGTAGTTAGTAAAATTATTTTTTTAATTCACGAACCGGTTTTAAAAAAATCAAAATGGCAGCGACTTTGAAATGGAGAGTCCCGTTTTCAATTTGAAGGAGAGGCCCCTGAGCATTCTGTGTTAACAATTTTAGAGAGTTCCATCAACGTAAGGAATATTTATAAGCATATTTTAATGTTTTCCGTTATGTTGTGCTTGAGGAATATTCGATTATGGCATGTGTAGTTTATACAAAAATTCATTTAAGTAGTTATCGCCTTGAATTTCGTTTTAATTTCGCTTCGCTGAAATTATTTCAAGTAAAGAGCATTAAAAACTATTTCAAAACAAAAAAAAACATGTACTGAACTTTTGTTGACTATGGTAACATTTATTTCTTGTATATTTATTTTTTCGGGTAGTCGTTTGTTCGCTTTTATGCTAAACACTCTTACTAAATAATATCGACGAAATATCGAAAAACAAAGAAACAAAAACAGTGTTGAAAAATAATGAAGCTTTACTTACTTTAGTAAAATAATCCGAAATAGCAAAATGGAGATATATAAATAAAAATGAGAAAGGTTATGTAAATATTTTTAAAAATACACGTAATCCCGTGAACAGGATTTTTTCCTTCTTTTGACACGATAACAAGTAACATTCTTATTTTTTTTATTATTTATCTATTTTAGAAAGAGTGCCACGTGCAAGTGGAGAAGAAAAAAACAGAGTTATGCAAAATTTGTGTCGAGAATTGTCTAAAGGTCCGACTTTTTTTTGTTTTTTGGCTTTCACTTTAATAAGAACGTGAATTTACGAGGTGAATTTATTTGAGACAATATGATTCAACTCAAAAAATAAATAAAAGCTAACGTGAATTAAGATTAAAGTTAAGGTGTTATTGTGGACCCTCACCATTTTTAAAAACCTTGTTAAACTTTGTGACATATTTCCATTCTATGGAGGTCAGGCGCGAACGAACACCCAATAATTTTATTGTACCATATTTCCTCAAACTGAAACATAATTATCAAAGTATACTTACGTAAATATATATGAAAAGTCTTTGTTAAAGTTTGTTCCATATTTCCATGGAGTACAGGCGCAAACGCCGACATCACAATTTTATTATACCATCCCTATTTAAGTTGAAATATACTTATCAAAGTATTCTTATGTACATCTATATCAAAAACCTTAGTAAACGTTTTTTTTTTCATTTTTTATTTCCATACTTTGTGAGCCAGGTGCGAACGCAGACCCCACATTTTTTTATGAACCACCGTTCTGCCGGATCAAACATACCCATTCCTGATCCTCGATTCATCTTCTATCATTATATGTAATCAGTTTTTTAAAATAGTCAACCATATAGGAGCCTATTCCTGTCCAGACACACACACAGACATTCAGTCAGCTTTTATTATATATATATATATATATATATATATATATATATATATATATATATATATCCGATCCAGCATTTTGCTAATTCCTACCCTCTGATGAGAAGGAAAGTATTTCTTCGAAGCTCCGCGGATTAAGGACTATCCACTCATTTTGTGCTTCTTTTTTTTAAATTAAATATTTTTAACTCTTTTTCAAAGTGTTTTAACATGATCTATTAACTACGTGTTCTTATATTCACACACACACACACACACACACATATATATATATACATATATATATATATATATATATACATGCAAAATTTACGCGACCAGACTAAGGCGCTATATATATATATATATATATATATATATATATATATAGCGCCTTAGTCTGGTCGCGTAAATTTTGCATGTATTAAAACGTTATGGCAACAACTGCTAGGTCTATTTTTTAAGATATGATATTATACCCAACACCATTCACTACCTGGCAGGGTCCCACCTCCTTAAATTCAATGTAACACAAATTTTAAATACAACCCTTTCACTAAAGTTTTTATTAAAAGTTTACCAACATTGTGAACTACATAACTACTATGTTTTAAAGTGAAACCTGTAAGAGTGAATTGAATATATGTTATGCCAAACTTCTAGAATATATTTGATATCGTGGTGACTTAATCTCTATGAATCTTTGTGGTGACTTAATTTCTATGAATCACTAAATATTTATCTGAATGGATACTATAATAGTTAGTTCGCTGCAATCTGTCATATAAAATGTCAGCCAGATTGGCTCAGTAGTTTCTGGGTTAATGTGTAATGGGCAGACAAAAAGAAATATAATATGGATATTAATAATCTCAATAGAGAATAATCTATTTTTGCATCATCTGAACAGTCGCCACATAGAATAATAGCAGTCATTAAACAAGCGTACCACCTCTGTTTTTATATTGTGAAAAACAACGAATAAAACACAATTTAATTGATATTGAATAAAAAAAAAACAGCTTATGAATGCACACAATGATTACACAGTCATTACTCCAACAGTCTACCTACAATCCACCCAAGCATATCTGACCTTACTGGATCACATTCTACGGATGAAATAGAACTCCTCAGACTTAATCCCAGTTGATCGCAATTCAATACATAAACAACACAAATTTAAATATAGAAACAGTTATGTATAACAGCCTACCACATAAAATATCTCTCAGACTTTAACGCATCGTCTCCATATAACTTTAATGACACCACAAACTCCAAATCACTTCTTAATAATAAAGTGCTCTGTTTATTTACAACTTTTGTTTCTCTCCCATGAAAATCATTGATTAAATTTTGTCATAAAACCAAAGTATCTGTTTATTTGCAACCGATTAATGAGAAAAGCGAGATATACTTTACATAAACATACAATAATTATTCAACAGAACTTCTCTTTGGGAGACTTACATGTTAGTATACGTGGAGCAATGTAGGGAATATATCTGTACATCATAATGACTCCTTTTCATTGTATTATATCGGTGCCCCAACAGCTTTTTAGTTCAAATAAAATGCAGCTTTAACGATTATTGTTGGAGTCATTTAATAACATGAGGAATGATTGGTTCGTATACAATTCTATAAATAATGTCATGGTTAAAAACGCAATAGCAATAACGTCATGTATTATTGCTACATATTATTATTATTATAAGTAGTAGTAGTAGTAGTAGTAGTAGTAGTAGTAGTAGTAGTAGTATCCTACTATTTTACCTCCGGATTCTGCCTATCGAATTCATGTCAAATAGTTTAGCAAACTATAAGCTCTTAGTATCATTATTAGTTTATATCCTTCATTATCCAGTATGTTTTATTAGTATATTTAGAGTCCATTTTAGGAATATAAACGTGACTTTTACATAAGGATAAACACACATCATGCATAATAATTGCTAATATAAACTGTTTTTCTAGGTCAAGAATTGTAAGAAATATTAATGCATTTTATTCATAATCTAATTAAAATAGTTGTCTTTTAGGGTTTTCATGTCAGTCACAAATACTATTTAAACTAAAAAATAAAACTTTGTTTCTGACTTTTACATTTTTCATTGTTATTTTATTTTTGTGCAATGTTATGCATATAATAATGCAGTAACCTTACATTTATTTCAACAGTTACTTTGTCTTACTCAGAAGACGCATAATATTAAACATTTGTGAATAATCGTATAAAAATTCAATTATCAAGTCCGATAGCTCATTTTAAATCGAACAATATGATAGTATTTCTGCAAAAAAAATTAAAGTAAAAAGTTAACTAACTCATGTGCATTCCGAGCAACGCTGAGTAAATATGATTAGTAGTAGATTACAAATAAAATGAAGGCAACGATGCAGACATTTGAATATTAATTTGTACTTATGTATTCAAAGCAATTATAAATCATAGCATTTTCTGACAGTAGCCACAGTAGTTTCCTGCTATCAGCTCAAAGTTCTATGGTTCATAATCTTCGAGGACGAAATAACAACATATTTACTTTTTAAACACATAAGTTTTTTATTATCTTTTGATTAATCATGTGATGTAAACGTAATTATCGGCATTTACTAAAAAAATGAATTAAATCATGTTATTGACATTGAACACGACTGTGTTGTAGTTTGAAGGGGAGCAGAACTGTGGCAACGTTCAAAATATAAGAAAATCTCGGAAATAAACTCTGTTTATGGAAATCCAACTTGTCTTTAAATATAGAGAAGAAAAAAAGAATGTACTTTGAGTGATGAAAAAACGATTTTCTGTTGCGAATGTTTTACAGAGATTATCAATGCATTGAGGCTCATTCGATGCACAGCATTTATTCTATTTACACTGTTTCATTATTCCTGTTATTACTGCTTACATTGTCAAATATCACACATATGCATACGGATACATTAAATTACTTTTTATTCACAAACTTAGATGCTTTTATTCACAAACTTAGATGCTTTTATGTAGCGCATATTTATACAATTTTACACAGTAAATACAGTTTGAGTTGTCTAAGCATACAGATCACGGATATTTTGTTTGGCAACAGAAAGGCGTTGCAGGTTTTTCTTGTTGTGAATAAATTGGAAAGTTGTTTACTTTTTATGCAATTAAACTATACAAACTTATCAAATATCTATGGGTGTATCTAGAGCATTAGGCACAACTGTTTATGGCAACAGTTCGAAAACTGAGAATTAATATCTTGCCCATTATCTATGCCAATTATGCGCACATGATGCAGTGAAGAAAAATGTTAAACACCCATAAAACACGCTTTCAAACCAACACTCAGATCGTTGCTTTTTGCTGCAATGAAATTGTTTGCTATTCTGAAGAAGCTCTTGGTTTTTAATAGGACCGTAGGACTGATTTAACTCGAAATTAAAAATTAAAGACTTATAAAATGGGTTGCTAAATTTGCTGGAAAAATGATCAGATCATCCCCCCCCAGAAAATTCCTGACAATTGATGCAATTCTCCTACATGTATAAGTATTATATACGCCCAAATATGGATTACTGCTACACAAAGCATTCTTTTCCTTCTCTTGAAAGAATACAAAATATATCTTCTGTTCTGTAGAGTTCTTTTCTCGTAGAACAGACGTTGCTTATCTTTCCCTCCCATATCGTTATTTCAAAAGAAAGTTTCTTGACTGATCTTTAATCTCTGATTTGTTTCTTGTTGTAAGATACACACACCAAAATCTTATCTTCCTACGACAATTGAAAAGAGATTTGATTTCTGGTACTTCAGTGTGTATATTAATCAACAACATTTTCATGAACAGAGTTTCTTTTCGTACATGCGGAACACATTATCACAGGTCTGTTCCTAATCACACTTGATTTGGTAGGTTTCCAATAAAATGTCAATACATTATTCTCATAATAAAATGGCAATAAATTATTCTCATAATGCGTCCCCATAATTTATCAAGTTTTCTTAGTTCCGTTCATTATTTTCAATCCTCTCATAAAATCATTCTGCCAATACACCCATCTCATTAACCCTTATACTTAAGTGGCTTTTGGCCTTATAAACAATGTAGTAATGAGTTACTCTATCGACACGAATAAGCAATTATGTGTTTGCATGCATGAATTTCTAAAGCCACATCATTGCATTTACGTGAATATTAATGTTTCAGGAGTTAGAAATATTCTAATAATAAATGACTGTGGTGGCTTTAAGCTTATCGAACTATCCAAGGGGTTCACATATCTATAGCGACAATCATTTCCAGTAGTAATATTAATAATTGGTTATTTGCATGGATGAAGTAGTTAGCTACAAGAATAAACTAATGCTATCATTACGCTATTAATCTTGGTGTGTTAGGAAAGGCGGTCGCAATAGCAATTATAATTATATCAATAATGCGTAATAACTATTACGATGACGAGAACTAATGTGGTTCATAAGGCGCATTTTGAATTCAATTGTTATTACGATAGACAATAAGTTAATGTTCAATTTCAAAATAACAATTTGTCATTTATTGCTTGGAGAAGCATTGGTAAAAATATAAATAAAGTTTGAGAAATATTATCAACGATAGAAAATGGCACAGTGGACATTGTCATTGAGGTTCGAAGAATTCCGGGAGTTCGTTATACTGCTAAGATTAACAGTAGATAATGAGACGCGCGTGCGAGTAAATCAATACTAATATTACACAGGAGAATAAGTCATGTACAATGTTTTGTGTTTTTGAGTGTTCAATAAGAATATTTGCAAAAAAGCTGCTTTGAATGGCGCTAGAATTCATCAATTAATAAATACTATTTTGCTAGTTCTATAACGTAGTAATGAATGAAAAGCATGTTTTTGTGACACATAATCATAAAGAATAACTTCATGTATAATCATTTGAGAAATTTCAGGTTTATGTATGTGGACTCCGCAAATTACTTAGAGGTAAAATAATTTTAAAACTTACAATGTGGTAAGGAGTTACTGTATCAGGATTATATTATCAAAATATTAAAGGGCTGCACAACTAAGAAATCAATGTTACAATAGTATTTTCCATAGACTAGACACACAATAAAAATGAACAGCCGTTAAGTAGTATTTTGAACACTAGTAATTCAGTAAATTAGTTTCTTGAAAATAGTTATAGTTAATTATTAGCTAAAATAGCTAGTAAATCGTTAAGAAAGGTTAAATTAAAGACTTCCGTTCTTTTTAACTATAATGCATGAGTAAAATAATTACTTACCTTGACTGTGAAGTGGGGACACTGCAAACAGAAAATATATTTATCAGTAAAACATGTATAAAAAAACAGGTGTTTAGAAAATATATGACATAACATCAATATTATGTTTCATATGAATAAATGAAAAAAGACTCCATAAAAATAATTCAGAAATACTTGGTTTATAAGGTCATTGAAACCAATACTGATTCATATTCTTTGTTATAAACCTCTAACACATCATACAATGCATGTGCTAGTGCACTCTTATTATTATATGTGTGATAGATAGACATATGTGATAGATAAACATACGTGATAGATAAACATATGTGATACATTAACATATGTGATAGATAAACATATGTGATACATAAACATATGTGATAAATAAACATATGTAATACGTAAACATATGTGATAGATAAACATATGTGATGGATAAATATATGTGATGGATTAACATATGTGATACATAAACATATGTGATATATAAACACATGTGATAGATAAACACATGTGATGGATTGACATATGTGATGGATAAACACATGTGATGGACAAACATATGTGATACATAAACATATTTGATACATAAACACATGTGATAGATGAACATATGTGATAGATAAATAAATGTGATAGATAAACGTATGTGATACATAAACATATGTGATACATAAACATGTGATAGATAAACTTATGTGATGGATAAACATATGTGATACATAATCATATGTAATGGATAAACATATGATACATAAAAATATGTGATACATAAATATATGTGATGGATAAACATATGTGATACATAAAAATATGTGATACATAAATATGTGATAGATAAACATATGTGATGGATAAACATACGTGATAGATAAACATATGCGATAGATAAACATACGTGATACATAAACATACGTAATACATAAACATATGTGATGGATAAAAGTGTGTAATGGAAAATTATATGTAGCGGATAAACACATGTGATAGATAAACATATGTGATAGATAAACATATGTGATAGATAAACACCTGTGATAGATACACACATGTGATAGAAAAACATATTTGATACATAAACATACGTGATACATAAACATATTTGATACATAAACATATGTGATGGATAAACATATATAATGGATAAACATATGTGATACATAAACATATGTGATACATAAGCATATGTGATAGATAAACATATGTGAGAGATAAAAATATGTTATACATAAACATATGTGGGAGATAAACATATGTGATACATAAACATGTGTGATACATAAACATATTTTATAGATAAACATACGTGATACATAAACATATGTGATACATAAACATATGTGATGGATAAACATATGTGATACATAAAAATATGTGATATATAAACACATGAGATAGATACACATACGTGATAGATAAACTTATCTGATACATAAACATATGTGATAGATAAATATATGTTATATATAAACACGTGTGATAGATAAAAATATGCGATAGATAAAAGTGATATATAAACATATGTGATATATAAACACATGTGATAGATAAACATATGTGATAGATAAACACATGTGATACATAAACATATGTGATGGATAAAAATATGTGATACCTAAACACATGTGATACATAAACATATGTGATAGATAAACACATGTGATGTATAAACATATGTGATGGATAAACATATGTGATAGATAAACACATGTGATACATAAACATATGTGATACATAAAAATATTTGATACATAAACATATGTAATACATAAACATATATGATGCATGCACATATGTGATACATAAACATATATAATACATAAACATATGTGATGCATAAACATATGTAATACATAAACATATGTGATGCATAAACATATGTGATAGATAAACATATGTGATATGTAAACACTTGTGATAGATAAACATATGTGATGGATAAACATATGTGATACATAAACACATGTGATACATAAGAACATGTGATAGATAAACATATGTGATAGATAAACATATGTGATAGAAAAACATATGTGATACATAAACATATCTGACACATAAATATATGTGATACATAACCATATTTGATACATACATATATGTGATACACAAAACCCATGTGATTGATAACCATATGTGATGCACAAACATATTTAATACATAAACACATGTGATAGATAAACATGTGTGATGGATAAAAATATGTGATAGATAAACATATGAGATACATTAACTATGTGATGGATCAACATATGTGATACATAAACATATGTGATAAATAAACCTATGTGATAGATACACGTATCTTATGGACAAGCACATGTGATAGATAATCATATGTGATAGATAAACATATGTGATGGATAAACATATGTGATAGATAAACATATGTGATGGATAAACATATGTGATACATAAACATATGTGATACATAAACATATGAGATACATAAACATATGTGATGGATAAATATATGTGATGGATAAACATATGTGATGGATAAATATAATTGATGGATAAACATATGTGATGGATAAATATATGTGATGGATAAACATATGTGATGCATAAACATATGTGATGGATAAACATATGTGATGGATAAACATACGTGATGGATAAACATATGTGATAGATAAACATACGTGATACATAAACATATGTGATACATAAACATATTTGATACATAAACATATGTGATAGATAAACATATGTGATACATAAACATATGTGATACATAAACATATGTGATACATAAGCATATGTGATACATAAACATATGTGATACATAGACATATGTGATACATACACACATGTGATACATACACACATGTGATAGATAAACATATGTGATAAACACATATGATACATAAACATATGTGATACATAAGCAGATGTGATAGATAACATATGTGATGCATAAACACGTGTGATAGATAAACATATGTGATACATAAATATATGTGATGGATATACATATGTGATAGATAAAAATATGTTATGGATAAAAATATGTTATACATAAACATATGTGATAGATAAACATATGTGATGGATAAACATATTTGATACATAAACACATATGATAGATAAACATATTTGATAGATAAAAATATGTGATAGATAAACACATGTGATAGATAAACATATGGGAATAGATAAACATATGTGATAGATAAACATAGGGTATAGATAAACATATGTGATAGATAAACATATGTGATAGATAAACACTCTTCTCATAGAGAATCCGGACGGCATCATATAAAAGTTGGTCTTTCGCATATCTGATAAAAAAAATACAAGAGACTAAATGCAGGATAAATCAAACCCATATTCAGAGAAAGAAATCAATCACAAAGAACATTAGACAAATAAGGGAGTGAAAAATACCCACTACACTAATAGATACGTTTTTACACACAAAAACACACACACACATACATACATATATATATATATATATATATATATATATATATATATATATATAAACAAACGGTGTTAAGATTACAGAGAGCTTCCGTTTACTTGAACCTGATTTATATTTTTAATTTCGTATATGATCATTTAGTGTGCAGATCGAAAAAAATAATATATGTATAGTTCAAAGCTGGCCGCGATGGTGCTTTTCGTTATTCCAAGAAGCCATCGTTAGGAAGGATTCCTGTGAATATATATATATATATATATATATATATATATATATATATATAATTTGCAATGTTATGCCAATATTTGTTCAATGATTTTGTGTATCGGAAATTATCCAATAATCAATAATATCGATTACTTGAATAAACGACAAAGCAAAAATATGATAAATACAAAAAGGTGTGAAAGTAAAACATACAAGCATTTCAATAATGATCAACCAATCAATTAATAATAAAAAATGATACTTTGAATTTCATTTTATTTATTCCGACTTATTTAGCGATAAAATGCTTTTGAAGCTTAGTATAGATTCGATATGCGAAATGTGCCATTTTATTTTGGGATAATAAACGTATTTAAGTTGAAATGATCGCCTGAGTACATTGCTAATCGTTTGATATCGAAAGGGTTTGTAGCGTGTGAATAATCGCTAATGATCCTTTTTTTATATATTTATTCGCCCCGAACAAAACATATCCTTAGTAAAGTGTAAAGGATTACTGCAGTATGCGGTCAGAAATATAGGAGGAGTTATGAGCAGCAAAATATTTATTCAAATCACATTTAAATTTATGCATGTTGGCACTGTCGGGGAAACAGGGTGCGAGAATGGAATTCGAAACGTTATGGATACGTGGAATGAAGCTATCAGAATAAAAAAAGAATTATCCCGGCATCAAGGAACCTCTACGTTATACGTTTTCTTATTTGGCGATTAATCAAGTAGAGGAAATGTTAGTTTATGATAGAATTAATTGTGTAGTAAGTTCTTCCCGCTTAGCTATCTTTGTATTTCGCACAATCACTCTAACTTGATTCATGAAATCTTTGATATTTCTTAATCTCTTTGTGAGCAGTCAGCGAAAGTGAGTATTCCCAGTTAATTTACAATTCGTAAACATCATTTATTATTGAGGTAGAAAAATTATAGGTCACTTTACTTTTATATCAACATGATCATATAGGAGAAAACATATTTATTTTTGGTCATACGAGAAAAATGTTTTAACAGATATATCACAGTTTATGAATTTTTAATTTAAAAAAGTTGAACAAATAGTTATAGTTAGAATATAATGCGCTTTTGAAGCTACGTGTAGTTGTAAATTGTCAAAAGCAAACGGTTCTTAGGAAGCCTGTCAATGTTTCATCCCAGATCTACCCGTGAACCCATAGATGAGAGTAGGTATTTTATTGGTTATTTGAATCATGTGACATAGAAAGGAGTTCGCTTCATACTTAAGTTTCTATGTTTACTTTAATCAGGAAAGACTGTAAAATCTTGCTAAATAGGGACGTTTTAGACCAATGAGTGGATGATGTACGCATAAATAACTTACAAGAAAATAAATATGTCTTTAGTAATGTTAACTAGAACGCATTTTACTTTAAAATGATCACACGCTCTTTCTGTTTGAGTGTACGGTGTGAAAAAACATTCACGGTTAGACACCTTACCCACGCGGTGGAGGGTCGGTCAAAATAATACATCTTTTGGTTGAGGTATATAACACAGTGATCCGTTTATTTATTCATTTATTTGACGGTTTCGCGTTAATTTGCTCAAATCAGAAAATTAAAACTTGAAATCACTGAGTATTATAAAAATTGCCGACGGATTAGAATTTCTAATATCTTTATTGACGAGAGCACTCTTGTTTATTGAAGATTATCTGCACGATTAAAATAGTGCAGTGCATTCCCCATTAAAGGATTTAAAGATTTTATGCTCTACACCTGATAAGGTATTTCTCTGTTAAATGTATTTAGTATACCTCAAAAGACGGGATACCCTCTAAAAGTTTACGGGTGCGATTATGAGTTTCTATTGAGGCAAAAGCCTATTAATCACTAGTCACGAGTCTCCTAATCTGGCAATGTTTAGTAGCCTGGACAAGTTCAAGAGTATCGGAAACGCAATGCTGGTGTATATAAGGTTTTTGTTATTTTTTAGTTTTTCCTTTTTTATGATAAGTTGTTCTATTAAAGTTCGAGTGTTTAATCTACCCTAACTAGTTAATGCATCGTAAAGAGCCAGTATTAGTAGGTTTTTGCCCAAATGGTATTAGTAAAAAAAGTTAATTTTCCGGGCCTTATATTTTCTAAAATTATGAAACCTGACATTCTCAAATAGCATGGGAAATTACCAGGGTCAACCTTGCTTTACTTCAGTGAGGAGATGTGTTATTTTAACGTGAAATGATTGTAATCTATACTATTTTATAATCAGAAATGTGTAAGAATGTTTACACTTCTTTTTATAGCAGTTTACATATGCTTCTTTGGTGAATGAAAGGTCGTACGATTTCTAACCGCATTTCACCCAACATGTTATTTGATAAAGCCAATAAAATAAGTAACAATGTAGTAATAAAGAGAACTCTTTTGTGCGTTATTTATTACTAAAATAAACAGTTCATTGATGCGTTTTATCTGCTGAACAGCAATAATTGCCAATCCCTTATTTCTCTACAGTAATTTTAATGTAATTCATGCCCCCTAAAAGATAGATGTTAGGCATCAAGAGGAGAGAAAACTTAATTAATGATTAGACCAATGAAGATGTGGGAGAAAGAGAGGGTGATAAAAAGAACAGAAGAGACATAGAGAGAGGAAGTGAAATAGAGAAAGGGAAAAGAGAAATGAAGTCAGACAAGGAGAAATAAAGAAAAAAGCGAAAGTGTTTGTGAGACAGAGAGAAAATGATAAGGTTGCGAGAGTAAGTAAAAGTAAGAGATGGTGAGAGTTGTAGAAGAGGGTGGGAGAAAGAGGGAAGAGAGCAAAAAGATGGTAAAAAGAGTGAGATAGAAGACGAAGAAAAGATGTACGGCTGAATGAGATAAAGTGAAGCTGAATAGGATGAAAATTGAGAGAAATAAAAGAGAGGGGGAGTAGTCAGGGTTAGAAGAAAGAAAAGGTGTAATTCCAAAGAGATGGGCTTAGATCGGGGAAACAGGTAGAGGAAGAGTAGGAGTAAGTTTGTGGACGACGGTCGGAAATTAGTAATTAATGATCGGCCTTGAATGTCACTAATCAATTAACATGGATTACTACCAACCACTTACCCACACCTTTAACCCTACCCTACTCCATTCATCATAATCAATAACAACTCGGGTCTTGTTTCAATTTCACTAAATTGGCACGTATCGATTTTTTTAACATTTTTTCCAAATCAACAAATATGGATCCGGCTCTTAAAAATAAACATTTTTAACAGATTTAATATATAAAATACATTTATTGCAAACAATTGGCTCTGAATTACTCTAAGAAATTAACTAAATATAACATCCTGCTTTAAATAGTCTGGCGAATATTCTTAGCATACTGCTTAACGGAAAGCGCCCGTCTAACCTGAAAAACAGATTATAAAATATATAATTTTAAAAGGTACGCTAGAGATTTACCGAAGCGAACACTAGTTAATATTAATCGACATACGTTAAGTCAGTTTATGTCTTACGTACGTTATCACCTTTCATCCACATTAAAAATGATTAGAAAATGATTGTGATTATAGATTAATATGATGTCAGTAAGTAAAAATACCGGCTCACTTTAAAATGATTTATTCCAAAATCAAATTATGTCTTTTCGTTAATAATACAATTTTAGACAAATAGATTTCAGTATATGCCATTAGTTTCAATGATTTGAATAATATTTAACTAATAATAATATTGTTTTAAAACGAAAAAGCATTGCAACAATTTTGAATAAAGAAACATTTTCGTTTCATTAATTTAAGAATATCTAACTGGCAATGACAATTATTTTTACGGTAGAAGAAAGAGTATTTTTCTTAGTGATATAGATCGAAACAGATACTTGATATTTCATAAGGAATATTACAATTAACAGTAAATTATACACATTAATGTAGACCACCGTGAAATTTTCTCTGAATGTCAGACTTTATTAATAATTAATAAAACGTATTATTATAACAATTAATAATATAACTAATGTTACTTTATTAGAGAATAAATTTAACGCAGCTTTATAAAATATAAAGTTTTATTTATTTTTGTATTATTTGGGCGATTATTCTCATCTGGGTTGTTTCTTTTTTTTATTCAGAACGTTTCGGTCGATGTAATCTCCGACCATCTGATTATGGTCGGAGGTTATATCGACCGAAACGTTGTGAAAAATAAACAACTAAGATGAGAATAATAGTCCAATTAATTCAAAATAATTATAAATCCTCATCTCAAAATACATACATTCATCACATCAAAGCTGTCTTTATTCCTTTCTGAAGTTGGAAATGAGGCTTGGTTATTCGTATTATTTGGATTCATCGGACTACTGTTCTCATCTTGAGTGTGATTTTCACAACGTTTTGGTTGATGTAACCTCTGACCTTCTTCATGTGTATCTTGTTGTACTTTCGAATGTTTCCGTCGAACTCGGGGATATGGGCGGAATTTCGAGCGGAACCCTTTATTTACTTCACAGGAGCATGCTCTTATTCCGTCAGCGTTGTTAGACAAATCTCTGAATAAAAGTGTTTTCCTTACGTTCTGATCTTTGTGCTCAGTTGGTTCAAAAGGATTTGCTTAACACAGTATCAAACAAAGCATATAGACTTATTTCTTGCTAAATCTTCTCCCATCGTAAAATCATACAAGGTGGTGAGAACTCGCTGTTTGACAATTTGATTAGTTTTAACAGTAAACTCTCGTCAGCGAGTCTTTTCTCCGCTAGTTCCATTATTTTTTCACGCTAATCATTCTATTCGCTACAAAAAAAAAACGCTCGGGTTGTTCTTTTTTTCTCATACACTACTTAAACTATAAATTAAAAAATGCATAGTTCGTTTTTTCTGTTGTTCTTTTGCGACGGAAAGTTAATTATGAATCAAGGATTTCGCAATTTCCAATGTGTGCGAAACCGTTAGTATAAGAAAACAAGCGAATACAATGGAAACAAGGTGATGCTCATGCGAAATTCTTCTTTTTATTTTTGAAAATTTAAGAAAGCGAATTTATGTACAATAGTAGGACCCGTATTTTGGCATTTGACGATGTTATTTCATTGTTCAGTCCAACGAATCAATGTAGTATCTGCCAGATTCGCGTCTTTGGTGGAAATGGAATGTATCGCCTTTTTTTTTACACAGTTATCACCACTTATCAAGGCCCGGAAGCCACTCAGGGATAAGGGTTATTGCAAGTACATTACGTTAGTGTGGAGATTTGATGAAGTGTTTACTTAAGGGAGCGGTTCATTAGGAATTTATTAACATTGGACTTGAAGACATCCAAGTTGTAGTCCGGTGGGAAGCAGGCAGACGGAACAGAGTTCCACAGGCGTGCAGTTCTAAGAAAGAAGTTTTGTTCATGAAATCCGCGTTTTGATTTAGGCACAGATATAGAGTGGGGGAAATTTTTCACAGTGGATTCAGCTAGACGGGTGTTTTTCGTGAAAGATTGGCGAGGGGGGACCAGAGATTGGAGTTCAGACGAGCACCTGCCATGGAAATAACAATAAAACAAGGATAGGCTCGCAACGTCTCTTCTGTGGGAGAGAGGTTGCAGGGTAGAGAAAAGGGCATCCCCCACTAAGCCACGAAGTCTATTTTGTACTCTGTCAAGGCAGGATAGGCTGTTTTTAGCAGCTCCTGCCCAGATATGGCAACAGTATTCCATCCTTGGACGTACTTGGCTTTTGGCTTTTACGCATTATTTATGTTCAAAATTTACCACTGCAAGCCAAATAAATATTTTCATATACTTTTTACGCACAACCCTTTGCCATATACAGGGTATTTCGAAAAGTAATAAATTATTTTCGAATTATATTCTTACCTCCTAATTACCAAAATGTTCCCATAAACATAATCCAAAAAGGTGGTAAAAAGGTGGTAAAAAGATGCTAAAACACATTGAAAAGGTGTTGACATGCAAGGCTATTCGTTATTTGTTAAATAAAAGATGAATGAGTGCGGGTCCAATTGATCTTGAAAGTGTGCATTGTGAATAGCTTATCACTAGTGAAAGATTTGGCAGGAGCACGTCAAGAGGACAAAACTAGGAATGATATTCTGGAAAAATGCTCACACACATAACGTCACATAGAATGAAAGTGCGAAAAAACAGAGATTTCGAAGCACACACCGGTACGTTTCATGACAAAATGTTTTAATAACGACAAAACCGTTGAGAATTTCATGCAGTGATGGGCGTTTATTTATCTGTATACTTGTCTCTTAATTTTTTATTTATCTCTCTATATAGCCAGCTAATAGTTACATAGGTTAATATAATTATCTCTCATCTACATAAAGAACAGCAAATTGTGCTTGTCATTATTTAATATTTTTCTTTCAACAAACCTTCATTTCCAGAATTTGTCTCATCTTAATTTTTCTATTTCTCAATAAAGTTATAGGATAAGTTATAAGATAGCAAGAAAGACAATATGACCCTGCACAAAGGAAGGACGAAACAATGAAGAATCAATACGGCTATTTTATATCCCAACCTTAAAATATCACAACCACAGTCCACACCAGTAATATTTATATAATTTACCAAGACTCAATATGAAAAAAAGAACAGTTTTTTTTTATATAATTACAAATTCACACAACGAATTTAAAAAATTGAGAAATTTGGCTGTTTTAGCTACAGACACGAAAGCTGTATTACAGTAATGAATTTTTAGGTTAGTTTTGAAAGTCGAACAAACGCACACCTGAAATGAAATCATTCTGTAGTATAAGAGTAAGCGCTAACTACATTTCTATTTTAATCAATGTTTCTTCATTGATTCGCATGAGAGAAAAATAACTAGAATTTGTTAGGTGAGATTATTTTATTTTTTTTTGGAAGCAATTTCCGGTAAAGAAAAAATAGGCCTTTACTTCTCATTCATTGCTTGGCGATCGTTACCACCGGATGGTCAGCACAACAGACTCAAATAATGAAATTAAAAAAAAATAACAAGTTTTCAAAAATAATACAAAATAACGTTTACAACTTGAATTCTCTTTCCTTATAACGAATGATGAATACAAGAATGTTTGTTTAAATTTGATTTTTAATTAACCAAAAATTAAACAAGAAACATCGGTCGGAATTGATCGCTTGCTGGAAGAAAATCTAATTAAAAACGAAAAGTAAAATCTAAAATAAAAAAACACACAGATAAAACTGGTTCAAATAATGTTACAATTTAAGGTCAATATGCCTTATTAAACAGATAAACGCTTGAAGTCGGAGACAGTGTGCCATACTTGTTGATAGGGGTGTTAGATAAACATTTTAAAAAGACGAAACTGACTGCATGTACAAATCTACAGATGAGATGTAAAAGATCAAACGACGATGCTTGGAAGAAGAAGAAGAAGAAGAAGAAGAAGAAGAAGATGATGATGATGATGATGATGATGATAATAATAATAAAACTACTTCTAACGCCTCGCCTTTTATAACAATGCCCAGTCAAAAAAATCATTATAAGCCTACGCTCTTCGGTCTCACGTTAACAAAACAACGAAGATTAACATAAGGTCGCATTACCCGTTGTAGTTTTTTTTTTTTTTTTTTGCTAAACATTTAATTTGTATATTTAACAGTTTCTAATCTTCCATATATATTCTATTTCTGTGGGATCACTTGTTATAAAAAGAAATATATAAGTCTTCCTTTCGCGTTTGTGGTTAAATGTTAGAAACTGCACATACCATGCTTAGAAATCATCACTAGATTCAGTGTGACCCCGATCAGATTATATTTATTTCCTTACTGTCAGTAAATACAAAATAATTTGAAAGTTAAAAAATTTACTAATTTTAACCATTAGTTCTTCTAAAATAAATACTGAAATTAACCTGAATAATCAATCTGCGTCTATTTCTTTTGCTATTTTTATAAAATCTCTGGAGACAAGTCATGAAGCCACTTAATGTAAGTAGCTTACAATAACGAAAGATGACTATCGAAAAGACAGGATACACCTTGACCCTAGCCTTTAAAAAACAAAAGCTGTAGGTAGAAAGAATAGTAAACAGAAAAAGAATTCCATAACCTTGCAGTTTTTGAAAAAAAAGCTACTGGAATAAGAAACTGAATTACAATGAGGTATTGAAACAGTGAATTGATCGGGGCCAGTAGATCAACGAGTTGAACGATGTGGAAGACAGAAAGCAGAAAATATATCAAAGAGTAGAACATGTGTCTTAATAGTGTTTATAGAAAAAAAAGTGAGACTAGAAACTAGCGATTACTTTCCTTCTTTCTTTCTTTCTTTCGATTGCATAAAACCAGTAAAAAAAGATAGGGTAATAAAAGGAACAGCTTGATAAATAGGCATAGTAAAAGGAAGAGGTTTAAAAGAAAGATGTTGCGTATACTTTTATTTAAATGCTATTCTGTTATTCCTCCCTCGAGCAACGTCATTTATCCGAGCTTATAGTAAATTAAACTTAGTTTAGTACCCACTGGGGTTTGAACGCACAACTAGATTTTAGTGATATAGGTAACTCCATTACTGTCCATCCTACCAAGTCTGGTCGCAATAAAGCTGTCAAAATTGCTTTTCTTCCTTGGACGCGTCATTTCCGAATATATATTACGGAGCTGTCAAAGTGTTCTCTTGGGAAGAATCTGACCAAGTCCATAGAACAAAATGGACGCATTGGTTGGAAAGTTGACATATGTTAAAAAAGCGACAGTGTTTTCTTACAAATAGAGGAGAAGTTCGAGAGAAATCGATAAAAAGGACAATATTTTAACCCATTAGAACTGGATGTGTATGTAAATATTTTAGAAACGCATTTAAATATGTGTAGGGTGTGTTTTAAGTCGTTAGTTTTATCATATTTCAGTTTGAAATGCATTTTTAGCATCCAGGACGGATGTAATGATGAACCTGTTTTGTTTAGAGCACGGAATCTCTTTAAAAGGTTTTGCCATTTCATTCTTACTAGTGTGCTTTTTACCAAATTAATGTTTTAATATGGTTGAACTTGTGCCTAGTCAGTAATTAATCATTTAACAAACATCAAAACACTTAATCTGCTGCACCTTATCACAATAAAGGCCGTATAGATCGGCTCTATTTCATCCACATTTCGTCTTTATTTCAAGACTTTTTTGGGATGATTACATAAATAAATTTAATTTCAATTACACACATGAAATGAATGTATATTCGATTTATTATTTATTGATGGATTATATGTATTAATTATTATAGGTGATATTTTCTATAGTGTGAGGTAACCTGTGTCTAAATTTGAATTTTGTTCTTTTAATATAATTTATGTATTAAATAAATAAATTGTAGAAATATCCGTGCTGTTTAATCATGCTTGAGTTTACGATAACTGTCGATTCAATAAGATTTCGACGAGAATTATTTGAAATAAATTTAACGATTTTTGTTTACTTGAAGTTAAAAAAATAATCATGCTGCAATGAAAAAGGGTATAATGCATTCAAGGAATAGATATTTTTATATATTTTTTTAATATATAAAACTAGTTTCTTATGTATTGCTGTGTCATTAAATTGCATATAGCAAAATCTTTACAAAAACAAATATCTATTAACTTAGCTTAGTATTTTATATATCTATAATATGAAGCTGAATGTCTGTGTGTATGTGTGTGTGTGTGTGTGTGTGTGTGTCTGGTCACGAATAGGCTCCTATATGGTTGACTATTTAAAAAAAACTGATTGCATAGAAGATGTATCGAGACACAGGAATGGGTATGTTTGATCTGGCAGAACGGTGGTTCATTAAAATTGTTGGGCCTGCGTTCGCGCCTGGTCCACAAAGTATGGAAATAAAAAAAAAAATTAATAAAAAAAACGTTTACAAAGGTTTTTGATATAGATGTACATAAGAATACTTTGATAATACTTTAACTTAAATAGGGATAGTATAATAAAATTGTGGAGTCTGCGTTCGCTCCTGGCCTCCATAGAATAGAAATAGGCACGAACTTTAATAAAGACTTTTTATATCTATCTGCGTAAGTATACTTTGATAATTATGTTTCAGTTTGAAGAAATATGGTATAATAAAATTATGGGGTGTTCGTTCGCGCCTGACCTCCATAGAATGGAAATATGTCACAAAGTTTAACAAGGTGTGTTAATATAGATCCAAAGAATATTTTGATAAGTGTTTCAGTGTGAACAGGTATTATCGGGTTTATCTATTTTATTTTTACTTTCATCATATTTTGCTTTCGTTTTGATACACCCAAATTCGAAGCTATCTCTTTACAACCCTTCCTTTTCATAACCTATCATACTTTAATAAATCAAAGTCCATTTTCTGTAGGCTGTTTTTGAACCCAGTCAACGACGAGTACTTTTGCTAGTATATATATATATATATATATATATATATATATATATATATGTGTGTGTGTGTGTGTGTGTGTGTCTGTGTGTGTGTATCTATATATACATACAAAGATTGAATTTTTGTCAGAACTGGCGTTATTATTAAAAATCTACTTTTTCTATTTAAAAATTATTAAACGAACATTTAATATACCCATTCATGGATATGCGAGCGATTCCATAAAATTTAACTAAAATTAGTTAACCTTTCTTTGAACAAATAAATTTAATTAATTATATATCTTTGATGGTTTATTATTGGATAATGGGTTTCATTTAACTTATACGCTTAGTTCTATTATGCATATTTTCAGCATCGTGTATAATTGCGTAGTATTTTGGATGAAAATTTATGTATATATATATATATATATATATATATATATATATATATATATATATATATATATATATGACGTTGTCTGTGTGTGTGTGGAGCAGTCTCTCCCAACTCCTCTCTCAATATTTGGTCTACAGATTTGAAACTTGATAAATATGAGATTTGGTCCTGTGGAACAAATTCTATTTGTTTTTTAGCGGGTAAACATAGCTAATTAGATGTCAAAATTGAAAAAAATATTGAGCTAAGTGGAAGTAAGTCGGCTAAACCTGTTACGTCTATGCATGTGCAAATATACATATACGCCGATCGACTAGCTAGTACATATATAAAAGTAATCTTGTCAATAATCAATGGGGAATTGGCTATATAATAAATATGAAATCAGCACGAAGTAACAATATTATATTTTAGCGTATTTAACGATCGGACTACATCGGGGAACACTATTATATATTAAATACAATATCATAATCGATAAAGAATTTGCATTATAATAATAAATAGTAAATCTGAATAAATTAAAATATATTTAAGCGTTTTTTACGCACGAGCAACACGGAGCGACCTGTTAAGCTTATTTTGTTACTTTTATGCATTTCATGCTCGGACAAAATTACCATACAATAAATTATTTAACTCACGAGCTTCAAATGTCCAAACAATATCACAACCCTCATCTTTTCCGAGTCCTTATTTTTGTTGTTGTTGTTGTTGTTGTTGTTGTTGTTTTCTATCCCCGCAAACAATAGCATAAAACGTTATATTCGTTCATATCAACATTATACTGCCGGAAATAAATGCCAAACATAAAAAAAACATATTTTTAAATAGTCTGAAATATTTAATAATTTCCGACAGTTGATATTAGAATATGTATTTTACGAATACAAAAAAAAAGAACAAACAAAAAAACAGGTGAGCCAAGAATGAATATGAACGAAATGCCAGTCTGGAAAACTGTCAAATTGATCTTATAAACCCCCTTGGATGAAGATGAGATAAGATGAACATCCATTATGGAAAGAGTTAAGAATATATGCAGGTATCGATGGATATCCGATCCGACAAAAAATTACACTCTCCCGTACTCGATTTTGATTCGACATTCCATGGAATCTGCGATAAAAATAGCGAAGCAAATAGTAAGTGCCTCGGCAGACACAAAATGAGAAGAAAAACGACCAAAACGGAAAGTTCACGCTATTCTTCAAAGTTCGATGATATATAAATGAACTTGGCTCAGCCGGCTTGACCACTACGGTCAGCCAATCAGCTGAAAAGAAATTGAAAACTATCCGTCTCTCTGGACGTAGTCGCCATCTTTGATAAATTAGACATCATCTTATTACAGGATAATCCTTCAAAGTTTCGTGTTTGCGTTTATGAAACAAATATTTATTTACCGCTCATATCATGATCACATTTTGTTTGTTTGAAGTGAATCTGTGTCTAATATTTCTTCATATTTGATCTCTAGACCAACGAAAATAGATTTAAAGTAATCTATATATAAAGAACTAAAGGGTAAATTCCAAAGGGTCAACTTGTAAACAAAAGATAAAAACATCAAATAATTTATAGCAATACGCAGTAGAATAAAATTTCCGACCAATTTGCATTTTAACGTGTGAAAATTGTAAGACTTTTTTAAATTTCACAATTATATTTCCATTACAGTTGCCTTACCGAAAAACCAAAGACAAAAATGGCGCTCGATATTATCGCTTAATTTCGCCAAACATCTGGGTGTAATTTGTTTTTAGTTTTTCTTTGAAAGCTGATAGTCACTCTGACTTGTGATTATGCTTTCAGTATGATCCCTGCAGTTAAGCGTCAAATCGACTACCGTTACAGTTTTCTTGGGTTGATAAACAATTTCATCGAAATAGATTTCCAAAAAAAATTACTAACAGTTAACACACCCTAAAAGTATACGGATTGGTAGAAAATTTAATTCTACTGCTTTTTTATAAGTAATCTGTTGTTTGCATTTCTACGAGTACTTGGCAGTTTACGGTTCTGGACTTTTACCAATATAAGTGAACTTTTCTATTAATAAGTTCGCTTGATTGTTTTATCATATACGGTGTTTAAAAATAATTGGCGAAATTGAGCTTTAACGATCAGAACAAAATCTCCGACCGTGGTAGAATTAAGGAAAACATTAACATGGTTGGCTAAAATTTTATTTAGAAATTGACTCAAAGAATGAAATCTAATTTTTATTTAATCTTTTAAAACTTATTCCAAAATACATGTCCTTCCTTAACTCTACCATTAAACCAAAATATGAGTTCCAGTAAGACAAAATAAATGTTAATGACAGAAAAGGGACACGCGACGTTGAAAGTCATTTTATCATTTCCGGATTCGTTAAGCCTAATTTCACTGAAATAAATTCATTTTTTTTAAACAAAGAATGAAAACAACTTTTTATTCTTAATACAAATCACCTCGAAACAGAATACGTATTTTGTGATTTGCAAAACAATGTTACCACTTTAAGTACCAGAAGGACAATGTACATCTTTTAAGTGTTAATTGGCGCAGGCAATCGAAACTTCGCTTTTTAAATCATGATCACTATCAAATTATTATTATGATTTATTATTATTTATTACTATTACTTGTTACAATTAATTGTTATCATTACTATTAGTATTGCTTTATTTATTATGCACGAAGAATGTCTTAAACAGTATGTAGTGCTTTTGATCAAGCCTGTAACGAGTTAAAGGTTTTACAGTATTCCAACATGTGTCGATTGTATCACGAACCCGAAGCCGTTAAACCTGAAAATCTAGTTTGCAATTTCATTGGTGTTATTGCACCCACGCGTATACTCTGCTTAACTGCGAACTGTATTTATTGGACGTACACGAAAGTCTAGTTTGAGAATGGATGTTTGATGAGTTAGAACAAGATCATAACGTCTTAAAAAAATTCAAGCATTTTTTCTGCGTAAATCGACATTTGTCCCAATGTTATTGTCAAAAAATATAAATGCGCATCTGTAAAAGAAGTTTTAAGTCGTAAAGACGTAGGTTTTAATTTGTGGAAAATTTGAAAATTCCGTTGGAACTTTGAAATTCCCAATTGGGTTATATGGCATGGTATTCGTCAAAGAAAGCAAGTCGCTATTGATACATGACGAATACGCTGATTAGATGTGCGTCTTTGTTTTTCGAAATTACAGAAGGAGGCAGCCAGTTTCGCCACAGAGTACAAATTCTCGTGTCACTAGTGCATACTAAAGAGGAATAAGCCCTTAAAGGTTTTTTGTTTATTTTCTGCTGTTCTTTATTCATAATATGTACGACCACTGGAAGGAGGAAAACGACAACAAGAGAACCAAGAAAATTCTATCAAAGGTTTTTAAGTGACAATAGGCCAATACAGCAATAGATTGAACCACAAGGAGGAAGTTGCTTTGGATGCGTGGCGAATGGTTAATCTCCATCTTCACATATCAGCGTCAAATCCCTGAAAGATTTCGTTTTGCCGTTCCTTATTAATAACATTTTTAACGGTTTTGATCTAACAGAAGTCTACAACAACGCAAAAAATGCAAACGAGAAAAAGGGATAAATTGCTGTGTATTTATCGTCTAAACGAGATTCCAACTATTACCGTGAAGAAACCGCCATCCAAATAATCTGCTGGTATTAAAAAAATCAGTTAACATAATTCTACACAACAGATTGTTTGATACAGTTTGCCCAGGTCGTAAGAACCTAGATAATTAGGCAAGATCACATCGGATAAAATCCGTGGATTTCGATGCTTAATAATTTAGATAAAATTAGGCGAGTAGCATTTTGACAGTTTTAAACTATTCCTTTATCTCATAATGTGTTCAGTTACCTTGCTTTCAAAATAGCGCAGAAAAACTTAACAAATTCTCAAATTAGATACGACTAGTAAACAGCGTAGTTTCCAAGATAAAGTGTTAGTATTTTTACCAATCCCGAATCATTCTTTACAGGGCTAGATATTTTGGATCATACTAAATAGAAAGAAAAATTAATGAGGTCAATTATATTATGCATACTCCAGATAGGAGGAAGAAAGCAGAATGCGCTACATAAATATGCTAAAACCTAATATTAATTGGAATGATATTACATAAACGAAGCCAGTTTTACATTAACAAAAACTACAGATTCTAAAAGAAGTAAAATTCATTTAAACAATGAAACCAACCGCGGCTGTACATGAAATGCAAAATGTACATGATGTTGTGGGAAATGAAAAACTAAGCCTTCAAATCGCCTTCAATACAACTGATCAGTTCATATTTATTATATTTATATTTTGGCCGTCTGTAGCGTCCTCAGACTTTTAGGACGCTACAGACGGGCAAAAAAAAACGGCCGTGTAGCCGGAACAATAATGTAACTTAACAGAAAGATACGGTAATAAAAAATAAAACATATATATATATATATATATATATATATATATATATATATATATATATATAACAAACAAAAGGAAATAAATAGATAAAAACCCAAGTCGGCATTTTTTTTCAGTTTTAAGTTTTTATTTACATTTACTTTCCCGTCTCGACACTACTTAAAAGTCTCTCGCCTTCATCAATTGCGCCCGATGTCCCCTTTTCTGCTTCCTCCGAAACCATTCTCGTCCTCGACTTCACGCGTCTATTTTCTTTAACGTCGACTTTCTTCTTCCCCCAAGCACGTGGTGGGTTTTTCTCTCCTTGTTTCTTTCTCTTTTCGCGCACATTTCCTAATTTGCATATGCGGGTTTTCGATTACTACACCTGTTAATCTCTTCACAAGATGTCTATATATGCGTGTGTACGTGCGTATGTAAATATTGAAAAATAAGAACGAACAACAAACAAAACAATAATCGATTTTGTTTCCCTATCAATTTTAGTGATCAGTAGAGAATAATAACTTTAATAAATTTAAGTTAATATTCGGACACTATAATTAATTTATATATATATATATATATATATATATATATATATATATATATATATATATATATATATATATAAAGCTATTTTATGTCATGTTCATACTTATGCTATCACCATCTATAAAATGGAATCATCCGGGCACCGGCAAAATACTTTTGTAAATTTCTATTTTCTTTCAGACTATAATCAAAGAATAATATCAGTTTTTACAAACACAATAATATATTTGTGTCAGACATCTGTAGAATGGAAATATATTACAAATTGTTACAACGGTTTTATAGAAGGACACGCATCAGTGAATATATTCTGAAACTATATTTACCAAAGTGGTATGTATATATATATATATATATATATATATATATATATATATATATATATATATGTGTGTGTGTGTGTGTATAAACTTATGAAAATATATGTATGACAATTAAACTACACAAAGGTTTCCGCGTTTCATCCCCGTATAGTGCTCTCCGTAAATTGAAAATGAAACGAAAAATTAATGATAGTGTCCGAATTGTAATTTTTAAATTATGAAAAAATTGAAAAAAATAAAATTAGCATTTTTTGTTAAAGTATAAAGTCAACTCCGCGAATAAACAAAAGATTAAGTATATCATTGGAATCGGTATAGATGTATAATGGTGAATCCAGATTGTAAATGTTAAGAAATAAGAAACACACATAAATATTTTAAAGTAATCTGAAGACAATTATGTTTTTGGTGTCAATATATGTGTCGTAATAATGCAAATAAAAGTTTTACGGTGAAATTGTAAAGATACTGAATCGAAAGATAATTTTTTTCTGCTGGTAGCGTCAAATAACATTATTTCATAAATGTTTGGTAAATCCATTTTTTTTTAATTTGAGGTTGAAAAGGAAAATTCGCTAATGGTGTATGGATTACTTTGTGCTACAAAAATGTTCTTTTGAGCTTATATCAAATGAATGAGGGCTGTTGAAATAATGAACCCAGTTATGAATTTGATGAAGGTGACATGTGGCGAGTGAGAGGAATTAATGGATAAAGGGTGAGAGAGTTAATTTTTAGAAAGGATGATATTTACGCATGGTTTTGCGAAATACGCTTTTTAGGTAGTGCTTTATGTGGTGAGAATGAAAGATTTGTTTTGAGAGCTTTCGGATGAATCCCCATTTGATTCGTCATGGCCAGCAAAAAATAGAGATTATTTTATATATAAAAATTAACCCGAAATTGAAAACAACAGTGGATTGGGAATCGAGTTAAAAAAAGCACTCTCAATTCTCACTGCCTTTCATACTCGACCTAATAATATATATATATATATATATATATATATATATATATATATATATATATATATATATATATATACAGTGATGATCATATTTATTGGCACGGTAAAATAAAAGTTAAATTTTGTCTAATAAATTCTAAAAAAGGGATTAAATTAAAGAAAATAAGAAAGTATATTATGTATTTTTAACTGGCCTTTCCGATGCAGCAATCGGATTTTAGAAAAAATAAATAACAAAAAGAACAACAAACATAATTGCAAAAAACCCTTGTTCAAAATTATTGGCACGGCTTTGTTTTTCTTTTAGTATCAGTATAATATCAATCAATTTCCGGTTTACGTGCTTTCTGAACTTTTTTATAGCCATATTATGCCTGTTTAACGCTAATTCAGTGAATAATTTTTTTCAGATAATTTTTAGATAGCGATTTATTTAAACTATTATAAGTGACTAAATTATAATTTTCAATCGCCATGGTTAAAACTAAGGAACACAGCGAAGACGTCAGGAAGCTTGTTGTAGCATGCCATACCAATGGGGAGGGCTATGATAAGATTTCAAAGAAGCTAAACCTTCCCAAATCCACTGTTAGAGCCATAATAAACAAGTTCAAATCGCAAGGCCACGTTATGAGTTTAGAGGGTAGAGGGAGAAAAAGGATTCTTTCCCCAAGAGATGAACGGAAAATTGTTCGACAAGTAAAACAAAACCCAAGGATCTCTGTTGGGGAGATTGTTGATGAACAGAGCACCTCTGGAGTGAATGTATCTCGACATACAGTTGGTAGAGTTTTGAAGAGAGCTGGTTTAAAAGCATGTCGTCCGAGAAAGGCTCCCTTATTGAAGCCTATGCACCTGAAAGCAAGGCTAGCCTTTGCAAAACGTCATATTGATAAAGATGTTGCATTCTGGAAACGTGTTCTATGGACTGACGAAACGAAAATAGAGTTATTTGGCCATAATAAAGTGTCTTATATTTACAGAAAATCTGGCGAAGCTTTCCTGCCTAAGAACACCATACCCACAGTGAAGCACGGTGGAGGCAGTTTGATGTTTTGGGGATCCTTTGCTGCCTCTGGACCAGGGCAACTTGTTAAGGTCACAGGTAGCATAAAAAAGGAAGATTATGTTAAAATATTGGATGAAAACCTGAAAGACTCTGCTAAAGAGCTCTCACTTGGTCGTCGTTGGTTGTTCATGCAAGATAATGACCCAAAGCATTCGGCTAAACTGACTAAGAAATGGCTTGAGGACAATCATATTAATGTTTTGGAGTGGCCATCACAAAGCCCAGACCTTAATCCAATTGAAAATTTATGGAGAACATAAAAATTGAGGGTAATGCAAAGGAAGCCTAAGAATCTTATTCAATTGGAGGATTATTGTCAGGAAGAGTGGGCTAAAATTACTACTGAAGAGTGCAACAACTTGGTTGTAAACTATGAAAAGCGACTGAGGAAGGTAATCAAGGCCAAAGGCTATACAATTGATTATTAAATAAATCGTGCCAATAATTTTGAACAAGGGTTTTTTGCAATTATGTTTGTTGTTCCTTTGTTATTTATTTTTTTCTAAAATCCGATTGCTGCATCGGAAAGGCCAGTTAAAAATACATAATATACTTTGTTATTTTCTTTAATTTAATCCCTTTTTTAGAATTTATTAGACAAAATTTAACTTTTATTTTACCGTGCCAATAAATATGATCATCACTGTATATATATATATATATATATATATATATATATATATATATATATATATATTATTGTATTTTCATACGTCAATGTTTATCCTTATGTTTTTATGCAACAACAGAGGTTTTTGAAAAATAACGGAGGTAGTATCCCAAACAGAATTTTTATTTTGAATAATAAACTACATGGCTTCTCTCGCTTAAGTCTAATGACAGTGTTCATCCTTCACTGTCAAGCATCCATTCACTTCCAGAAATAGTATTGTAAATTACCAATCAAATCTTTAGAGCAGGGGCTCACACACTTTTTTAGAATGAGAGATACTTATGATATGATTAATCCTAAATATTTCACCGCCTATTAAAAATGCAAAACACATTATTTATAAATATATTGAAAATTATTTTCATGTGTACAGTATATGCATTTGCGTAACAGAACATGTATAGGTGCGTGTAAAAATCTCAGCACCAGCCGAAGAATTAGATGGTTAGTGAAGGTATTAGAAGCAGCAGTAGCCGTTTAAACACCAAGCAAATTAGCACGTGTGCGCGGGCTTGCGTTACAAGAAAAAGAAAAAACGGACAGCACGTGGCGTGGTCGAGAAGAGAAGAAAAGTGCGACCGCGCAAGATGGATGTATGGCTCCTTAGTGGTGGCGATAGGCTTTTAAGCTGATGTCGAGAAGGTACGGTTTTGTTAATCTCATGGCAGACGAAATGAATAGTAAAAAAAAAGAAGTAGGCATTGTTCGGAAAGAAACGGTAATAAATGCCTTTTGCTAAAATAAAAAAAGCCGAGTCGGGTTTATTTATTTTTGATTGTTTATTCCTTTGTGTCGGTACCAGACGGCATGGGGGTCCAAGAAAAGTTTGAAGCGTAACGAACACTGTTCGAGCGAAACAGCAACGTTACATTTGTACATTGCATTACTGCATCAACTCAGTATAGCTATATGCATTTTTGTTATTATCTTACTTTAATGATTTGAAATCAGTCGAAGATGCATAGTCCGATATGTATATGTTAACAGCCAGCAAGCTCAATCAATCGGTATTTGAACTTAATTATCTTCATGTGAGAAAAGGCTGACCCACATAAATAAGTACATCTAAATAATACAGTCAAGTAGATAGTACATTTTTACCTATGTTCGGGTCGTCTATGAGTAAATTCGTGAATTCTCAATGAACTCTGGCCTTCAGGTGAATGTCGGTCTATAGTGTCAGAATCTCATCCTCCACTCCAGAAAAGTTCAGGCGAAACAGTGTTGCAATTTTCAATGCGAATGAAACAACCTCAGCATCTTTCCGGGAAGGGTAGTACATAAATGTAGCGATTAGCTCGATTCAAGCAAAGTCATTAAAGGATTTTCCGAACTCTGACAGATAATTACCAATTTGATATATAGCGTGCACTCTCAAGCTGCGTATATGACGGCTCTTGTATCTCCAACTTTGTCGTGAGGTACTGAAAGTTAATCAGCGCCAATGTTTTTTGTGTGTGTGTGCGTGTGTGTGTGTGTGTGTGTGTGTGTGTGTGTGTGTGTGTGTGTGTGTGTGTGCTATATGTATGATATAATTTACACATAATCAAAATTAGAGCTTTATTCAAAGAAGAAAATCTCTCTTTTGAAGATATTGCTTACCTAATCATCTCTATTATTTTGGAGTCAATTATATATTTTATTTTTTGCATTTATGGTAAAAGTGGCGATAAATATTATTTAAAAAAATATGATTATGTATTGTCCGCATTTTTAATTGGATTTTATGAAAAATGTTAGTAGAAAGCATCATAAAAAATTTGCTGATAATGGAAATGTTCGATTCCTTTGTCTGAAAGGGGGTTGGGGTGCCAATGACTATGAAAAGGGAAATATATAAATAAGTATTATAACGAGCATCGCGATGAGCCACAGAGAAAGAAATGAAAGAGATAAAAAGAGAGGAAAAGGAGGAGAAAAATGTAGAAGGTGGAGGAGTAGCAAGAAGTATAAGAAACAAAGAAGTGGGGAAAGAGGGAAGGAAAACAAGCAGTCGATTGAGGAAGTGAGAATATCAGAGAGATAGAGAGAACGAGGAAGAGAGAAAAAAGAAGAGGTGGAGAGGAAATAAAAATGAAAAGAATGGGGATAGGGAGAGTGAAAATACGGAAATAAGGAGGAGAATAAAGATGAAAACTATGATAATGGAAATTCAGGCGCAAGAGACAAGGGTAAAGGAAAAGGAAGAAAAAAAGAAAGAAGAAGAAACATTGAAAAATAAAGAACATTAATAGGAGACAAAAGAAAAGTAAATGTCAGAATGTAAAAGGTAAAGAAAAAATACTATGGAAAACGGTAAAAAATAAAAATTAAAGATGAAAGAAAAATAAACTACAATGGACGGAACATTTCTTGAAATAAAGGTAAATAAAAGTTAAAAAAGCAAACAAAATAAAGCAAAGATAAAATTAAAACATAAAAATTCCAAAGCAGCAAAGGAAATAAAACGGGAGACAAGTACAGGTAAAGACTTGGTGGTTAAAAAGCCACAAGATCGATTAGGAATAGTTTGAATGCTATGGGAATTATATAGAAATCACACAAGTATATTAACAACAAATACTTATGGGAATTATATAGAAATCACACAAGTATATTAACAACAAATACTTATGGGAATTATATAGAAATCACACAAGTATATTAACAACAAATACTTATGGGAATTATATAGAAATCACACAAGTATATTAACAACAAATACTTATGGGAATTATATAGAAATCACACAAGTATATTAACAACAAATACTTATGGGAATTATATAGAAATCACACAAGTATATTAACAACAAATACTTATGGGAATTATATAGAAATCACACAAGTATATTAACAACAAATACTTATGGGAATTATATAGAAATCACACAAGTATATTAACAACAAATACTTATGGGAATTATATAGAAATCACACAAGTATATTAACAACAAATACTTATGGGAATTATATAGAAATCACACAAGTATATTAACAACAAATACTTATGGGAATTATATAGAAATCACACAAGTATATTAACAACAAATACTTATGGGAATTATATAGAAATCACACAAGTATATTAACAACAAATACTTATGGGAATTATATAGAAATCACACAAGTATATTAACAACAAATACTTATGGGAATTATATAGAAATCACACAAGTATATTAACAACAAATACTTATGGGAATTATATAGAAATCACACAAGTATATTAACAACAAATACTTATGAAAACGTATATAATTCGGTGAACAACGGGAAAAAAGACAATACATTATTTTACAAACTATAGCTGAAGAGAAATAGAGAAACAGATGTGACTGGATTAGGTATGAGTACTTTTTCAACATCCAAAATGTGGTTTAAGCCCAACCGAAGCTCACCCTATGAGGCATAGAAATATAAACGGATTAACTCAACCAAATAAAGTCAAACGTTTCAACAAGAAAGAAGTTTACAGAAGTCAAAATGAAGGATGTTGCCAAAAACGCTGACAGAGGGAACACGAAGAAAATCATTGTAATACAAATAGTAGTACGGTTAGGGTGGCAAGTGCTAAAAATCTGATAAAAATGCTCGTAGAAATTGGAATCAGGGGACAATTGAGACCATAAAACACACTTCAATGGCAACAACAATCAAAATTCAAAGAAAAGTCTTCGAATGCAGAAACTAATCCACATAATCAATGAACGCCAACCAGATATAGGTAAGCTGAAATACAACAAAAATATGAGAAAAAACCTTATGCGAGCACATGTGAACGGAAACTACTAAAACATTCACAAACTGGTACGTGCAATAAAGCATAAAACGGTTGTGAAGTTTTAAGTAATACGAAAAGATCGATGGAAAAAGCACCACCCAGACCTCTAGGGTACAGAGAATATAAAAACTTGAAAGTACCGGGCTTAATTTTACTCAAATTCCAAAAAAGACTAACGGTTGTTGCGAATGAGAAAGCCATTTATGAACGGCTGTTGCGATAATGTAAATTGATTTGTAGCAGTTATTGAAATAAATATTGGGATATTTGCCAATCAAAACACAGGGATGTTATTACTTTTTAATAGAACTATATTTTGAGAAATAATACGTAGAACAATTTATTTACACAAAAAATGTGTGTAGTTTGATATGCATTAATTTGTATATCAATAAATTAGCAAACCTAAAAAGACATTATAAAAAGACCGAAGGCGAGAGGACAGGGAGAAGTGGCGACACAAAAGATAGGAGTCATTGTTGAAAGTCGTGCGCATGCTGACAATTATTTTTTCCTAGTTGGACGACAAGCTATTTCGACTGAAATATACTGTCCCGAGGTGAGTATTTGATTTTATGAGAAGAGCCGTCGCAGTTAAAAGAAGAGATTGAAATACAATTTTGTAAGATTTTGTAAAAATGTCGTTGTTAAATGAAGAATTTAAAATAGGATTCGGTAAGATTTTACGAAAAGAATTGTTGTTAAATGAAGAAAGGAAAATACGATTCGGTTGGATTTTATGACATAAGTGCTAGCTGTGTATAGCCAAATAGCGAGTTTTAACTGTGTATAGCCGTGTAGTGAGTGCTAGCGGTGTCTAGCCATGCAGTATGATCTATCTGTGCATAGCCGTGTATTGTTGGCTAGCTCTGCCTAGCCGTATAGTTTAGGCTAGATAAGCCTGCATGAGTTGATGCGAGGCAATCTTTAAGGATGATGGGGGCGTGTATTTAGATATGCATTAAAGTGCATATCAAGTAATTAGCAGACTTAAAGAGGCATTATAAAAAGACTGGAGGCGAAAAGACAAGAAAAAGTGGTTGACGCAAGAGATAGGAGATGTGGTAAAAAAAAAGCCGTACATGCTTGCAATTACTATTTCTTAGTAACACCAGAATGTGAATTGAAACAACTATTTAAGATTTGTTATTTCCATCATCTGCACATCACAAAACTCGAATTACGATTAAAAACTATCGCCTTAAAATGGATATATGGGAAACAGAGGTGTTTAGCGTTCCTAATTTTTCCGGGCAACGCTGTTACACATGTCCTGCTTATAATCATAATATGCAAAAAAGATCTCAGGATAATCTATTAATATACGGTTGCGGCCCAAGAAACTCCGTCCAAATTGTTGTTATCTAATGTCTGCTGAAAAGCTAGATTCGAAGGTTCTACTCTTACCGCGCATTTTTGCTCACAAAAATTATCAAGAAAACAATAAATAATAGTGTTGACTCATGATCTAAGTGCTAGCTGTGGCTACCCGAATAGTGAGTGTTAAACGCAGATGATGTTATGAATATGCAGAAAAAAATCACCATCTTGTATTGGTTGGCCGAAATTAAGCATTCACCGAATATAAAAACCATTATGATGAATTGGTCAATATCCACATTGAGGATTATGCGATATATATTTTTATGAGAATAAAAATGCAAACAATTTCTGTAAACGACCAAAGCTAATTAGCCAGACGTAGCGATCAAAGAACAGAAAAATAGAATGAACTTTTATATTGGCATACCGGTTTCTGCAGCTTCAAATATTTTCAAAAATATTAATAAGAAAAGATATTGGAACAAGAAAAATCGATATATAGTATTCAAGCAAGATTATTGAAACTATCCCGGGGGGGGGTCCATATATTCAGGAAATACAATAAAAACTGCCTTACGAGCACGCATTTCAAATTTTCAAGTGACATGTTTACACGATTGTGTATGCGTCTGTTTTTATTTTGTGTATGTGTTTGTTTTTATTTTGTGCATGCGTCTGTTTTTATTTTGTGTATGCGTTAGTTTTTATTTTGTGTATGCGTTTGTTTTTATTTTGTGTATGTGTTCGTTTTTATTCTGTGTATGTGTTTGTTTTTATTTTGTGTATGCGTTTGTTTTTATTTTGTGTATGCGTTTGTTTTTATTTTGTGTATGCGTTAGTTTTTATTTTGTGTATGCGTTTGTTTTTATTCTGTGTATGCGTTTGTTTTTATTTTGTGTATGTGCATGTTCTTTTGTTTAATGGAAACATCATTGTTTCATTTTAAATTAAACGGAATATAAAACTAAACATTGAACTGCATTCTACCGGGAGCTACGCAAAACTCTATAATTTGGACAAACGCACATTGGAGATGACATGAGCAAATTCATAATCAAATATGAATTCCAATGCCTGGAGACATTTATACTAGAGATAAAGTTTATTAAAACAACACACACACATAATTATTTTTACTATAATAATTAAATACATACAGACACTAGTGTTTCATCTTTTCGGGAATATTCAGTGCAGGGTGTCATGATTAATACCAGTCGAACGATTTGAACCCCGCAACACGAGGCATCTATATTAATACATACAGACATGACGGAAAAGAATATACACTAAAATAAATAATTTTTCTAAGATTAATATATGTTTATTTATGTTTACATATGAGATTAGTGCTAAAATAACTTGGACAATTTCATTAAAATTGCATCTAACAACATTGAAACATGTCACGGACCAAAGAAGCATCAGATTTTCTGCGAGGATAAATCGTGGGTCAACATGAAGGTAGTCTAAATCAATGCAAAATAGCAGAAAATATTCCAATTGACTGTTAATAGAGTGATCGTACGATTCACAAGAGTGCACAAAATCTAATCTAGGTCGGCCCAAACCCTCGGAAAGAACGTTGCATTTTGTTAAAAAAATGTTGCAGGTGATCCTCGATGCAATGTCTCTGACATTACAGAAACGCCGGTATCAGTCCCACAACAGCTCTCAGATATCTTCACAAGTTAGACTACCATGGTAAAGCTTCTTTGCTCTGCAAATATCAAACAAAGAAAAGATTGGGCTCGTGAGATGGTTGCAAGACCTATGACCTTTGGACTAATAGCATTTTCTCTGATGAGTCACGATTTTCATTATTTCCCGACAGTGAATGGATATGGTATGGAGGCTCCCGTATAAAGAGTTTGACTTAAAAAGGTTGCAGCCAACGCGGAAACAGGGATTTCTCGGTTATCTTATAAGGTGCAATTTAGAATGATGACTGTTCAGATTTGGTAGAGTGCGAAGCAAACATCAGTTCTGCTAAATATGTTTCAATATTACATGAAGGACTCCTACCCATATTCTCAAGTCGTAAAATGAACCAAGTTAGTTCCCTATTTATGGAAGACAGAGCTCTTTGTCACTCTGCTAGGGCGACAAAAAATTGGTTGAGCCAAAATGGGATTCATAAACTCCCATGACAGAGTCAGCCCCGGATATGAACTTAAATCTTGAGGTATATTGGACTTGGACCTACGTAAAAAGAAAAGGAAGCCATTTTGTAAGTGTGAACTTTTAGCATTATTGCGTCAGTCATGACTAAAAATTCGACAACATGATATTCGTTAACTGGCCAATGCCATGCTTAGAAGGGCCCTACAATTAAAAACAACAAAGGAAATGACAATCAAGTATTAGTTATTAAATTTGTGAGAATTTATATTTGATTTTGATCTATAAAGTATATGTTTATTGAAATAAACTGTTTCTATGGATGTCTATTTTTCTGTCATGTCTGTGTATATATCTATATACATAGGAATTTGGAGTTTTAAACAAATAAATGTTAATGTTTTTAAAAAAGTATGTGTTATATTGGCTTCTTAAACAATGTTTAAATTTAAAGAACTTTTATATCAGGGAGGAAAAATGTCTTCATAATTCAATTCACGCCCACCATGCGTTCTACTGGGCATTTAAAATGTCACCATTGAAAAACAGCACGTGTTTCGCTTTTCGAATCATAACATACTAAAAAAATGCAAACTGTTTCCATTATATGAAGGCGCTATGATCGCCGAAAAACAACACAACAAATAAGTATTTGTTAATTTTTAAAATATCTGCGTTGCATTGGCTTCTTAAACTTACATTTTCAAATTATATATATATATATATATATATATATATATATATATATATAACGTCATCTACATACAGTACTGTTTCGCTGTTTCACAGCTCATCAGTGCGAAGGTAGATTTAAAATGCTAACACAATGCAGATGTTAACTTTAACACTACATATAAAGGAATGCAGTACATGAAATCACCAAAGCAAAGTAACAAGCAAAAACCTGATGTAAAAAGATCCGCATAATAAAAAAGTATCTTACCCTATATATATATATATATATATATATATATATATATATATATATATATATAGTATTTTGTGTACAGTATATTGTATTTTGTGTACAGAAAGTTGTTAGATGAGACACGTCATTGGTACCGTCGATTTCAAGTCCGATAATTAGGACCGTTTAATATATGCATATCAAGCTCTCTTCAGCCAGTACTCATCTCAGAGATGAGTATTGGCTGAAGTATTAATTAATATTAATTGAAATATTAATTTAAAGATGAGATAATTAAAGGGACGGCTTGAATAAATAAACCCATTCAAATCAAGCTATTGCTATGAAAATAATTTAAGTAGTATCACCAGGATATTATTGAGGTTTCCGGAAATTACTATAGATGAGTTATAATGTCTGGGGTTAAGTCTGGTTATTCACAAATGATTTGACAATCTTTCTCATATAAAAGTGGTAGCTCTCATGATATTTAGTGAATCTACAATAGTGTTGTTACTTGTGGTGAATCTGCTAGTCTTCCTCTTCTTAATGTTTTTTATGTTATTTCATCTTCAATTTACTCGTTTGCGTGTGGATAATTCTTTTCCTGATGACGCTAGTGCTATTTTCATTGTGTTCTTTCTGTAACTGCTCAGCTTTAAAACTTCTAGATCAATTGCATATTCAAATTGATCCCAGGAATTACAATTCCGTTTCACGATGAGGATCCCTTCAAATTTACCAAAATAAAAAAAGGCAGAAAATGGAATCCAAGCTCATCAGTTTTTTTATAAAGAAATATAATTGTTTACAGAATTGTTCGGCTACTACACTTTATTCGTTCATTTCTCGGTCTGTAAAAGAGAAATTATTTTAGTCTGAACAAATTTATATTTTTTTCCAATCCAAATTGTTCCTTTCGGGGGAATAATTTCCTCATATAAAATAGCTTTCTATTTGTATGCCTTTCTTTGAGTGCAATGGTAAGATATAAGTGTCTAACCATTGCACTCAAAGAAAGGCATACAAATAGAAAGCGATGATCAAGGACTTCATTTGGGTGTTTTTTCTCTTTATTTGATCGGTTCTTCTCGTGAAAAGATGATTTCTTTAATGCTCTAATCCTTTGCTCTTATAAATAGTTAAATATATGTCTAAATATATATATTTTGTGCATGTCTGTCTCAATATGTTATAAAAGCAACTAAATGTAAATAGTGGAATAAATAACTTATTACACGTCTTTGTATTATTGACGGCGTTAGTCATTACTTTTTTTTAATTTAAAGTTCTAATGAGAATATTATAAAGATATTTAAAGAGACGGCTTGAAACCCATTCAAATCAAGCCAAATACGAACAGTTGTTTTACCAATAGTGGCCTCAAGCCAAGCTACCTTACAAACCTTCCAAATGAGAGGAAGAGCAGGAAAAATATATGGAATCGAAGAAAAGAGAAAACATAATTTGAATCAAGTTTTATTTTTAGTAAACTGATAATTAGTCAAAATGCTGTAAAAATCTTCCTCGAGGTTAAAGGAGGCAAATAAGTTTGTTTTTTTATTTAAAAATAGATACACACTAAAATGAATAAAAAATCTCGTTATATTAAACAAGGTTATATACATAAATACTTCAAATAGCTGGAAGGGAAACGAACATAAAGAACCAAAGCAGAGCTCCGTACATAAGTAATTATACTCACGCACGAACACACACAAACATTATATATATATATATATATATATATATATATATATATATATATATATATATATATACAGATACATACATATACACAGATTTATATATAAACATATTTATAATAAAATAAGTGGTCTGTAAAATCACACATTGAGTTCTGTTGGGATCAGTAAAATGTTATTTAAAAAGATAAATAAACATTCCAAAATTTGTAAGGCGACAATCTGCGGGCTTTGCGTTATGCCAGTAGAAGATATAGATATCATTTACTATAGCGTGGCATACTAACCTGGACTATTATATATAAGTAGCTGCATAGATCAAACATTTAATTTTTGTTTTGGAAATGGAGAAAGACTACGTAAGTGATAGATAGAGTATAAAACAATCAAGGGCAACAAAAAATATAATTGGAAAAAGAGAAAACGAGCGTGATGAAGTGTGAGTGATACATAAGAAAATATAAGCGAGGATTAAATAAAATTCAATGAAAGGAAGAGAGTGGTAGACGGCGTTAGAAGTAGATGTATCACTTGAGATTGTAATTTACAGTTAATTCGATCAGTTAAAACGGATTTGTAAAACGGAATGTGTTTTTAATGGTTTCATACACTATGAATTGACTTTTAAAGTTTTAAATACGGACACTGCGTGTGCACCGTTTATATTTGTGGTTGTTGTTGTTCCGCGTTAATATTTATTCATCACAGATCACAAGGTAATTGGAGGTTATATCCCAAGCATTACCATCTCCTTTAGAATAGGAATAGGTTCATTGCTTGTCGACTAAGGCGCTCTAATCCGTGAAACGACTATGATATTAGGGAAAAATGTTCTTAGTAATAGAAATATAAAAGAATTGTAATTTAACTATTTAGAAAGTAAATATATATATATATATATATATATATATATATATGTGTGTGTGTGTGTGTGTGTGTGTGTGCATGTGCCTGGAGGCGCTTTGAATTTGAATCCCACGATATCTACTTGACCAGGGTTTTTAAAACTTAAGGACGTGGAGTCCTTTGGAAGGACAAAGGTTTTCCACGGAGACCTAATTAGATACCTTCTTAAATATACAAAACATTTATTCCAAATATTACCACTAACTAATGAATTTTAGGTTCTTTGGCTTAAGGCTAAATCCAAAGAGGGCAACCACAAAAGCGATGACAAATTTGCTTCTTTTGAATATTGGAGATATGAGCCATGAAACTCTTTACACCTGTAGTTATGTATCTTATCTCTTTCCAGTAAAAAAGATTAATAATTAAATGTATGCAGCCATTTAATTTTTCCAAATAAAGCATTTGTCTCTCTTTAAGAAAGGACTCACTGAGCCCTTTAACCTCACTCACGAAATTCCTGGGCTCTGTGGAGCCTACTAGACGTACAATTTAATAGAAGCCAGATAATCTCGAAAACACCTGAAATATTTCATTTTACTTACTAAAAAATTCTACAACATAAAAATAAAAATTGTTAATTATATCTCCCTAAAATTGACTTGTAACGGTTTGAACTGTATGCATCCTTTCCATCATTATATCTATATCTATCGCTCTTTCTCTCTCTTTCTCTCTCTCTATCTTCTCTCGATTTCTCTTTCTGTATATATATATATATATATATATATATATATATAGTCATCCACATACAGTACTGTTTCGCTGTTTCACAGCTCATCAGTGCGGCTAGACAGGCAACTACCTCAAGCCAGGATCGAAACCCATATATATATATATATGAAAGTGGTCTTGTATGTCTGTCTTTCTGTCATGGGGACAGTACTACCTAACTCTTTTGTCAATTCTTTCTCTACAGACTTGACACTTGACATATAGGAAATTTTGACATGTGAAACAAATTCGATTTGGTCTTTAGCAGATAAAAATAGTTGCTGAGTAATCTAAATAAAATAATTGAATTCATCAGAAATAAGTCGAATAAAGCTTCCTTGTACAAATGCGCAAATATACCTTTCTAGATTAAAGCTAGTTAAATTTTAGTTCAAACAGTAATTGCTAAGACTGGAGCGCTAATTATGTTTCATTCGATTTTACTTGATTACATCAACTTTATATATATATATATATATATATATATATATATATATATAGTTTTGAAATCATTATTATGTATTAGGTAAATATAATAATCGATAGAGAAATACTCTATAAAAAAATACAAAATCTGCATGAATTTAAATATCATATGAAAGAGTATTTTGAGTATTTTGAGAATATATTAGGTACAATATAACAATTACCACAGTATGGGATCTGTAATGATAAATTTGAAACGTTCCATATTTAAAAAGAATGTGTCCATTATAGTATGTGACCTTACAAAATGGATAATTGGTATAGACCGCTTTATACTCTTCAAAAACATCCATCAAAAATCAAAGAGCCAGCCGTTATTCTCTTCAGAATGTGGTGCTGCCATTGTGCACAGAAATCACTTTTTCTATTGTTTCCAACGTAACAGATGTACTAAAGCCGCTTTCAGAACTGCCAGCAACCGCTGTAAAATAGTAATAAAGAACGCGAGAGAGTTGTATGCTAAGTCTGTTAATTCTAAAATAGCTGAGTAGCGGTTTGATTCCTACCAGCTGGGCAAATAACAAACAGGGTCCTTAACAAAAGTGTTTGTTCTGTTTCAATCATCATTAATGGACATGAGGTTACCTCATCAGCATCAGACAAAGCCAAACTCTTTGCCAAGAATTTTGCAGCTAATTCTACCCTATGTGATCAAGGTTGCAAACCACCTCCCCGTATTTCCTGAAAACACGCTATGCCACATACAAATATATTTGCGTGATGTTGCCAAGCTAATCAAAAACCTTGATTTTTGTAAAGCAACTGGCCCTGGCAGCATCCACTTATAGTGCTAATAAAGCTTCAATCTGAACTAACTCTCATACTTTCAAAGCTGTTTAAGCGTTGTCTTAAGAATTGCTTCTCAAACAAATAAACAAATCTCTCGACGGAGTCTTCCTTACTATAACAATTGCTCTTGACATATCAAAAGCATTTGATAGGATATAGAATTACATCGCCACAACATCTCCAGCTACATTATATCTGGAAATGCTTACTTAGTTATTAAATCATTTCTTTCTGATAGGTTCAAACAAGCAGTTGTTGATGAGCAGAAATCAGAAGCTCATTGTATTTGTGCTGGAGTCCTTCCGGGGTTCATCCTGGGCCCAACTCTCTTCCTGATCTACATCAATGATCTGCTAAATTACATCCTAAGATCATTCATAGACATTTATGCTGACAACACTACTATCTATAGAAACACTTAGATAACCAAGTTCTCCCTGATTTTTCCTTCTCTGATTTTGAGCATGTGCTACAATGGGGAAATAGGTGGCTGGTAATTTTAATGCATCTAAAACCAAGCTTCTATCTTTACATCATCAACGCTCTGCTCGCAGTCTGGCATCAAGTGAAATAGTTGGCTTTCGACTTATGGAGGCTTCATGTTTTAACAAGCTTTTGCGTCTGACTTTTACTCCAGATCTGAAATGGAACACGTACATAAAGTCCGTTGCCAAAGGTTGCTGAAAAATCATGGGATCATTGTACCGGTCCAGTAGATATCTCACTGTTGATGCAATTCTCTACCTCTGTAAAAGTCAAGTGTGTCTAAGGATCGAGTACTGTTGCCATATCTGCGCAGGAGCTGCTAGAAGCAGCTTATCCTTCCTTGACAGTCCAAAATAGTCTCCATAGCCTAGTAGAGGTATGCCTTTTTCTCTTCTCTGTAACCTCTTTCCTAAAGAAGAGACGTTGCTATATATCTCTGCTTGATCATTATTTTCATGGCAAGTGCTCGTCTGATCTCCAAACGTTCACGAAAAATACTCATTTAGCAGAAACCACTATCAATAATTTCCCTCACTCTCTATCTGTCCCTAAACCTAAACGTAGATTCCATAAACAAAGCTTCATTCTTAGAACTGCACACCTGTGGAACTTTCTTCTGTTTCCCTGTTTTCCAGCTGACTACAATTTGTTCGTCTTCAAGTACAACGTAAAAAAGTTCTTTGATAAGCTATCCCCTTAAGTAATCCAATGTACCAAATTTCCCCTACAAACGATAACTACATTGACTATTGTACACTCATTAACCCATACCCTCGAGTGGCCTGCGAGCTTATATACGTGGTGACTCCTATGTAAAAGAAAAGAAACCTGCATAAATTAAAATATTATATTTAACCATATTTTACGAAGTGGCAACGTGGTGTGATCTGTAGTATATATATATATATATATATATATATATATATATATATATATATATATATATATATATATATATATATATACACCTTTAAAATTACAAAATTTTTCAGGAAAAAGTGCTATATTAAGAAAATTCTATAAACATTTAAATATTGGAAGTGGTGGGGGAAAGATGGCACTCATATGGTAAGGGGCAGTGTTAGTGTAGGCAGTTACAAAAGCAGTCTGCAAAATTCTTTCGGTCTTATAAATGGTTTCATTTAAACAAGTGCGCTTGCTATATCATCCACGTCATAAGAATAAATACTACCTAAAAGCTACAAGCTCAATACGAAAGAAGCCATTCGCGCAAATCCAGATATGATCATTATACAACCGAGAAAATTTGCAAAAATCACAACCACCTTAAATGAGCACGAACTTTTGAAGCTACAGATCTGTAAACTATACACAAAACTTTTAAAACTTTCGTAAAATCTCACCCAAAACAAAAATGCAAACACTTAATTACCTTTCCAAAAAGGCATAAATCTGATATAATATCTCACTTCATCATCTCTAGTGGAGCAATTTGCTTTACAGCATAGCAAAGTTAATTGAAAAAATATGAAACTAACTATCAGGCAAGATATGCTTATCACATATTAAAAACTCCAAGAACCTTCCCCAGAAATTAAAAGCTCTCAACATACAAAATCACACCTAGAACACTCTTGACATAACTTCTCTGTACACCAACATACCAGTTTAAAGCGACTTTATCTTCTTAAAACCTCACGATATCAACTAGACGTAAAATTTAATAAAACCCTATAATCTAGAAAATACCTGAAATATTTCATTTTACTTACTAGAAAATTCTACAGCATAAAAATAAAAAATCGTCAATTATGTCTCTTTTTCTATACTCATCACCTAGCCTATAAACACGCATATCTACAATTTTTACATAGCCTTATTCAAATCAAGTTTTGCGGACTATACATCCTAACACAATCATAATTAAAAATATTTTAACAAATATAAAAACACTGCCATTATCCCAACTAGTAGGGATTTAAATATCCTAGTACTTGCTTTAACAATGTATTAGTGAAACTCGCCGTCTCCTAAAGAAGAAATTTACAAAGAGAGCAGATCTATAAAATCAGATTATATAAAAACGATTTACTTCAAGGCATGTTAATTTTAAACTGCATTTGTAATATCCACACATCTTTGATAACAAAACAAGCATATGTTACTAAACTGATCAGAAACCCATAGCAGGCAATATCTTATCAATAACTTTCAGCAATGATATGCTCTCGAGATTTATTAAACTTCCCTCTATTTCTTGAACATCTTAATTAACATACATGTACACATGTTTCTCTCTCTCTCTCCGTCTCTCTCTCTCTCTCTCGCTTGCTCTCTACCCCGCTTTCTACTCGCCATTGTTTTCCACTTGTATTTCTCAACTTTTTTTCAATAATCTCCAACCATCACACATTAAATAAAACTACTCTCATCCAACATCTTACTTAGGCTGGCGTGTACACTTCTTCTTACCTTCTTTTTGCCCACGCTTTATTTCTTACTAACTTATATTTAACACTAACTTATGTTCAATAATATGTAAAGGTGTAGCCTAAAACACTGTAGTCCAAATCTAAAAATACCGCTTGCTCTTACATTACCATCTCCATTCTTTGCACGTTTTTTTTACCATTAGTATGATTTGTGTATAGCTAACGATTATGTTGAAATAAAATGCTTCTCTTGACAAAGAGCATCAAATACAATGAAATGTCAAAATCGGCATGTATCTGTGTTCATTACATTTGGGATATATTTTCCTTGTTCCTTTTTATCTTGTCGAACATTTATTCTTTATATATATATATATATATATATATATATATATATATATATATATATATAAGACTAAAATTACACACACACATATATATTTGTATATATATATACATGTATATATATATATATATTGTATTTTGTGTACAGAAAATTGTTAGATGAGATAAGTCATTGGTATCGTTGGTTTCAAGTCCGATAATTAGGACCGTTTGAGACATCCATATCAAGCTCTCTTCAGCCAATACGAGGAGTATTGGCTGAAGAGAGCTTGATATGGATATCTCAAACGGTCCTAATTATTGGCATTGAAACCGACGGTACCAATGACTTATCTCATCTAACAACTTTCTGTACACAAAATAAAATGCATAAATACGCTCTTATTTTTCGGATTTCCTTTTAATTGAGCACTCTGCTTAATTTCTTCCTCCCCTCTAAAACTAATCATATATATATATATATATATATATATATATATATATATTATATATATATATATATATATACAGTCAGATGGATAGATAGATAGATATACATATGCTTTGAAGTCCGTGTAGAAAATTACTTAACCTTGAACCCATTAAGTAAATCGACTTATTTACTTGTTATTTCACCAGATTTTTCATACAATGTGAAATGTCGAGTCAAGTTCTATAAATTTGCTAAAGTTTTCCTCCCGGCATTAAAATGATTTTGAAAACATTTGCATTTACAATAGTAAAAAATGGTAAAGATGTGCACAAATAAAGGCCTTTTGTAGAATTCGCGTGGGAATATAGCGAAATAGCATTGCTGAGTAAGATAACAATGACAAAAGGAGAGAACGCGATAAAGAGGGAGGAGGGTAGGGGTGACACTAAACAATGTTGAAAGATCAAGTGCTTTCATCGGCATCTCTCTACATCCGGATGTCGTCGGGAATAATGGAATTTGTCGAAGAGCTGGCAATCTTCTCAGATGAGTAAAAAGAGTTAAGTGTCATCACGATTCTATATGACACTTTCAATCATCCCTCAATTGAAGATGCTGCAGGGAATAAAATGATCTTTTAGGTTAGGATACAACCAAGACAAAAGATGCCTGCAGTCGATTTAAAAGAAAAGATGAAAGACAGAGATTGGAGAATCAGAAATAGGGGGGGGATAAAATTATATAAAAACAAACGAAAATGAAAAAGATAGAAAAAAAAGTAAAGCGAGTAAAGGAGAACTGCAATAATCATATATTTTTTAAATATTGGTGCCAGTGCTTTTTTTACAATGACGCCGACATGTTGTTGGAGTGGATACTCCAACAACAGTACATTCTGATAATGCCGTGCATTTTAATAATAATCATGTACATTTTTTCTTTATTTTTTCTTATATTTAGTTTATTGAAACACTGTTTCATTGTTATCGACTAACAAGGATATGTAAAATATTATCGCTATACTAGTATGAACACTCCGACAAATGATGATAAAATTGCTTCGCTAGTGTTTGCACTAATATTGAATTGTTTATAAAAATGCCCCGAATTTTGAATGCTTTTAGAACAGGGATTACATGCCAATAGATATTAACATTTTACAACTTAAAATATTTTATAACCATTAAAAGCTGCAAAAAAACAATACTTACATTACATGTTTCGGCTTATTATTTTCATCAGATTACACACACACGCGCGCGCGCACACACATACATATATATATATTATATATATATATATATATATATCTTATATATATATTATATTATATTTACAACGATTACTACGATATTATCCCATTGATTACTGTACACGCAATAACCCTTACCCCCGAGTGGCTACCGGGTCTTGATAAGTTGTGACTACAATGTAAAAAAAAAATATCCTGGTCGTTCAACTTGTTGAACTTCTCAATTTAACCCTTTCGTTTTTCTATGACTTATCTCAATTGCTGTTCTTAACTGTGCAATTTATTTTCCTTATTTTTTTTTATTTGATTCGAAAATTCATAAACTGTAACATATCTTTTAATATGTTCGTTTTGCATAAGTGCAAATAAGTTTCTTTATTTATGCTGTTGTTATCACCATCATAGTAAATAAGAAAAAAGACTTATTTTCTATTTACTTTGCAAATGTATTTGTATTTTGTATAGACACATTATATGACGACGACGAGAAAAGGACTAATTCCCTTAATTCTAATACATTAAGATACATATAGAAATATTGGAGTGACTGAATCAACATATTGTGTGAAGGGTCGAGAGGTATGCATGGATAGCTAAAAGAAGCATGAGCGACTTGTTGGGCTATCTATAAATCATGATTAATGAAAACAATCTATTTTTCAATCATAACTCAATCCCATAATTATATTGCAACACGTATCCTGTTGTTTATAAAGTATTAACTCACAATTATCCTAATTGTTAAGCCATATCGGCCCCTATGACTGTCTGCCCTCATCCAGACGCATATGACCTGGTTTTACTTCTTTTTCTTATGTGACTTGTCGAGATTCGTGTATTGTTAGTTGCCATGGCACGAAGACATAATTCACAGGAAATGTTTACATATATAGTAAAAATACAACAAAACAGATATGCGTTGTCTGTAAATGACTTGTTGGACACGAGTGCGTGTATGTGTGGTTAGAATATTGTCGCTAGTGTCTCTACGTCCGAGATAAATCACGAAGATAGTTTCCTCAAATTCTCCGCGCAAAGACGACCATCGTCAGCTGCATCGCTTAAGATCAACTCACGCTCTTTTCTTAACTTCGTTTTTACAGTTCTTACCTGAACTGAACAAAATGCACTTTCTTCAACAGGTTTCTTAATTTGTTATTTGGATTTTCACATGCTCTCAACAGCGAACTGTAATAGAGTCGCTTGTTTGGAAGTGGCTGTCCTATTCTCTCCTCGTTCTCTAACTATACCATAATAAAAAATGTGGTTGTTGCATATGTCCTTCCATTCAGTTCGAATTAAGTATATATATATTTTCTATGGAATATGAGACGATTTGCTCCACACGCGCATGCATAAAGATACAGCATATGTTTTTGTGCCAGTATAAATTTATTGTGACTATTATTACATATATTTTCCTACGCGATCTTCGGTTAAGCGTGTATCCACTTGCATGAAGAATTAAATAATTATTTGCTTGGTTGAGTGCGTTAAGGCAGAATGTGTTGCCATCGTCCTATACTACCAGCAACACTAACGAAAGTAATCGATGGTTTCTACGTATTGATCGTTATACAATTCAAAACTTCTTATAACCATTAGTGTCGTGTTTTTATATTGGAGGTAGAGAGACGACGCGAAAGGTTTTTCAGATCAGATATTAACTCCGTTGCGATAAACACTATGACAACCCTTGAGTTATTGTTGTGTTATAGAAGATTTTTCTTGAATTGGCTCAGACATGTTTAAAGACTCAAAGAAATGGGATACAATACTCCAGCAATTAAGCGCACAGCTTTATGTTTTAAGCATACGAATAATACCACGTTGGAAACCATGTCCTCTTCAATCGCCAATCAAGTGTGGTTATAATTTCATTGGCTAAAGGAATACAGTCAACCAGCAGCTCTTATTGCTAGAAAGAGCACAGAAGCCTGGCGTACTATCGTGTTAGTAGATTGTCTTGTTTCTGGTCCAACTGGCCGGAGTGTTAAAATTGTGATACCATTCTACTTTGCGATCGTTTAAAAGGGTGGATTTACTTTCGAGTATGTGGACGAAGTAAGCAGCACGCTCATGAGTACATTTTTTTATGTCAATATTTCGTTAGGAATTCTGTTTCTAAAATAATGCTATTTCTTTGTGATAGGTTATGTTTATTTGGGGTGTGTGACTTGTATGCGTTATGTATATTATTGGATTAGGATGCATATCAATTTTATAAGACAAAGACTTGCATTTTTTCTTTCTGTTTTCTGTTGGAATCAGTATTGTTTACTTCTCGGTGTAATGCGCAGCTGCGAAACAAAATAGTACGCCAACAAAAATCTTATTTTTTTAAGTAATCAAAAACCTTTCATGGTAAAATAAAAGCCACGTGTATGAAAAATATCGAAATAACAAATCAGTTAAGAAGTTGAAACAACAAAAGACTTTAATTGTTAAAAACAAAGATTTTATCTACAGATATTAACATTGTAGCCATAAATGGAAGAATAAAACCCAAGACAATTACAATGAAATTAGAAACAAAATAAAAAATGGATGACCGAAGAATCAGTAATTAATTTTAGAGAAAGCGTTTCAATGAGAAACAGATGGGTTTTAAAAAGGTTTTTAATGTGCGATCCATTACTTTAGATTCGCTATAGACAACAAAAGAATTACAAAACAATACTAGGACGGCACGCAATAATGTGCATATCCCCGTTGCTTTTAAACAACAAAATGATTAATTAAATAATTTAAATAGATACCAAATATATTCATGTAAATAATTGGTGTAAAGAGTTTAATGATATTGTAATTCCCTTTTCAATTTTAAGCTCTTATCCCTTAAATATTTCTAGTTTAAACAAACCAGCAGTAAAGACTAGTTTTTTCGCACATGCACTTTGACTTACATAATAATAACGACATAAATATATATATGTGTGTGTGTGTGTGTGTGTGTGTGTGTGTGTGTGTGTGTGTGTGTGTGTGTGTGTGTGTGTGTGTGTGTGTGATATGGGTTAAGTGACTGCAGAGGTAAAGAAAAGTTTCTGAAAGTCAGTTATAAAGGTGAGAAATACTGGGCACACTTTCTGTGCCTTCATCTGAAATCTCTGAGAAAAAAGCGAATGTTATTGGTTATGTGTTTTTTTTTTCAAGTGATCCAAAAAATTTCATGTTAACAGTTGATGTCAACTTAAGTATGTCTTCATAGAAACGTTATTGGCTAAATATTTGCATAGATATTTCAGCTGTGATTTCTATTGTAATGCAACGTTATCAACTGTCTAGTCTGAAATCCTACAAAAAATGAAAATAGAACTGTATATTCGCATTTGAAAGCAGCTGAGACTAGCGACCCTATGACACTAGATTTTGCAGCTAAACCATGTATGTACATGTGTAGAAAACAATGGTTGTATAAATTAAGAAAATTACACAATAATGCAGTTCTACATGCCACTAAACGCTATTTTATATAAACCAGGATTTCATTGGATTAACACTTAGAAAACCACCGCAATATAATATATATAATTTTACTGTTTTTATATGTAATGTTACTGATAAAACTAGTAACATGTAAAGATACTTAATCTAAGACAATTTTGTCGTGTGATATTCTAGGGTGTTTAAACAGTTAACAGTTGTCCTGAAAAAATGGGAGCACATTTTTTCGGCGCGTGTCTCGAAGATATTTTGTAATTCTTTTTTGTTCATTGATATATTTTTATATATTTTGCTTTTAGAAACATAACTGAACAAGCTAGCATTCATAAATCACGTTGAAGAGACGTAGACGAACGAACGCGCTTACTTGAATAACTACATTGCAATATATATATATATATATATATATATATATATAGAGAGAGAGAGAGAGAGAGATGAAGAGAAAGAAAGAATGAAAGTAAAAGGGAATTCGAGAGAGAGAGAGAGAGAGAGAGAGAGAAGCTTGTGGGAAATGGATATCTGTCTGAATGGACGATTAACTGCACAATGCGAGTAGGTTCAAAACGATTGGAAGTGTGAGCAAAACTTTTAGTATAAATAAAATCGTAAAATCTCCATTTAGGAGCAAACATACATATCAAAACGAGGGAAATCTTTTAGTAGCATAAACAGACACGCATTATCTGCAGGTGGATATTGAGTATTTTGGGGAGTCTCACTTCAATCTACACTATAAAATTTGTATTTTACATTTCAACTTAGACCAAGCGACCAACTAACCCACGAACAACATATTTTAATTATCGACATGGACGCATTTAAAAATACTATTTAAAAATATAGTATGAGAGGGAGACATAAATTCAATTTTAAGTTTTAACGTAAGAGAGCAACATATGTGCAAACCTATTAATAGAGATGCATAGTTGCATCTATAATAATAAGTTACTACTCAATCTGCACGTTTAGTAATTCAAATCTTATTACTAACCGAAGCGTTACATACTAAGGAAATACTATTTTAAATTGAAGTCTTTCAAAATAAAGACTATAATATTAAGTACTAAAGCGTTACACACCAAGGAATATGCTATTTAAAACTGAAGCATTACCAACAAAAGAAATCTAATTTGAAACTAAGCCGTTACAGAATAAAGAAAGCAGTATTTTAAACTAAAGCTTTACAGATTAAATGAAAAACGTTTCAAATTTAAGTGTTACAATCCAAGGAGAATGCTATAAGTACCCAAAGTATCAGAGACAAAGATAAAATGATATTTGAAATTTAAACGTTACAGATCAAGAACAATGATATTTGAAACTTAATCGTTACAGATCGTGGGAAATAGAGTTTTGAATTTAAGTCTTAAAAACGAAAAGAAATACTATTTCAAACTTACACGTTAGACACCAAGGAAATACTATTTCACGTTTAAGTGTCAGAGACCAAGGAAAATGATTTTTCTACCTGAAACATTATAGACTAAGCAAATCGCAAATTTTACTGAAACATTACAGACCGATGATATATCAAACAAGCGTTACCAATCAAGGAAAATGTTAATTTTAATTGAGCGTTACAGACCAAGGGAAATGTTATCTAAATTAAGCGTTACTATGCAAGAAACAAGCCATTTCAAACTTAAGCCTTACTTGTTAACTGACAGACATGGTCCATCGTCAAGAAACTTAGTCGCATATGCATCAATTTAATCTGTCCTTTTTTCGATGAAATCATATTTACACACAAAATATAGCGGACGAGATAAAATACCTGATTGAACTGACATAAATGCTAGGTCGTATTTAAGTGTAATAGACTTCTTTTCGAATTCATCTAAAATAACAAATGCATTCATTTATTTTATCGCGGACTATTATCCTCATCTTTTTTAGGCGTTGTTTCACGGCGTTTCGGCCAACTATTCCTAAAATAAATAAATTAATAAATAATAGTCATCGCAATAATAAATTCCAATTAAATAATATATAAATGAATGTACTGTTCTAATTAACCGAAATTTACTAACAATTCAAGCGACCCATCTCTTATTAACTTTCTATCTATCATTTTCAACCTTTCCCTAGGTATGTTGTGTAACCGCGTGTTCTTTTTCTATATATTCTCTATTACGCTCGTTCTTGTAACTTTGCTTTTTTCCCTCTCTCCCTCTCCGCTAATTTACAGTCGAGTATAATGCAGAAAAAATGATTGAAATAGTCCATAATAATTGAAAATATATAACAGCTAGTAGTACTACTATTAAACTTTTAGTTATAGGGAAATAAAGAAAAGAGAGTGCAACAAAGAGAGAGGGGGGTATAGCAATGTTCATTTTGAATTTTGTATTTTTATTTTCATAATTAACTAGCATTGCAAGCTCACATTATTTTAAACAATTTAACGCGAACTGCATGGGTTACTAAACATAGATTTTTCTCTTAGATATGTCTGAAATCAATTTCAGACCGCACGTTCATAAATTAAGCTTTACTGAACTTACGAAAATTATATTTGAAATTAAAAACAGTAGCGATCGACGAGTTGCCAGAAAAGCTTTGTCAAATCAAAATATTACTTTATTCACGATCTGCACTTAACGTGGAAGTTCTATTTAAAACTTCCAACCTGACAGACGAGCTAACGGGCAGAACCTTTTTTACTGAGAGTCTTCTGTGTCAGGGTTAAATTACTCGTTTAGCCATAAAACTGTTTGTTTAAACTGAGGTTTAACATAGAAAGAAAACAAACAATTCAAAACGTAACTGTTACATACGGCAACGGACGATGTGTCTTTTAGTGATGTTTGTTTGCATTTAAAATAAGATACGCCTACGTTGGAAAAATAGTTGAATCGTTCTACAGCTTCATCAAATATCCAACTCCTCGTGCAATCCTTTACCTGCACAAGAATCAGAGAACTTTTAATATGCAGTACAGATGAAACAGTTGAGGAAATGCGACACAATACGCTCTCTCTCTCTCTCTCTCTCTCTCTCTCTCTCTCTCTCTCTCTCTCTCTCTCTCTCTCTCCTCTTCTCAGAATACAAAATTAAATTCGCAATCTATTGGGGCGGGGATTTCTTCTCTTTCTCATAGAAGACACATTGTTAGTCTTTCACTAGTCTATAATTATTTTCATAGTTAATGCTCGAATAGACTCCGACCTCTGATTTGACACTAGAAAACATTCAGAAAAAAAACGCTTCTAGTTACTACTCCTACAAAGAAAGTACATTTTCTCTTCTGCGTATTTAAAACCCAACGAAACTTCAATTAACTGCGTTTCTTTTTCTAGAAAAGTCTTAAATTTAATTAATAAAAAAAAGTCTTAAATTTAAATTAAAATGATTCCCTGCGTTTAGCGAGAACAAAAACGTGTTGGACCAACAAATAAAATTCCATTTCAATCTTAAGTGTGACTGACGGACATGACTTTTATAAACATACGAGGTCGGATCAGAACACGAAATCTGAAAGAAGGAGAAAGAGAGAGAAGACAGAAAGGAATTGACTGAAAGTTTTGAGGATTTGAAAACCGTGAACGCCATTAAAACTATCGATTCTTACTTTGAGATGAAGATGAATAGTTTGCATTTAAATTCAATCATGGCACAGAAATGCGGAAATGAAAGTGTTTCAGACGTGATCTTTGGGAAATTCTTCGAAACCATTATTCTATCAAGAACAAACTTTCACACATCATTCATCATTAAATTAAATGTCTTTCATCACCTGCCCACTACAAATACAAACGCACACACACATATATACATACATATATATATATATAAATACATATACATATATATGCATATATAAGTATATGCATATATATGTAAGTATGTATGAAAAGAAGAATGTGAAAAATATATGAATGCATGTGTATATTTATCTTTTATTTGTTGACATATGCAAATACAAAATTACTTTTTGAAACACCATATTTTCAGCTGCATCCTACGACATTTGCAAGTATAATGTGGCACTTTCCAATACTCCACAGCAGTATCTATTGGGTGGATGTAGCGAGTTAATTCGCCAATGAAGCATTCATTTTCGAGATCTTCAGTAGATAAACGGCTCATTCAGATTGAATTATATTTATCTTGCATTCGTCTCAATCGACCGTCGCTGACACATTATATTTTTATATAAAATATTTGTTAGATTCTAAAACCATGATTTCATTCATATTTTCCATAATTAAAAAAATAAACAAACTTCAGTACATTTACAGATCTGTTTCGTTCATGGGAGAATAACCGATATTCTTATGTCAATACTGTCACATTCCTCCGTGAACTACAAAAAATCAGAATGCTCTCAAAGAGAAAGAGGGACAGCGATGTCAGAAAAAAAAGTCCAAGAAATAATAAAACAATTCCATCAGATCTATTTTCAATTTTTTATTAGCCAATCTATTTTTGTGTTATGAAAAAAAAAGGTATAACAGCATCTTCTTCGGCAGTGTTTATTTCCACGGTAATAAATAAACTAGATGTAACAGAGCACGTATGGGCGCATTTGAGAAAGTCAGCAGCAGACGAAGGATAGCTGGCTAGCGAAAATATTAGTAGCAGCAGAAGCCGTTAAAGCACTATGCAAATTAGAAAATACACGCGAACTTACGTCACAAGAAAAGGAGAGAAAAATATTTCACGTGGTCGAAACAGAAATAAAGTGCACTCCGGAGAAGATGGATATCTAAATACGAAGGCGAGAAAGAGCTTGCTGAGGCTAGCGCTAGGTGACGGGAGAAAGAGATTTTTTTAAAACCACGGGTGTGCGCGAAAAGACTTCGAAGATATCATGAAGGGCGTTTTTTGGGGCGGAAGCACGAATAAATGAATTTTATTTGCAAGTCTTTTATTTCTTCATGTTTTATTTATTTGTTCCTTTGCGACAGTGCACACGTTACATACGTAGTGAAGTATGAAAATATATTTATGAAAAATAAACTACACAGATCCATCCTAATCTATGAAATTCAGATGCCTCTATACAGCTGTAATGAGTATCTATTTATAGCTGACAGACTTCAATACCTGTGAGAGTTCAGGTAAACCCAGTTTTCTAGACATTTTATGAGCAGTGCATAGGAAGTGACAGTTTCTCATAATGCGCCATTGTATGAGTATTCTTTATTTATTCAGGCAATGTTTGTTTTTGGATAATATAAATATTAAACACTACTCTTTACTTTCATCTGTCGTCAGGCGAGCTGATTGCACCTCCCATAATGCATGCATTTGTACACCCAACACCTCCTGAATAAATAAAGCGTACACACAGAACAAATAAAATGATGATCATAAAACACACTTGAGTGTGCAGCAGTACTTTACAATATTCGCATAATGGCTTGTTTTGATCAATAATCACGAGCGCACAAAGAAGGCAATAACAATATTTAAACTATGTAAACAGAAAAAAACGAAACAAAATTAAATTCAAACTTAATTGACGCCAAAACTATCAAACGGACAGCAAATGGATATGAACATTGAGCTAAAACAATAACGGTTGTGCCTAAATTGTATGTAGACTCAGACGACTAACAGAATTGCAGCTGAAGTTAATGTGCGCACAACACTTTAACATAGACAATAAATAAATGAATAAAAATATAAATAATTACATTACATGAATCTCAACAACATACGAGGTACCTTAAATAAGAGTCCAGACATTTTCGTATGGGCACTTCTATTGACAGTACACATATGGAACTCAACTCCCCGTCGAAATAGCCTCCTCCGGCTGCAATGCAATTGTTGTATCGTTGCAACAACTTCTGTAAAGCCCTAATGAAAGTTCTCTTGTATAAGGTTGTTAATGACTCTCGTCATAGGCTCTTTCATCTCCTCAACTGTCGACAGCCTAACTGATTTTTCCTGAGCTTACAGAATAAACAAAAGTCACAGTGAGTAAGGTCTGGACTATGGTGAGAATGAAAAACTGTCTTCTATGCTCACCTTGGTCAAATAGTCTGTGACAAAGATGGAGTTGTAGAATGGTGCATTGTTCTGGTAAAAATGTCACTGACCCGATTTAAAGAGTGCTTCCCTCTTCCGGCAGATATCTTCCCGAACTCTCTTTAAACCTCAACATAGCATTCCTTGTTGACTCTCTGCCCAGAAGGAACTCAGTGCATGCAGATCATGCCAGTGATATAAAAACAAATTATCATCTCGGTGGTCATGTGGGTCTGGGAGAGTCAGCATGCTTCCACTGGCAACTCTGTCTCTTGGTTTCTGGGTCATAGTAGTAGGTATAGCTTTCATCGCAGATCATCTGAGCATCAATTACTGCGGGATCTCAATTAAATAGTTCGACCATCTCCCTGCTATTATGACTAAATCTTTCTTTCTATTTTTTTTCTAAGCACGCTTGTGACATTTTTCTAAGTTTAAAACGGAATTTTATAGCATATCGTTCTTCTAAAGTATCCTTATGTGCAGATTGCAGTTTTGAAATACGCCAGCTGTGTAAATCGGGCTTTAGTAAAGTGTATTTCAATTCCTGGCATAGGTGTTCATTTGAACCTAAAATCATAATTGATCAGATGTATAGCAATAACAAACTGAATTTAAAAAGTCTACGACAATTTTAAATGCTTTGTACAAAAAAGTCTAGAAACTTATTGAAGACACCTCGTTTAATTTCAAATCCAAAAGTAAATTAAAAAAAAAACAATTGCACTAGCAACCAATCACACAGGAAGACAATTATCAGCTGATGTATTAACGGTGGATTAAGTTAAATATAATATCGCTTTTTGTTTTAATGAATATTTTTAGGTGATTATAGAAAAAGGACACACTCGAGAAATCCGCCAATAAAGGATGTAGGGAATATAAACACATGTTACATGTAACATCAGGTAACATTTGCTTTAAGCTTATATCATCGATTTTGGTTCTTAACTAGCCAATTTTCAGTTATTAATGTTACTTTCGCCAAGAAAGTCGAGTTTGTAATTATGTTTGTTCACATCGCTTGGACAATCCTCATCAAACGTGAAGATCATATTTTTTCCGATAAATTGGATTCAAAGGAAGTTGCTACTTGATTTATTTTGTAGCCAATGAAATCCTGCGTTTAATCTTGCCATTTGAGCTGGACATTCAAAAGTTCGCTCAAGGTAAAAACATTGACAGAATTTCAATTTCACATTTGTCCAAATGTATGGATTTGATGTCTCGTAATAAGAATAACCACCTTATAATTAAATAAAGCCTGGTTGAATAAATAGTGTTTGCAGTTGTCAAAGTTTCCATCGGATAATTCAGGGAATAATATTTTTAAACGAAGGTTTGCAGTCTTAATGTCATTGTTGTATTATGATATTATCACTATAAAACTGTATTTTGCGACTATTTACTTTAAAAGTTATGTAGTTCCACTCAGACAACCGATAATATAGTATCATTTTTTTTAACTATGACGGTAAAATCGCTTTAATTGAAGAATATAACAGGAGTTGATTTCTTTTCAACTACAATTGTATTTTGTTTCTATATGTTTAACGACAAGCAATCAAATAACAATTGAAATGAAATTACGTCAATGTATCCCAGGCAACGCTAAATAAGCCCAACTAGTAATTATTAATAACAATGAAAATGTGACGAACCGATAGGCGAACTACCTCACAAACTCCCTCATTAAGATGCGAAAATGCATCTAAGTAAACTTCCCATTTGTGGATCAAAATAAAATATTTGTTTAATTAAAGAGCTGTCAGTTAAAGCAATTACCTTAAAGATTGATGGGTAGGTTTTAATACCTAACTCGACTGTGAGACAGTTAAGCTGACCTGTGTGCAAAAGATCGCATATATATATACAAATGTAGACATTGATGTACATAAGTATAATCTCGCTACACTAGACTGACCTGTATGATGTTCGTATCCATTATTAAATATGTGAATATCTATATTTGATCGAAAACACAACTATATAAAAAATGACCAGGATAAATTGCAGGTGAACGCAACTAGCGTGACGATAGATGAAAAATATAAAGTACAGTGTTTAATATTCATATTATCCCAAAGCAAAGCCAAGAACACACGGACACACCCACACCCACACACACCCACACCCACACACACACAGATATATATATATATATATATATATGTGTATATATATATATATACCTTCACATGTTCACATCGCATGCCCATCCCATATATTGGGCTTACGTCATGACGTCATAAAAACGAATGCTCGATAAACTATTATTAGTAGTAAGCTATTATACATAATGTTCATAACGCCATCCTTGATAATATTGTGTCCGAGCTGGGTATATTTGCTGATGATGCAACACTCTATGACATGCATGAGGGACGAACGGATGTATATTAATCTAAGATAATAGCAGAATCGTTAGAAAATGATCTCCAGACCGTAGTGGAATGGAGCCGCAAATGGATGTTAACATTTAATGCTAGTAAAACTAAGCTGCTCTCCTTTAATAATTACAAGACGCCACTCCAACCGCCTATATTCATAACGAATAACATTACCTGAGAATTCTTCTTTCAAACTCCTCAGCCTAATATTTGCGGACAATATGAACTGTAACAAATGCATTGAGGACATTGCAAGGCTGCTGAAAAGAAGGTGAGTTTTCTCTATCGAGATAGAAGACTACTCACACCTGAGGGTATCCCGTACCTCTATAAGGCCACCTATCCTCGACAAACCTGCTTAGCAACAAAACCTCATCCCATCACTGTTGAAGTCCCTAAATGCCAGAAAGCTTTCTATTCTAAAAGTTTCTTCCCTAGACTTTAGAATTCCCTTCTTGCTACCTGTAATCCTGGCTGTTATGGTATAAAGAAGTTTAAATGTAACGTAAATCAACATCTTGGTAATATTTCCTAGGCTGATCCCAAATAGTAGTCCCTTACGTACAAGTGGCGATGTTCCTTATTAGGGGGTGAGCGTAAAAAAAAAAAAATTAAATTAAAAAACCCGCAAGATCCGGATTATTATTACAATAGAGTGCGTATGTTTTTAAACATTCATACACTGTATGTACAGTGCACATTTTTTTGTAAGAGAGTAAGTTTTTAATTAAAATAACATTACTGATTTATACTGAAATGTATTATTACTTGAACTGTGCGTACTATATATATCTGTCTAAGATTGCCCTAAAATTTGTTCTACTTTCTCTCAATTCTAATACATATGTTGCACGTATAGAAAATTACTTTCAGTTACATTTATAAAATATGTGTACTTACGATATGCGGTGTCACTATCTTCCTTTACTGTTTCGTTTTTTATTAAAATATTGTTGCAGTACAAAATTAAATTGTATTACTATTTTAGCGAAATACATAACTGTATGAAATATTATTACATTATTATTGTATTGATGAGTAAAGGTGTCTTTAGAAATTGTTTGGGAGATATTTAGTACTGTACAAAATTTTATGCACAGACGTTTTAAAACTGCACAGATGTTTTTAAAACTGCATCTAATATTCTCGGGAGAGAGGAGTAAAGAACATAACCCCCGCGAATAGCAAGGGAATACTATAATTATATATATATATATATATATATATATATATATATATATATATATATATATATATATATTAGAAATTAAGATAGATTGATGAGATTTTATCACTCAGACTCTCTGGGCTTGAGGAGCATCGGGCCACCTTACAAATTCACGATTCCCCAGTTGAAATACTGGTTTTAGGGCACTTACTGCCTACTGTTCCTCTGTGTCTATAATTTTTGCTTACAAGTTTTGATAAGTTTCTATTTTCTTCCATATGTAATCAGCTATACACAATTTTGCAATTTCCTCGCACGTTACGTTTTTTATTTCTTTTTGTATTTTTATTTCTTTAATAGGCTGCATATGTCATTTCTGTATAATGTTACATTAACAGGAAATTGAGTACACACACGTGATTATGTTTTCTGTAGAATGGTTTGACATTGACGATTTGTTTTCGCGAACTTGAATCACTCATGAAAGCCGATTTATTACATCGTATTACATATTGTCTGATTTTTGTAATTTTAAAAGAAACCATTCCAATATGTTTTCTATGGAAAATGCATAAAACTATATATTTGTTTATTTTTGTCTGTGGATTTTTTCTCCGGACGTGATTTTATGGTCTTTTGCTGAGTTGCATGAACGAAAGATATTAGTAATTATACGTTTGTTCCTGGTTGTTAGTTTCCGTGTAAAAACAAGCATAAAGCGTTATATTGATTTTTTTTCATTTGACAACTGGTACTATTAAAAAGACTATTTCATTGGGTCTGAACCCGGACAAAACAGCAAAATTCCAACCTACACCGTAAAATTTCCTCGATGCCAGGCAGCCTTCTATTCTAATACTTTCTTTCTTGGAATTGCTAGACTTTGGAATTCTCTTCCAGGTTCCTGCTTCCCTGACTGTACCCACATTTAGAAGTTCAAGTGTAATATAAACAGATATCTTACTGATAAACTCCCTACAGAGTATCCCTGCAAATTATGTCCCAGATAGTAGCCCTATATCAAAGTGGCACTGTGTCTTCTTTGGGGTGAAAATGCAATTTACAAAAAAAAACATTGTTTACTGATATATGCTTTGTTACTTTGATGTTAATCGTCATCAAGATTTTCCATTGAACGGCAACGGTACTTTTTAATCTATGTATTTTTTAATATATATGTACTATTTTAATATATGTACTTTTTAACATGTGTACTTTTTTAATATATGTATTTTTTTAATATATATGTACTATTTCAATATATGTACTTTTTAAACATGTGTACTTTTTTAATATATGTATTTTTTAATATATATGTACTATTTCAATATATGTACTTTTTAAACATGTGTACTTTTTTAATATATGTATTTTTTTAATATATATGTACTATTTTAATATATGTACTTTTTTAACATGTGTACTTTTTAATATATGTATTTTTTTAATATATATGTACTATTTCAATATATGTACTTTTTAAACATGTGTACTTTTTTAATATATGTATTTTTTTAATATATATGTACTATTTCAATATATGTACTTTTTAAACATGTGTACTTTTTTAATATATGTATTTTTTAATATATATGTACTATTTCAATATATGTACTTTTTAAACATGTGTACTTTTTTAATATATGTATTTTTTAATATATATGTACTATTTCAATATATGTACTTTTTAAACATGTGTACTTTTTTAATATATGTATTTTTTTAATATATATGTACTATTTCAATATATGTACTTTTTAAACATGTGTACTTTTTTAATATATGTATTTTTAATATATATGTACTATTTCAATATATGTACTTTTTAAACATGTGTACTTTTTTAATATATGTATTTTTTTAATATATATGTACTATTTCAATATATGTACTTTTTAAACATGTGTACTTTTTTAATATATGTATTTTTTAATATATATGTACTATTTCAATATATGTACTTTTTTAACATGTGTACTTTTTTTATATATGTATTTTTTTAATATATATGTACTATTTTAATATATGTACTTTTTTAACATGTGTACTTTTTTAATATATGTACACTGATATAGAGTTTATTCGATGAAATGAGTTCGTTGATGAAGTCGAGAGCTGGTGTTCAGGTATGTAGGTGGAGAGAGAAACAACGGCGGGACCATAGACGTAATTGCTTATGCGTACTTGTTGGAGTTGTAGTCAGTTTAATATCCACTACTTTGTTTGAGTTCTGACACCCGCAGGAAAGGTTAGAAGTAGAGTATTGAGTAAGTGAGAGAGGGCACACACACACACACACACACACACACATATATATATATATATACATATATAGTTATTCACATACAGTACTGTTTTGCTGTTTCACAGCGCATCAGTGCGGCTAGACGTATATATATATACATATATATATATATGTATATATATATATATATATATATATATATATATATATATAAGAAAAACAAAATAGTGTGTCATTTTCCATCGAGATATGATTTTTAGAACATAAATATGTTTGATATGCATAGTAATATACATGTTCCGTGTTTGTTGCACTCGTCAGTATGGGCGACATAACTGTACTGTCAGTCGGACTATTCGACCTTGTAATATAAGTATTATAAAACATTGCTTCTATTCGTTAGACTGTTGGTACTATCATGCTTTGAAATGCGTCTTGTATTTTTAATGTAATTATGAGCAAAAGATTCAGAAATTGTTTTAATTTGTCACATAATGAGAACCCCGCAATGTGCCTAAATTTTAAATGTCTTATGGAAGTTTATTACTCACCTGATAAATAAACAATATATGCATATTTGTGTGCTGTGTGTGTGTGTGTGTGTGTGTGTAAGAAGTAGACAAATGGAAAATAAATTAAACATGGGAAGAAATTATAAAAACAAGACATAACCTGGTTTCCATCGGATCAATGTACGTCTTCAAAAACAAAAAAAATAAGATTTTTCTGAAGACGTTCGTTCCAAACGAAACTGTTAAATCTCTTGTGTTTTAATGACGTCTTCCTGTGTTTAATTGTTTTTTTTATTTTCTCCACACCATTTTATTATATTAAACGTCGTGTATTTTCTTATATCTATCAGTACAAAAAGAGAACAACCAGAGGATACAACCATATCAAACAAACTCATGCTAATATTTCGTCATACAAATGGAAAGGATTTCTCTGAATAGGAATTAGAATGTATTCAATTATAAATTATCAAAGTATATAAGTGCGGGGTGGAATAAAGAAAGCTATGAACGAGAAACAAGAAAGGATTAAGTAAGCCAGGACTAAACAGAAACACAGAAATATAAAAGTCTTTTTAACATAAAAATAATTTCCTATTCATTTGTGTACTATTTGTCTCTCTACACTTCCTTTCTTCCCTCACTCTCTCTTCTTTGCTTCTTTACGCCCATCAACTCAAGATGTTGCGACAAGTATTCACAGCACATCTTTAAAATCCAGCTTTCGTTGTCTTCGTAGCTACTTCTTTCTCTCCCATAACTTTTTTTCTCTCCCTCTCTCTCCCTCTCTCTCTTTCCCTTCCTGTCAAAAGGTCATGAATAAGCATTATTAACTGTGAGTTACTAAGGCAGCCATCCTCGCATGAACATCACACATCATCTAGAGCAGTATCATTAATGATATATGCATTATCCGTGGCAACAGCATCATAACACACAGCATAAGCATCAGTAGCAGCATGATATACTTAAAAATACATTTTGGTTAATTTGGATGTGTGTTTTGCGCCACATGAGATTATTTACTAATGCTAAACAATACTTTTAATAAGTGATGTATTAACTTGTTTCCTATATTTGGTTTATCGTATATCAATCATTTGTTGTTCAATACTGAAACACATTGTCTAGTAATTCGAGTTGTTCATTGGATCCCATATTATTTATTTTACATAGCAATATACTATTTAAAATATAAGTTTATTGGAATAAAGTAATTTCTTTTTTATAAAAAGTTTTACCAACATAAAACATTTCAAATTTCAGCTTCACATGCAAAGGGAAATACAAGTTTAAATTTTTAGCTTGGCAGACCAAAGAAAATAAAAGATTAAAATTAAGCCATAAATTATAAAGAAAATACAAGTTCAAATTTGAGATTCACAAAAAGTTGCATTTTAAATGATTTTTAAAAAGTTGCATTTTAAATGATTTCCAAACTTTTGAGAAATCGATACAATACAAAGTACATCAGACGTTATGAGAAACACGCTCACCGTGCCTGGCCATTAGTTATAAGCCGGACAGCTGTGAGGAGGTTAGACTGCGTAAAGTTCTCGTTCAGGGCTATTTGATTTACGACTTCAAAGTTGCTGCATCATCGCCGCATATGTCAAACGTCGGGGATTGCTGTAGATTAAATTACTTAATTGCGTTGATTTCAAAAATATTATATTTGCATAAAGACACTAAGAAGCAAACTAAAGGAGAACAAATTAGATTTGAACTACTGTTTTTTATGTAAAATAAATGACTAATATCTAAAAATATTTAGACATTGACAACAACTGTCACGATTTCTTCCTTGTCTATGGTTTAACTCAAATTGTTGATGACTCAACTCGCGTCCATGATGCCGATTGCCAACTTGCAATTCTTCTAGATCTTTTTTTAGCCACCTGCCCTGAACTAAGCTCATCCTTCGTTATGTCTCCGTTAGAATCTTTTAATCAGTAGGTATTCAATAAGGATTAAAGCTAACACCAAAAAGTCCTCTAATGTCCCTATCTACCACATCGTTACTCTATGGCCGACCTTGATCGTTTCGTACGGAAATATCGGATATAGCCATGTGCTCTATGTCAAAAAGGATGCATCTTCTATAGTATCCGACATTACATATTAGCTAACTATTAGCATAGGTTGCTATATACTCTCTAAAATTGTCAACTTAAATCAAATAGTCAACCGTATGACATCCGTTAATGAGCCGCTGCAACTGCACATAGAAATCATTATTTTAAGTGCTTTACGAAACAGATGTTAAGAAGCTAAAGCCGTCTATAGGACTGCTTGTAACCATTGCCGAAAGTTCATTGTAAATGTGAGAGCGTCTTTCGTCCTAACTCTCTAAAGCAGCGGAGCAGAGTCTAGGTTTCCAGGAGTTTTCGCGTTTTCTGAACAGATGCGTAACTTCCATTCTAACCATCATCAACGATCATGAGGTGATTGCTTCAGTATTCGACAAAACCAAACTCTTCGCTAAGAACTTCGCAATAAACTATATCTTGTGTGTAAATGGCCTCCCTGAATTCTCTCCCAGGACAGACAATACTCTGAGCGACACCCATATATCCATCCAGGATGTCTCCAAATTTATCAAGAACCTTGATTCCTAACGAAGCAACTGACAATATCCCAATAATTGTGCTAAAAATACAAACGAAACTAACTCAAATACTAAGAAAGTTGTTCAAAAATCGCCTTAACGAAAATTGCTTCCTAATAGGTTGGAAAACCTCGGAAGGCTTCCTAGTATTTAAAAATATGGGGGACCCCTCTTCTGCGTCTTAGTACAGACCAATGAGCCCCCTTTGCACTATGAGTAAATTACTTGTGCCTGTGATAAAAGAAAAGTTGTAAACCACCTCAGCGAAAATAATCTATTTAGTGACATGCAATATGAAATTTCTGAAAGATCAATTGCCGATGTGCTGACGGCAAAATCACACAAGATTAGTGAATCTACTGGCAATGGTTTCGTTTCTAGAGCAATAGTTATTGATATATTTAGATTACTCTTGCTATATCCGGCTCCTAAGAGCACCTTTTCTATGACTTGACAGGTTACAGAACTGTCTTCGAATTTTAGTGGGCGATGAACATTTCGCCTCTCTATTTCCTATTTCTAACAGAAGAGACGTTGCTAGTCTGTCTCTGCTCTGTTGATACTTTTATGGTAAGTGCTTGACTGAGCTCTAATCTATGGTTCCTCCGCGAGAACGTTCGCAACAAATACTTGTCTAGCTGAAACAACCTTCATCACTCTCTATCCGTGCCCAAAATTAAACGAAAATTCCATAAGCAGAGATTATTTCTTGGAACTTGTGAAACGCAATACGGCTTTCCGGATGATTATAACATGGTCGTTTTCAAGTCTAATATAAATAAATTCCTTAAGGTTGCCCATTTAGATAATCTAGCCCTACCCAAGTTCCATCGTGACTGGTCTTGCTGTCTCACCATCTATCTAACACTTAACATTTATCCTAGAGTGGCTTCCATGCCTTTATAAGTAGTGACTTTTAATTAATACAACACCAAAAAGCAAAAGCATGACCAACAGATGTTTCATCGTCTTCACAATTACCACGAGAGATTAACTATGACCTAAACTATTACTGCACGTTGTTTGTTTAAACTGAACCAATCTAAGGTTGAGTAAAACACGTCAAAATTTCATCAAAATATTATCGATTATTATATTAAATATTAGTTAATTAATACGGTTTCTATGAGGATGTTTTTATATTCTTTAAGTAGAAGACAACTTTTCTCGGGATAGATAAAATACATTATCGGAACAGAACAGTTTCAATCAGTTTTTAAGATATAATAATCGTAAAATTTATGTATTAGTGTCATTTTATAAAAATCCATTAAGTGATTTTGATATTAGAAAAATTATATATTTTAACACTTAAGATTAAAGGGTCTCAAGTAGAAATTGAATTTCAGAGAATATTGTTTATATCACTGTGGTTCAAATTAAATTGAAAACTGACATATTTGAATGTTCAAATGTGAGGGTTTACCCATATTGCGCCTTCTCCCTAAAACCATTTAAATACTTTCCAGAAACTAAAATCAAGGTAGTATTTTATAATTGGTGTCTTAACTTCTTGTAGAATTTTTTACTCGAATATCTTACTTTTCACGAGCGGCTTTTACCCACTTTTTTCCACTTTGCTTAAAATTAAGTTAATGTAACAATAGTCGATCTACGCACCCATACGCCGAGCAGATGAGTTCCATAATTCACAATGATCGATTAATTAATCAAGGAGTGAATAATATGCATAAACCTGTACAGATACTCCAATACTTCAAATAAAACAAAATACATGCTAAAATATAGTAGGACTGAGTTATATTCCCTTTGAATTGTTCTAATTAAGTGTAGTCTATAATTAACTGCACAATCACTCATCTCTCTCCTAGCTATGTGTTTTTCACCTTCTCAATCAATGTTCATTCAATCACTATTATTTGTGAGCATTTAGAGAAAAAATGGCGCTTTTTACAGCGTTGTTATGTTATATACAAATTTGTTGGTAAAATCAAAGTTATAGATTTCGTTACTTCGATATTATTATTATTATTATTATTATTATTATTATTATTATTATCATTATCATTATCATTATCATTATCATTATTATTGCTGTTATTATCATTATCATTATCATTATTATTATTATTATTAGTAGTATTATTATTATTATTATTATTATTATTATCATTATCATTATCATTATTATTGCTGTTATTATCATTATTATTATTGTTATTATTATTATTATTATTTTTTTTTTTTTTTTTTTTTTTTTTTTTTACAAAGGCATCACCACATTATCAAGGCCCAGAGGCCACTCAAGGATAAGGGTTAAAGAGTGTACAGTAGAAGTTGGTCAATATAGTAATCATTAGTAATGAAAATTTGGTAAATTTAATAACTTATATGGAACGGCTCATCAAGATCTTATTTACCTTAGACTTGAACACAACCATATTGTAGTCAGCCGGAAAGCAGGAAAACGGAAGACAATTCCACAGGCGTGCAGTTCTAAGAAAGAAGCTTTGTTCATGGAATCTATGTTTAGGTTTAGGCACAGATAAAGAGTGGGGGAAATTATTGATAGTGTTTACAGCTAGACGAGTGTTTCTTGTGAAAGTTTGGCGAGGGGGGACCATAGATTGAAGCTCAGTTGAACACTTTCCATGAAAATAACGATACATCAGAGACAAACTCGCAACATCTCTTCTGTGAGATAGAGGTTGTAAGGAGGAGAAAAGGACATCTCCTACGAGGCTACGAAGTCTATTTTGAACTCTATCAAGGCAGGCCAAGTCCTTTCTAGCAGCTCCTGCCCAGATGTGGCAACAGTATTCCATCCTTGGACGTACCTGGCTCTTATATAGATAGAGAATAGCATCAGCAGTGAGATATCTACTGGATCGATAGAAAGATCCCACCATTTTTCCAGCGGCCTTGGCAACAGATTTGATATACGTGTTCCATTTAAGATCAGGAGTAATGGTCAAGCCCAGAAGCTTGTCAAAACTTGAGGCCTCCTGAAGACGAGAGCCATTCATTTCAATTGATGACAAATGTGGATTAGAATGTTGATGATGTAAAGAGAGAAGCTTGGTTTTAGATGCATTAAAAGTAACTAGCCACTCCTTTCCCCATTGTACTACATGCTCAAGATCAGAGGAGAGAGAATTGGAGAGTACTTGCTCGTTTACTGTCTTAGATGTGGTACCATAAATGGTAGTGTCGTCAGCATAAATGTCTACAAATGATGTAAGGATATGATTTGGAAGATCATTAATGTAGATCAGGAAAAGAGTTGGGCCCAGGATGGATCCCTGAGGGACACCGGCATTAATACTGAGAGCTTCTGATTTTTGCCCCTCAACTACTACTCTTATGAACCTATCAGAAAGAAATGATTTAATAATTGAGAAGACTTTTCCAGCTATACCATAGCTAGCGATCTTATGAAGTAAACCTTTATGCCATACCCTATCAAAGGCTTTAGATATGTCAAGAGCAATTGCCCTAGAAAGATTGCCACCGTCGAGAGATTTGCTAATCCTATGCGATATAACTGTAAGGACATCTGCTGTAGATCTAGCAGAACGGAAACCATATTGAGTGTCACTAAGAAGGTTATTTTTGTTGAGATGTTTGATTACTTCTGTATTTAACACAGATTCTAGCAACTTACTCATGACGCACAGGAGACTTATTGGCCTGTACTGAGAGGGGGATGAGCGATCACCTGAATTCTTAAATACAGGGAATACTGATGAGATTTTCCAGGGAGATGGGAAACTATTCTCCTTAAGACAACGTTTAAACAGTTTTGTAAGTATGGGCGCTATTTCAGGTTGAAGTTTTTTGAGTACTATAATTGGAATACCATCAGGGCCAGTTGCTTTACTGGAATCAAGGTTTTTGATTAGCTTCGCAACATCACGTACAGATATACGTATATCACATAGCGTGTTTTCTGATACAGGAGGAAATATTGGGGGTTGGCGGTCTTGGTCGCAAAGGGTAGAATTAGCTGCAAAGTTCTTGACAAAGAGTTTGGCTTTGTCTGATGCTGACGAGATTACCTCAGGTCCATTGATAATAGTTGGGATGGAGCACACGCTTCTGTTCAGGATTCTGTTTGCTATTTGCCAAAACTGGTGGGAACCAAGCCGCTGCTCAGCTACTTTGGACTTAACAGATTGAGCATACAACTCTCTTGCGTTCCTTATTACTTTCTTACAATGGTTGCTGGCAGTCCTGAAAGCGGCTTTAGTTTCCATATATCTATTACGTTTGAAGCAGTGGAAAAAGTGATTTCTGTGCGCAATGGCAGCAGCACATTCTGGAGAGAACCATGGCTGGCTGTTAGGTTTTTGCTGAAACTTTTTAGAGGGTATGAAATGGTCAATACCTACAATTAACCATTCAGTTAGGTCTAATACTATAGAGGACACATCCTTTTTAAACATGGAATGCAGAGGTAGATCAGATATAAATGTACGGAAGCTATCCCAGTCAGCCTTAGTGTATCGATATACTGTACGATGAAGTGGTACGTCTGGGGACTTATTACATTTCATTTTTATCTTAATTGATACAACAGAGTGGTCGGAAGATCCAAGAGGCGACAGAACAGAAACTGAACATAGTTCAGGGCAAGTTGTGAGAAAAAGGTCTAGTAGGCTCGCATACTGGCCGTCATTATCGGGCACACGGGTAGGTTCCTGAACAATCTGAGTGAGGTCATAGGCAATGGAGAAATCATGACAGAACCTCCCCTCATCATCGGTCTTGTTTGAGTGGGTCAACCATTCGACGTTGTGAACATTGAAGTCTCCACATACGTGAATGTTAGCTGAAGGATAAGTAGAAAGGACTTGGTCAATTTTCTCAGATATGCTTTGAAAGATAGTAACTCCGCTGTTGTGGGGGCGATAGAGAGTAAATATAAATGCAGTAGTGTGAGCTAAAGCAACCCGGAAGCACATATAGGGTAAGTTAGGATCTTCCCTGGAGATGTCCCTCCCACATGGAAAGCTATCTTTAATATAGGCACATATTCCATGCCCATGGCGATCTTGGGGGTCAGATTTAGAAGTTAAGTTAGAGTATCCTGTAATTGCAAACTCATCTAGGGAAATAGCCTGTCCAATGCCAGTTTCACTTAAAAATAAAAGGTCTGGTTTAGTCTCCTGTAATTGGGTTTCAACCTCTGGAAGGTTAGAACGTAGACCCCTGATGTTGGAGAAGGAGACATGGTAGTAGGGGTCTACGTTGGAAGTTGGATAACCGGGTTTAATCGTGTATTGTTTCTTGAAACTTGTCATGATGAAATTTTGGAATTTGTGGACTAGGTCGACAGATTTACTTAGAGCAGGACAGAGAGGGGAAACTAAGAGAGAAAAAGAAACGAAGAATTTTTTTTTTTGTACCACATGATAAGGTAAAGCCGTAACAATTACCCACTAGTATGGCATCGAGAGGCCCCACCAGAAGCTACTGCATGGTCCAGATTCCATTCACCAAATGGCAATACAGCAGCCCCAGTACTTTGCACCTATCAGGCGGATAACGTCAGCCCAGACAAAACGTTTACCTCCAGCACCCTTACTAGTGACATGGCTACAAGGATAGACATAGAAACAGAAAATTTCCACCAACTCTGCCAACTGTTCGCGCAAAAATACTGCCAACCTAGAAAACAGCTTTTTCTTCTCCCTTTGTCAGAAAAATCACTCATTTAAAAAATGAGGACTGAGGGACAAATAAGAAGAAGCGAGAGTAACAGGAGCTGCCGATAACGCATCCACAATGCGTTTTCTACTCTCCATTAAAAAAAAAAAAAAAATAAATAAATAAATAAATAAAAAATAACTATTAAGTATTGTACTTAATAAAAGTCCAACGGACCTGTTTAAGGGAAAGTATGGTGATAGATTCCCCTCCCACGAACTAAAAATGAGTACAATTAGGTAATCTATTTTTGCAATCAACTCGGTAGATAAATAAACATTTATGGACGAGAGAAAAAAAAAAAAAAAAGCTAGCATTTAATACAACAGAAATACATAAATTAAATACTGAAATAAAATGTAGTTATTAAGAGTCCAAATAACAAGTATAATAGTTATTATTTATATGAAGAAACAAAGAGAGCAAGTACACAAACACCCGTTTTCTATACAGACAAAGGGGTGTAACTCTAAATTACTCAAACGCTTATATCATTGTAAAATAACACATCACAAACCCATACACGGACAATGGGAAACAATGGTGGAAGGGATACAACCTCAACAGATTAATCATTTTAATAAGTAAAAACTCCCAAGCAATGTCGGGAAGGTGCAACTAGTATTTTGAAGTCTAAATTTGATATATTTTAGCAACCACATATGAGGGTATGCAGTAAAAATAATAAAAAAAAAAAAAAAAATAAAAAAAAAACTTACCTGAGCACAATGATGAAACGGTTTCCTAGTAACTGTCCAAGTTTTAAGCAATTATCCACATAGCTGAAATTTCCATTATTATTATTATTATTATTATTATTATTATTATTTTTATTATTATTATTATTATTATTATTATTATTATTATTATTATTTGGAAGCTGTTAATTGGAATCTTTGCAGAAAAAGTTTATGGACATATTGTGAGTAATGGTGTTCTCCCTGATGAGTAGAAAGGATGCCGGAAAGGCTCGAGGGATACAAAGGAGCAGCTAATGATTGATAAGGCAGTGATGGAGGATGTAAAGAGGGGAACGTGTAGCATGTATCGAAAGACTTACGACATGGTTCCTCATTCAGAAAGGCTTACAACATGGTTCCTGATTCATGGATCCGTGAAAGACTATCGATGATGAAACTACTGGAAATGTGATAGGGCTTTTCGCGACAAACATGGCTCAATGGAAAACGGTACTGAAAGCAAACAGAGAGGTGCTGCGGCACGTGGCATTAAACGTGGAATATTCCAAGGAGATCCGTTGTCTCCACTTTTTTGTGTGTAATGATAATTATGCCACTGAGTATCCCCTTGAAAAGAGAGAAACTGGGGTACAACTTTGGATCTGGTGGGAGACGCTTCGACCATCTACTGCTTATGTATGATTTGAAGATATTCAGTAGAAATGAGAAGGAAATAGAGAGACTGGTAGAGCTCGTAGGGACATACTCGTAAGACATCGGGATGGAGTTTGGGATTAGTAATTGTACAGTGCTGGTGATAAAAAGGGGAGTAAAGGTTCATTCAAATGAAATAGTGGTGCCAAATGGAGAAATTATAAAAGAAATAAAAGCTACAGGCTATAAGTATTTGGGAGTGCTGGAGGGTGTAGGCATCATGAACAGAGAAATTAAAGAGAAAGTCAGGAAGAAGTATCTTAGAAGAGTGAAACTAATTGCGAAGTCGAATGCGGCGAATGCATAGGCAGTCAGTGTCTTCAAATACAGTGCGGGAATTTTAGAATTGCCTGACAAGGAGTTGCATGACATAGATATAAAAACAAGAAAAGTTTTAGCAATGTTTGGTATATTCCACATTCGAAGTAGCGAGGCTGTATAAAAAGAGATAGTGGAAGAAGACTGAAAAGTCTAAAAGATTATGTTAGAACTAAGTTGTTGTTGAAGGAGCATGTGGTTAGAAGTGAGGAGTGGATGCTTAAGGTTGTGGCCAATGAAGTGGAAGTATGTGAGACCAAGGCTGATTATGTGAAACGTATGGATAGAGAAAGGGAAGAGAAACTGGCAAGGAATAAAATGCACGGAAAGTTCTTCCAGGATATTGCAGAAGTGTATGATGAAAGATCATGGCAATGGCTTAGAGCCGGGTATCTGGCTAAGAGTACTAAAGCTTTTTTTTTGTTTGTGCAGCACAAGAGCAGGCATTAAGAACACGACTGTTAAAAAAAGTGGTTCTAAGAGAGGAAGTTGCTGCAGAATGTTGGATTTGTGGTAAGGCCTCAGAGTCAATTGCGCACCTTGCAGCAGGGTGTAGCGGATTTGCCAAGAAAGAGTACCTCAAAAGACATAAGTGCATGGGGCTCTGGATATATTGGGAGATCTGTAAGAAAGTTGGGGTGAAGTGTACTGGAAAGTGGTTTGAGGAGGTGGCTAATGAAGTGAGAACAAGTGAGGATGGCAATATGTAGGTATGGTAGGACAAAGTATCATAACAACCAAGCAATTGGAACATAATCATCCGGATTTGGTCGTCATTGACAAATTCTCAAAAAACTAGCAGATTGTTGACCTCTAAGTACTCTGGGGCAGGAACGTGAAAGAGAAGGAGAACGATAAGTGACGCAATTATGCTCCATTGACCTTGGATATAAGGCGTATACACGGGGTAAAAACACAAATAATCCCGGTCGTAGTTGGTACGTTAGGAATAGTATCAAGTAGTCTGGAAGAACAATTGAAAAAATTACGAATCCCCGAAGCGGCCTTCAGACCTCTGCTATTGTAGATCCCACCAACATCCTTAGGAAAACCTTTGATCGTTGAAGCTCCTTGTTGTGAGCCGGGATTGAGGGAAATCCTCTGGAAATGAATCCCATCTCTTTTCAGGGAGACGTTGATAAATAAAATCAGAATTATTATTGTTAGTAGTAGTAGTCGTAGTCGTAGTAGTAGTAGTAGTAGTAGTAGTAGTAGTAGTAGTAGTATGATAATCACGAATGCAATCAATACAAACATCATTGGGAGGGGCTGTTCTGATAAGTGCAGGCTGTATGGTGTAACTTTTGAAACAGTTTCACACATTGTTAATTCGTGTTCTACACTTGCTCAAAAAAGTACGAACGTCGCCATGATAAAGTATGTGCATTTCGCATTAAAGTTTGTGCCAAAAGTTTGTAATCCAAGTGACGAACAAGTGATTCAACGTAACCCAAAAGCGGTAGTGGAAAATAAGAACGTTAAGATTCTCTGGGATTTCCTGGTTCAGTATGATCGAGAGATAACTCACAGAAAACTGGAGATTGTAGTTGTGGACAAAGAGGCCAATGAATGCCAAATTATGTATGTGGCATGTCCAAACGACATCAACTTAGCATGCAAAAAAGAATGAGAAACAACGAACCTATCAAAAACTGATTAGTGTGTTGTGTGATATTATAACTTCCATCGTGCGAATCGTCATAGAACTTGAGAAACACTTGCAAACATTGGGAATCAAATACAATCACCGTACTCCAAATGTCAGTTCTGCGTGGCACAGCAAACATCCTACGCCAGGTGCTTTACATCTAACTGACTCCTTGACTATGCTCACTAGCTTTGATGTAAAGTCCGCTCTTAAGTTAAAAAGAAAGAGTGTAAAATATCACAATACTGTGAATTTAACGAATGAATGAATAAATGAATAAATAAATAGATTGATAGATAGATAGATAAGTAAATAATAATAATAATAATAATAATAATAATAATAATAATAATAATAATAATAGCGAGGGAAACAAAATGGCATATTTTTTAAAGATATCTATGAAAAATTATGTCTTTACGAAATCAAATACACCATAATTAAGTTCCGCTTTATTTAATAGTTAAAAATCGGGGTCCAGTTCTTCGTGGCACATCGAGATTTGACAGGAATAGAAAGTTGAATAGAAAGTCATTTCTGGTTTTAAATTTAGTAACAAACTTCCATGCATTAAAAGATTAAATAGAGCATTTGTCATTTGCATTAAATACTTTATAAGAAAACAATCTAACAGTATCTAAATAAAAAGTAGTTATATTTTCATAGCAATTTGATCCCACTAATACTTTAATGGGTAGAAGACATTGTAATTATAAAATGTAATTTGGTAATTTGGTTTAAATAAAGAAAAACGGTATAATTAAAATAAAATAAAACGTAAACGAAAACGAGGCCGGGAAGGCACAGCTAGTGATATTTATTAGTTAAGGTAATTATTGATTTTGTGATGCATAAGACAGATAGAATTCTATGACATCTGAGAAGAGGTTCGTGCTTTACAAGTGAAACCGATTGAAACACAATTTTTTAACCTTTGATAAGCAATCGACCTTTCTTCTTGTCGTAGTTTTGAATCTAGTCATCGAACACAAAAACTACTACTACTACCACTTTTTCCTGTTAAGTCGCTGTTAAGTTAACAGTGTTTCCTTTTTATGTGACTGCAATTTCTTGCAAATAAAGGTACGCATTACGTCATTAAATTTGAGTTAATCGTTCTTTTCCTGGGAGCGTTTCGTATATATTTCAATCATACAAATACATGTAAAAATATATCTTAGTTATGGCATCGTGTTATGGTGGCTTCCCTGCAAACTACAACAGTATTTCTATACTGACCATAAACCGTTTATATAAATAAATTTTGTTTATTCCATTCATTATATTCAATCTTCTCATAATATTCTATTTCATTATAGTGAGAAATTAACTGCCTCATCAATCATTATCTTTGACTGACTTTTGACCATAATAAGTAGTTCCTCATTATCAAATTAGATTTTATAGTTAAATATAGGGAGAAAATAGTGGACGGCATAGAACTTTATATTCCAGTTTTCGACGTTTACAAGACTGAGAAGCGTTAAACTCAATTTTAAGATGACATCGTTGCTAACTTAATGCACGATTCATTATTTTACAATTTGTTTTTTAACCTGCCTATTATTTAGAGATTTTGTAGTCTTTTAGATAATTAAGTTTTGATACACAGATAAAAAAAATATTAGGTTGGTGCAAAAATAATGTCATTTTTGACGTTCGACTTCAAGAGATCATAACTCCTTTCATAATGAATTTTATTAATCGAAATGAGAACCATTAGAATTGAAATATTTTTGCCAATGAGAAACAAGTTTATTTATCCTATTAGCATAGAAACCCAGAGTTCTGGAATCGATGAAGTCATTGAAGTCCGATTTGGCATCATCTTGGCTTTGGAAGAATTTTTCGTGCAGGAAGTTGTCGAGATCCATGAAAAAGTGTAAAACAGTGGGCGAGAAGTCCGGTGAATATGGCGGATGAGACAGAATCTCGTAGCCCAATTCGGTCAATTGAGCAACATGCGGACAAGCATTGTCATGGAGAAGAATTGGTCCCTTAATATTGACCAATCTCGGGAACATACGCTGGAGCTTCTAACGGATTTCATCAATTTGTCGGCAGTATTTCTCCACCGTAATCGTTTCGCCAGGATTCAAGACGCTGTGATGGATGAGACCAGCCACAGACCACCAAACAGTTAGCAAAACCTTTTTTGGTGCAATTTAAGCTTGGGGAAGTGTTGGTGAGCTTCTCCGGCATCCAACAAATGTACTGAACGTCGCCGGTTGTCGTAGAGAATCCATTTTTTTCACACGCCACAATCCGCTCGAGAAATGGGTCACTTTTGTTGCGCAAAAGGAGCGTAGAAGAAAAGCTCAAAACGACGATTTTTTTTATTATCGTTGACTTCATGCGGTATCCATTTATCCAATTTTTTGACTTCCCTGTTTACTTTTAATAGCGACCGATTTTTGAGTGGTCGACATTGAGTTCAATAGCAACTTCTGATGTGGTTTTGTGAGGATCGGCTTCAATTCAGGCTTTCAAATATTTGTTATCAACCGAAGTCGGCGATCTGCAACCGTCTACATCTTCGAGGTTCTCGTCATCATTGAAAAATTTCTTGAATTACCGTTGTGTCACACGTTCGTTAGTGATTCCTGTGCCAAAAGCGTCATTGATATCACGAGCTGTCTCGGCAGCTTTTTGGACTAGTTTGAACTGATCAACAAAATTTTGGAAATATTTTAGAATTTAATTCGTATATGTTTGCAGATTTTAAAAAATCTTATGCAGAAAAATTGAAATTTTAGTTGTAATGGAAACAATTCTTTTATATTCTACAATAAATAATATGAGTTATTCTACTTCTTAATTTTGATTTTTAGTTCATAAATGAAAACTGTTTCCATATTACCAGTTTTCCAGGCTGAACTACATCACTTTTAAATAGATTGTAGTGAAATGTTATTTCAATTACAAGGTACAAAAGTAATTAAAAATTTACAAGTAAGAATCAAAGCTTGAAATGTCAGCTTATATGCTATTTAAGTTCAACTAATAAAACCTCACAAGATAACTTTATATGTAAGATGAAATTACATTTTGCAAATGCTGCATTTAAAAACAGCTTTCATTTGATATTTGGCTTTGATTCATGTAAGAGTGTGACTGCATATTCATAAATTTAGCAATGGTGACCACTTTTTATCTAGAATATCAAATACTTTGTCATCCTTTAATTTCTTTGTCTATTTGTATTTCTTATTTTCCTATTTTGTCTTCTTTCATCTCTCGTTTTTCTATCTGTGTTTCTTTATTTTCTTCTTCTTCCCTTCCTCTTTGACAAAAATAACAACACGTTGTAGTCATCGAGTTAAGAACGGATACTAGATTACTAGTGTGATAATTGATTTTTCTCTTCAAAACACGACAATATAAAGAGATGATGCTGTCGCCTTTGACCATGTGATCCCATAGACGAGTGAAAGAGATAAAGAGGGTTGGAGGGAAAAAGGAGGCTGGCATAAAACGCTATTACAATAATAATAAGTAACTTGACAGATGATTTAAATTACTCTTAGCTTAAACACAAAATTTGACATTTCCGCCATTTTGGGTACAGAACAATACTGTATGAACAAAAAACTAAAACACACGCGTGCGTGCAAGCGTGCACATACACACATCATATATATATATATATATATATATATATATATATATATATATATATATATATATATAATTACTATAATAATTTCTAAATACCTATAGACACTAGTGCCCCAGCCTTTCGGGAATCATCAATGCAAGGTGTCGAATATATATATATATATATATATATATATATATATATATATATATATATATATATATATATTACAAAAAGTTTATATTCCAATTTTAAAAATCTTGTTATTCTTACCGTCTAATTCATTTCAACATGTAAAAATGTTTAACCTTGTACAGCACCTATTACGTAGCACGAAATAATAATCAGAAAATAGGAACTAATCAACTTCAACAGAAAATAAAAGAAATATGGGCATTATTTCTTTGTATATACTCTGTAGTTACCATTGAATTCCATAAATGAAAGGATTGGTATGAATAAAATACGAAAATAGAAACTGCAAATATGTAAACATTACGCCATTTATAAGGTATTTACAGCTTCTCTTCTAATTTTCGGATTTTTAATCATGTCAAACGCACTTTGTTTCCTTTTGATGGATTGAATATTGCTATTTCTTCTGATGAGTTGTGGGTAAAATAGATTCACTGATTGATATAATAATTGATTGATTCTGTGCTACGAAAAAGATACTTTCAGGAATTGTTAATATCAACTTAAAGAAATGGATTTTAAGATGATTAACATCATGAGCTAGGGAATATAGAATTTTGTCATTCATTGATTATACGCACACACTATATAAATATATATATATAAATATATATATACACTAGACTACTCGTGACCTGTTGGGTCAGTATGTTGTATTAGCTATAGAATTCATGTATGAGCGTGACACTTGTGACGTAAAGAAAATAGTTATTTTTTGACATAACAGAAACATTTCTATGAAAGTATATTAAAATGAAAAAAGAATATAGATAGATTTATATGAGTTGTTCTGTTTATTATAATTGATTATTTTTGAAAATAAAAATTTTACAGTTACTGAATTATAAGTGGTTGGCCATACTTATAGGTAAATGTGCTCTGAACAGATACCATAATACTTATTATAGTTAATTCAAATTTTGTTATAGATACTTTTTTTTTACATCGTTCATTTCTGTATTTCGTTTAAGTTATTTTAAACCCCACTCTTCCCATGTTAAATAATAATTTCGAAATCATAATGTTAATATTTCAGCGTCCCAAATGTTCTTTAGCTATTTTTTCGCGTTTAAATTATCCAAATAAACAATTGTTAATACTGTCTGCTTTTTTTTACATCGTTCATTTCTGTATTACGTTTAAGTTATTTTAAACCCCACTCTTCCCATGTTAAATAATAATTTCGAAATAATAACGTTAATATTTCAGTACGCAGGTTATGCGCGTATGTGCAACCGGATGTCGTAAACCGGAAAGAGGGTTACATACATCGTTACAAGTCATTTGAGTTCTATAATATATATATATATATATATATATATATATATATATATATATATATATATATATATATATATATATATATATATATATTTCAGCTTCGGAAACATGATTTGAATTTTTTTTTTCTGTCCCAGCATAGAAAAAATGTTCAGAATACGGAAAATACAAGTGACAGGAAACTATTTTTCAAGCACTTAATTCTTCGATAATTCTTGTAAAACCGAGGTTTATTTGATTAAATTGTTTCATTAATATTCCGGAACAATTTGTATTAATTTTTATCCAGAAAATATTTTTTCTCTGGCTTGAATTTATTCTTTCTACTTACCTATCCACAATTAAAATTATTTTTAAAACTGAAAAAAATAATGTACACATTATAATTTATACAAAATTTGAGGAATATAGATTGAAAAAAATTCTGTTTAATTTTCATCTTACACTCTCTGAAATGTTTGAATGGATGTAGGGTTTGTTATTATTTTTCTTAGATATCGCAAATAAGCAATAAGAAAGTAACTTATCCGTTTCGCTTTGAATCTTTTACCTGCGTTCAACTAAATTTGATTGCGGTCGTGACCTTACGAGTAATGATTAAAATAACGATTCAAACAATTACGCCAGATCGCTCAGTTGTTTTATTTTTTTAACAGAATTTTATATTCAGGTGTCAAAGAAAAGTAAAACATAAATAGCAAGTTAAAGTATTAAAAGTTAGGTTAGGTATGTGGCTGATTTATTTATTATTTATCCTGATTTTTCCATATTATAAACATTTATGAGTGTGTTCGTTGTATTTAGAGCGGGTGTAACGATTTAGGTGTAAAACGCCTTTCAGAATACAAAAATTTCATAATACGAAAGCCAATTCACAACCAATTAATTTCGTATTAAAAGGTTTCACGATATATATATATATATATATATATGTGTGTGTGTGTGTGTGTGTGTGTGTTATCTTCTATCATTATACAAAAACAGAGTTAATCAACTTTTGTTTCCCTAACTTTTTTCCTTTGTATTTTAATCATACAAAATAATCTTTCCTTCTTTTAGTGATTGAGTTATGGTTTTAGTTAATAAATGTTCTCATTAGATGTAGTTTGCAACATACTTTTAAAGTCACTCATCCTTATAAAGTCATAGTATATTCCTCCCACCCTTTCTAACTCAAGATTGTTTTAACTCTGTTTTTATTTTTTACAACGTTTATCTATTCTCTATTCTGTTACTCTCTCTCTCTCCCTCTCTTTGTTTATTAACCGTAAAGGGCAATAAAATTCACAATATACGAGGGGCGTGCAATAAGTAATGCCCTTGACTCACTTCCAGTTGTCTGATCCAGCTGAAATTTTGCATGTGCAATGATTTATATCTCTACGGGTTATGTGGCAATTTACAGCTCTGAACTAATTGTGGCTTCTGTTTTACAGGTGTTTGAACTAAGTCAGGTGTGAAATGGAGCCTGTTGAATGTCGAGTAGTGATCCGGTTTTTGTATTCGAAAGGACGCACACCACAGGAGACTTTTGATGAAATGAAAGAAACTCATGGTGATAATGCCCTATCATATGACTTTGTAAAACGCTGGTATCGTGAATTGAAACATGGCTGGAAGTCTGTGGAAACAGCTCCCAGATCTGGTCGTCCTCCTTCTGCCATTCATGAGGCATCAGTCCGTCAAGTTGGGGCTGACATTTTGGAAGATCGGCGCATTACTATTCGCCAAATAGCCCAAGATGTCAAGATTAGTACATAGTCTATGGAAACGCTTATTTATAACCGTTTGCATATGCATAAGGTGTCTGACAGATGGATTCCCAGGTTGCTCACACCATTCCAGAAGCGAGAATGCGTCGAGTGCTCGAGGATGAATTTTGAGATGTGCCAAGAAGATGAGTCAAAGTGTTTTCAAAAGACTGATTACACAGGATGAAACCTGGGTCCATCACTATGATCCAGAGACCAAAGCCCAGTCAATGCAGTGGAAGCACTTGGACTCACAACCCCCAAAGAAGGCAAGGGTGCAGCCCTCCGCGGGAAAGGTCATGCTCACCGTATTCTGGAACCAGGTCGGTGTAGTGATGACAGATTTCCTGGCAAAGGCTACCACAATTACAGGAGACTATTATGGTTCACTTTTGAGGAAATTAAGGGAAACTATCAAAATCAGGAGGCGGGGTAAGATCAGCAAAGGTAACCTTTTCCTGCAGGACAACGCTCCGGTCCACAACTCGCATGTCGGCAGATCAGAAGAACGAGCGTGTGGTTATGAAATTATGATCCCATCCTCCTTACTCTCCTGACCTTGCACCGTCTGACTTTCACCTCTTCCCAGCCATGAAGTTGTTTTTGAAAGGAAAGCGTTTCCCAGATGATGCAGCCTTGATTTCTGAAGTCACGTCGTGGCTGGAGGGTCAACCTGGGGCGTTCTAAAAAACGGTCTCCAGAGCTGCATCAAACGATGGGAGAAATGCATAACTCTGGGTGGTTCCCATATAGAGAAAGACTAATAACTGTGCCAATTTTCGTTGCTCTACTGCTATGGGAAGTGGGTTAGGGGCATTACTTATTGCACATCCCTCGTAGATAGAAGATTGAATGTTTTCATTTTTAGGATTTTTTTAGAATTAATGATTGGGATTATTGTCATAATTCGTACGCATGTGGTCAGCTTCACTGTTATTCTCACAACACTTTGGTCTATGTAACCCTTGAGCTTCTTCGGAAGAATCTAGTCGGAATTAAGAATTTTTATGCTGAACTCGGGAATTAGTATGGAGTTTTGAATGGAACTCTTTAATTAATCCACGGAATAATTTACACCCGTTTCATCAGCCATGACTGGGTAGAAATCTAAACTAATTCCTAATTGTTTAGCGACATAAAGATTTCATTTTTCATTATATAAACAATCTAACACACATGTCAATCGTTAATCAATGAGTATATTTTATTAATTTTAGTAGAAGTGTTCCATATTTAAAGTTTAATCCTGCAATTTCATGCATTTTTATCAATTCCAAGATTGTCGAAATTTAGAGGAATTTTATTGATTTAATTTTTTTTTTCCTAAAAAGTGTGCGATACCAAAACTCGTTCAAAAATAATGCTTAATAAAATATGTGGAGCGTTGACACAATGATGATGGATATAATGAAAGGTTTAATGACAGGGACGGTTTATAAGAAGTATTTGTTGACGTTGGATTTTAAGACAAGCGTGTTGTAGTCTGCAGGATATCATTTCCATGGTAATATGCTACACAGATTAACAGTTTTGTGAAAGACACTGTATCCGTGTAAATTTGGACTGACTTTAGTCACACAGGAGAAGGATAAAAGTCATTTTAATTTTAGGTAGAAAACGAGTTTTTGCTGTGAATGTCGCACAATGGGGAAGAAATGATTGGAAATCAGTTAATCATATTCAACTAGAGCACAGGAAAAAATATCCGTCACTAGATTGCGAAGTTGATTTTGTAATCTGCTAATGGAATGCAAGAATGCTCTAATCGACAACTCCCCAGATGTGTTAATAATAATAATAATAATAATAATAATAATAATAATAATAATAATGTGGAGAAATTCTTCGTGACTGAGATCAAATTTTAATTTTGTTTTATCATCCAAAATTTCCACTATTTTTCTTAGATAAAGGGAGGCCGTATTTTACTAATTAAAATTGACTTGGCGACTAACCTTGATTTAATGGGTAGGCATTTAGTATATTTAACAACCGGGCAACGCCTAGTCCACCTACTAGTAGAATTATAAATATAAATGTTGATGGAAACAATAGTCCCCAAAAGAATCTTAGCAAATAAACAACAAAAAAATATTAGTTGAAAAAAAGAAAAGAAACGATGAAATCTAAAGCGAGTAATGACCTACTTCTAAGATGCGTGTTGTTAACAGACTCGTCGCTTGTCGCCATTTCCCCGACCTGAGCGGATATCGATCGGCACTGAAGCTTTTTACATGAAGCGGAACTAAACGCGTCACTATTCTGTACTTGCAAACCCACAACCGATGAATCGCTTAGACACGAAAAGAGACAAAACGTATGTCAGAATAATTTTGTGGGCTTGCATACATCGGAGGTGCGCACTGCAGGTTTTCACCCACAAAAAGAAATCACTAACGTAAATTCCATTGGTTGCCTCCTCGGCATTACTCTTTAATTTATATTCTTTTAATATATATTCTGATATCATCATCATCATCATCATCGTTGTTATTATTATTATTATTATTATTATTATTATTATTATTATTATTATTATACTAAAGCTAAGTTAATCAACGTTTGTTTCCTGTAAGTTTTTTTTTCTCATAAATCTTGATCAAATAAGGTTCTAGGATTCAGTTCTGTTTTTTTAAAGATGTTTTTAATCAACCGTACTTTGCAAATAAGTCACCGAGTGACCTTATATCTTATTCAGTTACTATATTATGTTTCTCTTAGTCCGTCTGTATGTATGTCTGTCCGTTTCTCAGAAACTATTGGGCGGATCTAACTGAAATCCGTTCCAAGCATAATAAGTTATTAACTGAGATTAATAGGGACTAGTCGTCACAGTACCATATTTACTCTAGAAGTTTGTCACAATGCAGCAATTCCAAGGCTATAGATTTTGTTCATTTTTAACGGGCAAAAACGTATAGTTTGTCTTTAATTCTATTTTGACACTGCCTTTAGAGTGAGTCTCTCCGTGTTTTTTTTATATTTATATAATTTATTTTACTCTCGCTTCTGTCAGTTCGTCTACTCCTGCCTTTTCTTTTATTTACAGTTGAAATAAACAAAGGGGCTGATAAAATATTCAAATAGTCTATTATAAATAATAGGGATTAATATCACAAATAGTAAAACAATTGAAATCAGCCCGGTGATTATGAAAGTAGAGAAGAGGGATAGAGCTAGTCATAAGCGGCAAATTTCGAATTTGTCATATCATCTCCTATATAATATTTGGATTGCAGATATTCCCCTCTGGACAATAGTACCGTAGGTTTCCAACAACAGATGTCACATACAAGTTTCTTATGCCTACACTATTCACCACTATCTAGGTAACTTCAGAAACGCTATTTTAAACATTTAGTCGTAATAATAAATCATACATTCCATCCGAGGAGCAACATCATTACATCATCATCATTGCAACCGTCTTTAGAGAAAGTGGTTCCTATCTTTCACTCTATATAGCAAGTCTTCTTACCGCTCCTAGTGATCACCGGTGGGTATTTTGCACTTTGTACAGATATGGGGTTACATAGTTCGTAACTGGATCGTAAACACATTAACATAACATAATATTTCCCTTTTCCGTTACAAAAATAATAAAGTCTCCCTCGAATAATTCCGCCCATTCTAATTGGAGGAGCTCCGGTGATTCATATATTCCGGATTACATGCTAAACGAACACTAATGTACCATTCAAACATGGCGTTGCAATGATAACCACTTCTGCTCTATTAGTAAATTTCTTGCTCGCTACGCACATTTGTTTCGGTAATTATATTTGATTTTTTTTTTAAACGTAATTCATTTAATTATACTTTATTTAAACTTACGAGATCTACTGGATTCTCTCGCTTTTTATATCCTTCCCAACTTTTCTCTCTCTCTCTCTCTCTCTCTCTCTCTCTCTCTCTCTCTCTCTCTTTATCAAACACACACACACCAGCTTTGAAGACAAAACAACATTTTTTTTTAGTTTTTTATCGCATATCTTTGCAAATAACTATGTTTACTTGAGTTAATATCTTATATTTTTTTCAAACTGTTTAGATATTTTCCATATTTTTTTCATACCTCAATTGCACGCGGGTTTGAATGTTTGGGTCTGGTTTTAGTCACAATTACCGATTTTTTACATCGATTACCTACGCTGTTTTCTTTTACAAGTTAAAAAAAGGCGGCATATAACTATATACTTATACTATTGGTGGAACAGTTGAAAAAAAAGAGGAAGACTTGAACAACAAATGGAATCAGTTAGGACTGATACAATTGATTTCGATCACTCTAAACAGTTCATATACAGTGAGAATCCGTAACCTCTAAAACTTCTGTTTTTACTTTCCATTATTATTCTAATGGACCATTTTCCGTAATTTTATTAAATCATAATTCCCTTAATTGCTTTTTTTATCCAAACAGTACCTGCCTGTTATCACCACAAACCAGCACTAATCGCCAGTGAAAGCCAGATTATTTCATTTTGGCCACGGCCGCCATTGTCCGCAACTGTTTAAGGATAGCAGTCGCCATCAACAACAAGCATCGTTTATTTTTTGCGAGGAATTGACAGGATTTCACCGAGCAACGTCGGTTAAAAGGTCCTGCTAGTTTTTTTTTTTTTTTTTTTTTTTGTTATATTTGCCAATTCACTTTTCCCCCGATAAGAACAATCTAGATATTACTGAAATATTACAACGGGTTTCACGTTTTTAGACACGCTTTCATCTCTTTATTACACACTTTTTTCGCGGTCTGTCTGTTACACTTAAATTTCCTTTTAAGAAATATTCATATTTAATCCTTGGAAAATATTGTGAATATATAAATGTTCTATTTTATACAAAATATTTTACCCTATGGTCGTGTATGCAAATAAAAATAAGAACGATTATACGATAACATTTAAAAATAAAATCGAATAATTAATTAATTAATTAATTAAACTACTTAATTAAAAGAAAAACAGTATAATGTATAAATGCAAAGTAACAAAACCTTATTTACAAAAATAAAAAATTTGATACAGCTATGCTCCTTTTCTTAGTCATAAATTTTAAAGTAAAAAGAAGTTCTAACTTCGTCATTGTTAAACAGGTAAACAAAAAAAAACGTTTTCTCAGGAATCACACATTTATTTTAATTACAATTTTGTTGTCACTTGAATTAAATATATTTTAAAGCTGCTTTATCAGCCAAAATGAACTATAATACTAGATTTTCATTCTCATAAAAGAATACAGTTAAACCGCATAAAACACCATTGGCGTTTTTTTTGTTTGTTTTTTTTTTTGTGACAGGCATATTTTATCAATAATAATTAATTAGGAAGACATAGCCGCAAAATATATTACAAATATTATTTATTTTTATATTTTACACACACACACACACATATATATATATATATATATATATATATATATATATATAGAGAGAGAGAGAGAGAGAGAGAGAGAGAGAGAGAGAGAAAGAATTATAAAGATGATATAAATATTATCTTAATAATTGTAACCTATCAAAACATTGATGGATTTTTTTTACTAATTTTTATCCTCTCATGTAAGATTTTTTTCTTACAATTCCTTGTTTAAACTTGATAGATCAATACATTGTACATTTTATTCAATTTTATTTTTATCATCTATTTTCGTCTTTTCTCTCTTTTTCTCATATATATATATATATATATATATATATATGTGTGTGTGTGTGTGTGTGTGTGTGTGTGTGTGTGTGTGTGTGTGTGTGTGTGTGTGTGTTTTATTTCGGTAGTATCGTATTATTTTGGTGACATTACGTTCAAAACAATAGACAACGTCATATCGCATTTCACTTGACATATACTTTGTATGTTGCTACGAATTATCATCTGTGAAACGGTTATTATACAAGCACCGTTTCTGGTTAAAGTAATTACCTCTCCACAGTAGCCTGTATCGCAGAATTGTTTTATGTTTACAAAAGTAAATTAAACTAACACTATTTGTGGATTTGTTTTATTTTTCATTTACTAACACGGTTCGAATAGTAATGACATGTGAATCATTTGCACGTTCATTTTATATTGTTCATGGGTAATTTTTTGCTTAATGAACTTTAGGTCTTGTTGTCGCTACTAAATGTAATGATATGATAGCAACTGATGTTCTCTGATAAACTGTGGACTTTCCACAGGCCATGCTAGTTAACAGTATTGTTGTTGCCAGTTTCGTCTATTGCATTAATCAACCTCTTCTTTTATTGCTATCTCCATATTAACAAACTGACTAAAAATTTGTACAGAAAAACATTAATATATCACAAATAATATGGCCCAGCAATCAGTAACCCAACTACTAACAAAATCGTATATTTTCACTGTTGGGTCGTTAGATGCCGGCAAGACTTCTACTTTAATAGTTTCTTCCGTCGTTAGACTTTAGAATTCCCTCTGTGTTTCCTGCTTCTCTGACTCTTTTAACCTGAAGAAGTTTCAATGTAATGTGAACAGATATGTCGCTGCTCAACTCCTCACGGTCTCACGATGGAGATGATCCCATATAGTAGCGCATCATATCCAAGTGGTAATATGTCTTGTTCGGGATTAAAAATAGTAACAAAAATTAAAGTTAGTTCATCAGAATCAAAGATTGTCAACTTAAAACATATTTATGGCCAACTTGTAAAATCTAGTCGCCATGATATTATAAACAAGATTAACAAGAAAAACAAAATATGTAAAGTTATTGTGTCTGTGGCCGAGTGATGAAATATCACTGTAATGTGTCGCCAGGGCTTCTCTTAACATGTAACATTCTTTAAATTGTTTGTTTTTGGTTATTAATAGGACAAAACGACAATAAAAAACAAATAAACAAAACTTAACCTTGATTCAAATAAACGGGATTAAATTTGTTGATCTCTTCTCTGAATCCACAATTATGCAGGATTAGTTGAAGGATTATTTCACAGATGGTGTTGTTGACTTGCTAAATGCGTAATTTGTTACAACACTGCAAAAGTGTAACTGTACCTGCATCAGCCTATGTGCGATCGTAAGGTGAATGTTTATGCACACACATGTACTCTCTTCTTTGTATACTAGTACTCATACACCCATCCTTATATATATTAGATACATTAGTAATTCACAGATAGTACTAAGATGTAACTGTAGCTTCCAAAAGACTTTATTCCTATATAATTTTCTAACACAGAGATACATGTTAAAGTAATCCCTAGTTTGCGATTTATGTTTGCAAAAAATCATTTTAATTGTTTAATAAGCCGTGAATTTAAATTATCTTACAAAGTGACTCATCTCCTTAGGAATCTGTCTATAAATTCTTTCTTTCTCTCTCTCTCTCTCTCTCTCTCTCTCTCTCTCTCTCTAACACACACACACACACATACATATATATATATATATATATATATATATATATATATATATATATATATATATATATAATTATAGTTAAATTCCGTGAATTAAATATATATATTAATATATTCAGTCAATAATTTATATTTATTGTTTGAAACAAGGGATATTTGGAAAAGAATTATATTGATTTCCTTAATCTCTGAATTTTCAGTAATGGATCATATCATCAGAGGAAAATGTAGTTAGCAAAATGATTATTCATGAATAAATATATATTTTCCTTACTAGCACATATATTGAAAATGTTATTAAAAATATTTTAAAAGTATAGATGAACGGTATAATACAGCGTAAGCAATCAAACATTAAATATATTTAATTATTTGCGGGATATTTCTTCCATGTCAAATGTATAAAAAGCCAAGCAAAAAATATGATTCTTTTTTTAATATCCCTTCTTTCAAACAATAAATTCTTGATTTGAATATATTTTATATATTTTTAATCCACAGAATTTAATTATAATTCCTACATTTATATTTGTTTGTTTTATATATTGACTTTTTTTTACTTTTTGGTTGTGGTCGTCTTGAAAATATTATGTCACTATAATATTTCATAAGATAATTTATTTGATTATCGAATCTATGATTTAACTCATTTAATATATATATATATATATATATATATATATATATATATATATATATATATATATATATATATATATATACTAGTTATAACAGCTTCATCGATACGTGTTGTACCAGTGATAGTTGCAGTTATGTTTACAACATTAAGGTGGAATTACTAAACAGAGGGAATATATATATATATATATATATATATATATATATATATATATACATATATATATATATATATATATAGCCTTGGAAACGAAATCATATCATTAATCTCTTACTAGGTTTCAGCTTATTACTCTCTTCCATTCGCACTCTAAACATATTTTAACCCGAATTCAATTGGTGAACCAACGGGGCACGTGCTTTTCTATTAATAATTGATATCGTAAAAGTAATCGTACGTCCGGTTTGCGTCTATAATCCAACTTAATTATGTTCGAATACATGTACTCATCTATATATATATAAATGTAAGTGTTGGTTCGTTGCGAATTAATTGTCTAAAAAACCACTGAACGGATGGCTTCCACGTTTTGGTATAATATGTTTAATATATCCATGTGTGTTTTTATATATTTCTTTTTTAATTATAACATTGTACTTAATTTTTCTATGATAAATAGGTGGATTTCTTTGTACCGAGAGGCCATTTTTTTTATTTAGGGACAATTATTTATTACCGCTTCCTGTTACGTGACCAGTGTAACAATTTAGCGGTTTTCCTGCTAGATCTAGAGATTTCGTTTACAATCTAGCGGGAAATTCTAGAAAATCTGGAGATATTTGGCACCCACACACCCGCATTAGATTATTAAAAAATAAAGAAAAGCGCTTGAAAATACGGGTTAAAATAAACTCATTCATGTAAGTAAAAAAAGTAGCATTTATTGCCTTTGGTAACAATTATTTATTGATTATTTGTTTTGTTTTTCACCTTTTTTTCGACTAACCATTCTTAAATCTCGCTATAAAATCGATTTTTCCAAGTACATTTTAGGTGGGGGGGCATTCCAACCTCCGAAGTTTAGTTTAAAATACGATCTAAAAGTGTAAAAAGACAAGAAACAGCAGCAAAAAAAACGGATTTGTATTACTGTACACATAGATTCGAAAAAGTTGTCAAAAAACAAATATATAACAAATAAATGTTATCAAAGGTAAGATAAGTTACTTTTCTGCCAAACTGGATATATTTTTCGTGTTTTTATTCAATGTAGCATGTTTATTCAGCTCGAAAAACATACAGTGTTTACCGATGTATTCGAAAATTCAAGATGGCGTCTCACACCCTCTTTTACACCGTAAGTTTGGAAAAAGGTGTTATAAATAAAAAAACTAGACAAAATACTATTAAAAACCCGCCGAATATATGTCAACCTATGTCACAGTTACATGTATTGAGCGAGTTTTTAACAGTATTTTATCCGGTTTTTTATTTATAACATCTTTTCCCAAACTTACCGTGTTAAAGAGAGAATCAGACTCCATCTTGAATGTTCCAATACATCGGTAAACATTGTATGGTTTTCGAGCTGAATAAATATGTTACATTGAATAAAAACAAAAAAAATATATCCAGTTTGGCAGAAAAGTAACTTATCTTGCCTTTGATAACATTTATTTGTTATATATTCGTTTTTTGACAACTTTTTCGAATCTATGTGTACAGTAATACAAACCCGTCACCTAAATTATTTAGGGTGAAATGAGTTTAGGAATTTATAGCCAAACCTTAATATTTTTTTTTTGGTAAATATCCAGATACGCTACTACAGAACACCGACCACTTCAATTTGCTTGGGGGGGATGTGATGTTGGGGCGCGTGCGCGCCAACATCACATCCCCCCCGCTCGTGCCCCCAATGTACAAAGTAAAATCTTCAGAAAATGTTAAATGGTAAATTGGTAAATGTCGGTGCGTTATTTACGGAAAATTTGAAAATTCGATGTTCCAGGTAAAAAAAAAAAACAGATAAATTACCCCCCACTCCAACTTGGTGTGCTTTCCTTTTCTTATTTTATTTCTTTTTCAGCTAATTTTAAATTTTCCACCCAAAAAGCGCTATAATGTATTTTTGAAAATTAGAAAATTCTATGTCCTGGAAAAAAAATCCCCTCCCCCGCCCAACGTATTTTGCTTGGTGAAGCCGTCGTTTATGCTACAGCGTGCATGCGCGTAGCATAAACGGAAGCTGCAAAATGGTGGAAAGAAATATATAACAAATAAATGTTATCAAAGGCAAGATAAGTTACTTTTCTACCAAACTGGATATATTTTTCGTGTTTTTATTCAATGTAACATGTTTATTCAGCTCGAAAACCATACAGTGTTTACCGATGTATTGGAACATTCAAGATGGCGTCTGATTCTCTTTTTAACACGGTAAGTGTGGGAAAAGATGTTATAAATAAAAAAAACGGATAAAATATTGTTAAAAACTCGCTCAATATATGTTACCGTGACATAGGTTGTCATATATTCGGCGGGTTTTTAATAGTATTTTGTATAGTTTTTTTTATTTATAACACCTTTTTTCATACTTACGGTGTTAAAGAGGGTGTGAGACGCCATATTGAATTTTCGAATACACCGGTAAACACTGTATGTTTTTCGAGCTGAATAAATATGTTACATTGAATAAAAACACAAAAAAATATATCTAGTTTGGCACAAAAGTAACTTATCTTGCCTTTGATAACATTTATTTGTTATATATTTGTTTTTTGACAACTTTTTCGAATCTATGTGTACAGTCATGCAAACACCCATTTTGTGTTTTATATACATAAAGTACAATTGTTGAATGTTACTGTTTTGATTATATTCGTTTGGGGGGGGCACAATTAAAAAATTAAGAAAGATTAAAATGAAGCGAAATTTAAGTTTCCGTTCCATTTTTACAACAACCGTAAAACAGTGCATACTCAGCAAGTTTTATCGTAATTTATAAGCATATTGAAACACTAAATCAACATTTTATTTATTTTTTTGCATAATTAATGATGGAAGTATTTTTCTGTTTATTTTCTTAACATCTGTTAAAAAATATAAATAATTTGTACATTCTCTTGAAAAAAGAATCAAACTTTTCTCTACTTTCACATGTGTTCCATTTTAACAAACTGAGCCACAGCAACGCATGGCCGAGTATAGCTAGTATATATATATATATATATTCACACACATTACTGCTTCGCTGTATCACAGCTCATCAGTGCGGTTAGACTAACACCAATCCCTAGCCAGGGATTTAACCTACATAAATCTAGTTGATAGTCGTCAGTTCTAACCTCCGACCTGTGTGATCGGTGGCCATAAATGGTCTCATCAAATGCTTATCTATAGAGGCACGTGCCTATCGCTTTTAGATTGCCTGTTTACAAACAAACAGTGAGATTGATTAAATAATCACTTAATAATTAATTGAATAAAAATCAACCACAATTACGAAGAAATTACATCTACTATCTACCTATTTACTAAAATTAAATAAATAAGTAGATTCCAGTCATTTTGAATCAACAATTTAAGAATAACATCAAATTAATTAAAATTAAGAAATGCATAGATAATAATACATGAAAAAATCAACTATTAATTAAATAGAGACATATAACTTGTTTAACATAAATAATATAATGCATTAATTTAAAGGTATTTTCAAGTGGCATAGAAATATTTAATAATAATAATAATAATAATTATTATTATTATTATTATTATTATTATTATTATTATTATTATTATTATTGAATTATAACGCCCAGTTATCTGCATGCGGTCCTGTTTCCAGAGTGGCGACAGCTTTGAGTGTTTTCATCTTATTAGACGGACTGAACATTAACCTTTTCTTTTGATGTAAGGATCGCTTTTAAAATCAGCAGCTTTCATATTTACTGATATGATATGTGAAAACCCTGTCGCAGCATAAATAAATTGTAAACAATTATACTCAAAATATTGTCTTTGATTGTTCATTCTCCTTTCCGGCTTTCTGTACTTCATAAATGTGCTTATAAATATAGCGAATGTTCTTTATGGTGTCGTGATAATTAACGTGAAATGATCAAAATAGTCAGGAAGATAAGACTGTAAATGTATTTAGGTCTGACTGTACCGGAAGAAACTGTCAATCATCATGTATTTTTCATTTTCAGGTTTACGCTCTTCAAAAGTAGATATGGATTTGCCACGTCAGACACATTGGATATTTATATTCTCATAACAACTAATATCACTACATTAGTTACTGTATGCCTATAGGTCTCGTGTCTACTAGCAAAACACTAGTCTCGGCATGACCCGGAAATATTGAAGAAACAAAGGATTTAATCCCTAGAAGTATTTTTCACGCAATAATGCTAACGTGCAATCTATGATATAAAAACATCTGTAAATAAAACGTTTGCTAGTCCTCAGTGTGTATGTGTGTACGTGCTATTTTTTCAGGGGGCCAGGGATTTTATTTCATATTTACAATTTTACACAAAATAAAATGGTTGACATGTGCACATATAAACATAAATGCATTATGGTGAATTTAATTTCTTGCTAAAATAATAAAGCTAGGATACTTTGCAGGACCAAACGTGATCAGAAGTAAATGAAAGTTAAAAAGCTCAACAGATTTTTTCACGCAAAATTCTAATTTTGTCAACACGATATAAAGAATGTGCAGGAATAGAATTGACTTAATAACATGAAAACAATCACTGAAAGATGAAACACTAAGAATCAATTAATTTGAAGTTCTGGAAATTAGTTAAGCTAACCCATCGTTAGTAATATCAGAAATATGTTCTCTTCTATGGGGAATAAGAATGTTGTATTTTAATTAAACTGTTAGTACATTAAATGGTCCTACTTTATTCATATTTTTATACTAAATGGCTATCAAAGGTATCAGTACTTCTGTCAAAAACAATTTATTTCTATTATAAGAAAGAGATTAGATGGTTTCTCTTTCAATGTAATCTACTTAAAGGTTGGTGCATTTTTGGATCCGTTTTCGCTACTATGCACGGCTCCAAGAATTTTCGCCTGCATCGTTGTAATAAGTCCCCTTGAAACATGTCCACACTTAAATGATCTACAGTATGTTCTAGAAAAAGAAAAAGATTCATACAATCAATTAACAGGTTTATGGGGGGGATAGCAGGAACTATCGGATGTTCATGGAATTATGAGCATGTTTGTTGTTGTGGTGAATCGGAATATTTTAAAAGAAAAACACGTAAAATGCAATCGTGACCAAAAACTGATATTATAATTATATACTACTAAGATAGCGTTTAAGATATCGCGTTAGATGATAGAACCATCCGGTTATATCTCTTTCTATCAAAGCTCACACATCACATTTACTCGTTAATTCGCAGATTCAACTTCTATATTAATGCTTACTAATGAAACTTTGACAATGAATGAGAATTATCAAATTAATGAATCCGTTTTAATTACTGAGTTGATCTCTTTTAATTCCTCTTTTCTTATATCCCCCCTTCGTTTTCTTTTCTTCTTTCTCCTTCTATCTTTCATCTTTATTCTGTCTCTCTTTATTCCGCTAATTCTCTCTTCTTTACATCCGTCTCTCGATCGTTATGCCTGATTCTTTCTTTCTCTCTCTCTCTCTCTCTCTCTCTCTCTCTCTCTCTCTCTCCTTTGCTCTTCACCGTTTGTTCTCCTTGCCAACAAATTAATCACAATAATACAGGTCGAAAATCGAAAGTTAGCAGTCAATCGATCTACTTGTTTCCAGATACTCGCTCACAAGTGCTCTTGTTGTTGTTATTATTATTATTATTATTATTATTATCATTATTATTATTAATAATAATAGTAGTAGTAGTAGTTGTTGTTGTTGTTGTTATTGTTGTAGTAATAGCAGTAGTAACCTCTTTCCTTTTCCCTCCTAATCATTAGTAATCGCACAGGTTCTGCTCTTCACTTACTCTTTGCGTCTTCAAACTTGTATAAAAATAACCATGACGATATCGGTTGGATTAAACTATCTATTTACAAAGAAAAAGCAGATGTTCATATTTACCTACTCCCCACGGAGATGCGTGTGACATAAGTACAGTTTAATGTGGGTGCGGCCATTGTTGTCCACCTAAGCAAATATTCTTGTAAAAATACTGTACTAGAAACAAATATGACTCGCTTGGTCACCCATTGAGTTCGAATTACAAAGTTTGAACCAGGAAAAAGTGAGTTTGTAAAGTCAATTACATATATATATATGTATATATATATATTGATATTGATTTATATTGATATATATATTGATATATATAGAGAGAGATGTGTATATATATATATATATATATATATATATATATATATATATATATATGTTGCTAATTCCTGCCCTCTGATGAGAAGGAGAGTATTTCTTCGAAACTCCGCGGATTAAGGACTATCCACTTATCTTGTGCTTCCTTTTTTAAAATTAAATATATTTTTAACTCTTTTTCAAGATGTCTTTTAACATGTTTTATTAATCATTTGTTCATATATATATATATATATATATATATATATATAAAATAAGTATACAACACTAATAAAACTTTACAGAGAAAATACTGTATTAAATTCTGACTGATCTTGATGTAATACGAAACTTCGTCAATAGTACGACTTTTTTGGAAACTGCCAATGTGTAGAGTCTTCATTTAGTTTCTATAAATCACATGTTCATTCAAATACGATCTGTAACACTTGCTAAACAGAATATGTTCTTACAATAACATAAAATTACATCCTTGTATTAACTTACATCAAGTAAACAGATTGAGGACATTAATTCATAAAGGCGTTCTATTAAAATCACATTTGGTAAATTTTTGATATGCCATAAAACAACCAAAACATAAGCGCATCCTTAAGTTCATCCCTTCGTCAACGTTTTTGGGATGGTGGCAATGTAGTTGTGTCATAGCTACCCGACTAAAGGTCTATAATAAAAATCCAGCAGGAATCGGCATTAGAATCCGTCGGCCTCTGGACGTCTCTGTCTCCGCAATGAGATTTCAACGGCCATGTTGCTTTTGCGCCATTCCTTAGTAGTGTTTATAGCGAAGGGTTAATTGTTCAATACTCAGTGCGGCAATACTAAAAATCTAATTACGAATTCTGTCAGTCTTTTATTAGATACGTGCTTGTATTTTAATGAAAAATGTTTGCACACTCGTAGGTCTGTGATGCTTAATTTTGAAATAGCATTTTCATCGCTTCACACGGATTATTTTGTTTTCACTAAAATTGGTCATAAAATATGAAGGCCAAAAGTTACTCGGGGATATTGATCAATGAAATGTAATGATTGTTAAAACAAAGTTCAATCACTTGTCAAAATGGAATTTGAGAAATACGAAAGAGATCAGTAGATGAGTTGAGAACACAACTAACATTTTTACTAAAGCGTAAGATTTAAGGAAACAAACTGGGTCTTCACTCAGCTTGGCAGAAATATGATTGTTCCAATTACATTTTAATTACTGAATGTGTGTAGAGTCGAGAAACTGGAGATCAGACAAATAATTCCAAAGGTTAGCGGAAAGAAACTATTCTCCCTCTCTTGTAAATAGTGCAAAAGAGAAGTTGTGACCTCATAAGTTCCGCACTGTTTGGTACACTTCGGTCCCTGTTGCATCGCTACAATGCCGCGTCCCGTGCTTGTTTCAAAAGTACTTCCACGGAATGTGATCTGATAACTTTCATGCATTTGTACTTCATGAACGTTAATCCCTTCGACCCTCCTGATTAGCATCGAAATCACATTATTTAATGCCACATGATTTTCTATTATTGTCGTATCAGCCAAGATGTGCCAGCAATACATGCATCGCGAGACGTGGCGTGACAGAAATATAGGATACGGGCTGGTGTTAGAATTGAAATAGCACGTTCGTGTCTCTATAATTCGTTCATTTCAAATAGCATTTTTATCGGTAAGCAAATGGACGCATCTTCAAAAGAATTGTTCTTGCTTCAATACGACTGTGCGATAAGAAACGCAAGTGAAAATGCAAAGCAAAACTTGTTTATTTTAAAATCTCAAAGTCAATGCGAGATAGGGGACGCCGATGAAGCGTTCAATGCCGTTGAGATGTTTTTTAAGGAAAAGTTCCACCCTTTTTTACCAGGTGACTCGGAAAATTGTCTACTCTAGCGAGAACAAATATATTTGGATGAATTAAAAATGATCGTCACTCGAGGGCAAAGATCGAGCCTGAGGATAAGAGGAGAGACCTATTAGTAAAATAGCATTTGAGCGGAAGAAACGTCGGCGGAAGATTAACACGAACAAAAATTAGTTTTCAAGTGGAACAGAAGATTTCGACGCACCTTAAGGAAATGGAAATGATCAACACGAGGGTTACAATTAATCGAATTAATCAGCACAACCCCTCGCAAGTTTTAAACGCAATTAATTTTAATTCGCAACGGATTTAAAGATTTGTAAAAGAGGGTGAAGTGGATGACGAATTTGCGTGTAATTTTAGAATCTTATCGCATCTAGACCACATTTTTCATTAAAGGCGTTTTCAATGTTCGTGCTTGGGTTCCCGTTAGTATTAGATTCTAAAAAGAAAACGAATGAATATAAAACATAAATCAGGAGAGCAACCAGTGATAATATGTTGATTCAAGCAAATTCATTAATTTATCTACCGGATCGCTATTGTGCGCTGATTACTACAAAAATGAATTTTACAAATATTTTGTTGTGCATCATAGATATTCAGGTTGTTAAGGTAACATTTTACTGATCGTAACTTATTTTTATTAGATATTGTAAAATTGTGCATCACACAATACACATACACACATGTCTGTATGTGTGTATGGCCACCTATGTATGGCGAAAAAACAATTTGTGTTGAAGGAAAATGAAAAGTTTAAATGAATAAAAAAATTAAGCATATTTTTGTTTTATCAATCATAAATATACATGGAACACGACAGTTATATATATATATATATATATATATATATATATATATATATATATATATATTAGGGTAGGAACTGCACAAAATGACATTTGAAGAAAGTTGCAAATTAATGTTAAAAGTTACTACAAGAAACATTTTTCTTTAAAATGTTATTTTTTGTTGAGTATTCCAATTTAAATACCAAATACATTCGGATTTTTATTACGGTATCCGTGTCACTCGGGAACATATCGCTGAAATAAAATCCGAGTGTTATCAAACAAAAACAATACAATGCATTATAATAAATATTTTAAAGTTTATTATTCCGTATTTTTAGAGATTAAACGGAAATATCAAAAATAAAAAGGAATTAAAACCTTATAATATTTGATTTAATATAGAAATATCTATGTATATGGGAGTTTCATTTGTTGGGTAATTATACGAAATCACCGGTTGAAGTTAAGACCGCATGCGTGTTAAAAAAAACTTGACTGCGCGACTGTTCGTGTTTACATTTTTAATAAGCTGTTGAATTATCTCGGCACCTGATTGTCTCTTTAAATATCGCTCAAATTTTTCATTAAAATAGACTTAAATATAAAAAAATGCCACATATTAACTTATTCTGATTTGTTTTTGTTTTAAAAAAAATAGTGCTTATTCATTAAAAAAAACGTTTGCGAGCCGAAGTCAGATTTCTCTTTAAGGTAAGTAAACAGCACTTCAATTCATTGTATTTATTGCAAATTTTATCAAATTTATTAAAAAATCTTTTTGGTACTTATGCACTTATGTTACCGTGCTGGATTAATGGCATTAGTATTTAGAAAAATATTTTAACATCGAATTTAATTTGAAAATACGATTTTTAAAAATAGCACAGTAACATAAGTGCATAGGCACCAAATTTTTTAATCAAATTTATTTAAAAATTATTTGTATAATTTCATTTCTGGGTGTATTTTTTCAGATATTTTAATCAAAATGTCCCCAAAATCTACAATTTCAACTCGCAGTAAAATTTTAGGACATTTTCCCATCTGCCTACACCTTCTAAGATATGCACCCTGACTGACTCAAGAGCAAATCTGTGAAATTTAATAAGGCTATAAGGCCCTTTTAACTGACTCTTGGCTGCAAATATTCTTCTTCTGGTTCTTCACTGAGAAGATGAGTAAGAGGGGAAGGAAATATTACTCTGGAGATTTGAAGATGAAGGTGTTGGTGATGAATGTACATCTTTTATTAACCCCCGTTCGTTTTTACTTTTTTATAGCACTTTTATCAACTGAACCAAGCTGAAAAGTACCTTTTGGCCCTGTTTTGCTCCTCTGATTAGAATCTTGGAGCCAGCCTTGCCAATGCCTTGCTCTTGGATGTGCAGGCTATAGGCCTTCTTATACTCAATATTGATATAAGCAATATTCTTATTGATAAATGTAAAGTGGACAGGGCAAAAACTAAAGTGAAAACAACTGGCCAAAAACATAATGAAAGTGTGGACATTCTGATATGCATTGGGAGAATGGATAAGGATACATTGTTTTATAAAGAAATTGTAGAGGAAAATGGACAGAAAACTATGAAAAAAACTAAGTGACCAGAACACCATTTAACTTTTACAATAGAGACAACATATGAAAGTAAATATCTGACACACAGAGTTCTTCCTAAAAGTAGTGCAACAGGTGTTGTTCATGCAGAGCAAGTGATGGATTTTTTGCATGAATTCAACAGTGAAAACACTATCAAGGTTATCCTTGTCGGCAACACTAATGCCAACATAGGTTGTGAAGGTGGAATGGTTGCACTTTAAGAAAAAAAATCTTTTTTTAATCTTCATAAAATTGGTTGCTCTTTTCGCCATAACGAACTATCTTTCAGGGCTCTTTTAAAAAATATGGATGGCTGCAAAAAAGACCCTACAACATTTAGCGGGCCCCTGGGGGAAATTATGCTCAAATGATTGTCATGATTTACCCCGAATATCATTTTCCACTATCAGCAGTCTTCTGGATTCAATTTTGAAAATTGATGAAATAAATTACCTCAGTTGTGATCAAAGATTGAATGAATACACAGTAGGTATTTCTAGAGGTAAGGTTGACTCTAGATATGCTTCGTAGAAAATTGGTCCTTTAAACCAGGCTCGTGTGTTTATGGACTCGTGGTGTATACCCACAAAGGCTTACAACAACACTCCAGAGGTTAATAAATTTTATTGTAAATATGTATACCATTTGTTGGTTTGAAATTTTAAAAATAATAAATTCCATAATCAGGAACTGCATATTTTTGATATGCTCCAGATGATTAAGGAGCAGCCGCATGAAATTAAGCAGATCGCATTAAAAACATACAAGGTAATGTATTTTGTTTACTGCCTGAAAATCTTCTATATTCAATGGTCAAATCTGAAGAAGTTGAAGTAAGAGAAGAAGCTTTAAAAAGAATTTTGGCTATTAGGTAAGTAAACATTTATTCATATATCAATGACGCAATTATTTATTCCAATTTATACAAACATTTTTAAGATTTTATCTGATTTCACCATAATTATTAAAACAGTACACATTGATTTTTTAATATTCAATTAATTTTTATATTCTTTCAGGAGCGGGGAGTCAACCAAGAACTGATTAAAAAGAATACCCAATATTAATTTTAATGCGACTCATTGGACACAATTAATAGATTTGACATCGTGTGGTATTTTTTAACCACCGATGATGGAAGATTTTTCTGTTCTGAACTTCGAGAATCATTATTTAATGGGAACAAGTTCACTTGCCAGATTTGCCATCACATTTTCAGTGCGTGGAACGAACAGTCAAGTTAACAATGGAAGCATCACAAACTGTATATGGTTTTTAATCAAGACATCGACACATCACAGCCAAAGTTTTGAGTAAAAATTGAGACCGTCATTTTTTCTAAGGGCTATTATATGGAGCAATTTGACTATATATATTAAGCTCTATCAAAATAATGCTTTGTCTTTTCCTTATTTGTTTGTTATATTTTCACTTATAACAGAAAAATATCAATTTTAAAATATTGAAACATTACTGCTAAATTCATAACATGAAAATGTAGTTTGCTAATGCAACTCTATGATAAATGGAAAATTTGTCAATCATCTCAACAAAAATAACCTTTTCAGTGACATGCAATATGGTGTTCACTCTGAGAGCTCAACAGTTGATGTACTAATTGTGATATCACACAGAATCAGTGAATTTATTGACGAAGGTTTCATTTTTAGAGCGGTAACTCTTAGCATACCTAAGTCATTTGATATGGTCTGACACAAAGATTTATTTCATAAAACCTCTAGCTATGGAATAGCTGGAAATGTCCTCTCAACCATAAAATCCTTTCACTTTGATAGGTCTATTAAAGTGGTCGTTAATGGGCATAAATAAGTAGGTCACAGTATTAATGCTGGCATGCCCCAAAGGTCCAACTGTCTTCCTTATATTTATCAAGGACCTCACAACCCATATTTTTCAGTAATTTTTCGATGTCTATGCAGACAATACTACCATCTATGGCAACACTACAAAAGTTGACAATAATTAAAAGTTTTCTGATTCTCTCTCCTTTGATCTTAAACGTGTGCTGCAATGGAGTAAGGAATGGTTGGTCAGTTTTAATACATCCAAAACCAAACTGCTATCTGTTCACCACTAACGCTTATATCCCCAGTTTACCCCAATTGAAATGAACATGTCTTGCCTTGATAAAGAACCCTGTTTTGACAAACTTCTGGGACTCACTTTTACCCTGAATCTGAATGAAATACCTACATCAGATCCCTAATTAATCCAGGAATTATCTCACCCCCGTCGCGATACTCTACCTGCACAAAAACAAGTATGTTCAAAGAGGGAGTACTGTTGCCACATCTAGGTTGGAGATCCAAAAAATACCCTTTCCTATCTTGACAGAATGCAGAACATCTACTTAATAGTTAACCCTTATCCTAGAGTTGCCACAGAGCCTTGATAAGTGGTGACCCTCAAAGTAAAAAAAAAATGAAAAGGGGTGGTGGTGCAGATTTTAAATTTACATATTATTTATGATTTGTTATATTAATATTATTTTTATAAAATAAAAAGACATCGCCTGATTTGAAATACTGAAATTTTTTTATATTCACACGAATATTCAAGACAAACCTTGCAAAAACGAAAAATTTTCAGTATATTTTTGTTTACGACTTTGATACAGAACGGTCAAAAAACCGCTCAAGCATTTGATCTAATTTTTGCATGAGTACTTAATAAATGCTATTTTTTAACATTCTGAGAAAGGTGAAAAATCGACCTACCCTAATATATATATATACATATATACATACATATATATACACATATATATATATATATATATAGTCGTTAGAATAAAATTCTATATTTTATCCTAGAAGTAACATCATCACTATCGCAACTACCTATGGAGAAAGCAGTTTCTATTTTCCATCTAAATATCAGGTTCTGCTCGTTTGTCAACAATCTGTGTATTTGAAAATTAAATACCATTTTATTTTTTAATAGTTTAATACTTGTCCTGTCTGCTATAATAATCACACACTTAGATTCTCGGTTTATTTTGAAAGCAAACAATTTTATCTTAATTTATTAACTACCAATTCATTAACTTTAATTTATTAACAACCGTTTTGATTAAGGGCCCTTGGCGGGACATCTGCAAAATTTGTATGACTACTAAACTGTACACGCTAAAAGTTTACTATTTAAATAAATCAAAACTTCTTTCATGACGAGCCTTTAGTAAATAAGCATCGAATCGTTTATACACGCGTGTCACAGGTGACCTACTTCAAAACACATGTTACTTGTTTAAGGGTCATATTTAAGTAAAGGATAGCCGACAGAAGTGGATAACCTGGCATTTAAAAAGTTGTGTCATTAAAAGAAATGAAGCGAAACGGAAATTATTGCAATTCTTTGAAGTTAATGTCTTGTCGACATTTATTTTGTTTCAATATGTTAGTTGTCTTTTGAAATAAAAACAAAAAATATTTAAGTTCCCCAAGCATATCATTGTTGTTGGAATTGCTTGAAACCTCCGCTTCCTTAAGAAATAGGTGACATTTAGTGAATTAAAGCATAGTGCCTATATCACCATAAACTGATCGAGGTAACATACACACATACATAAATATATATATATATATATATATATATATATATTACCCGTTTTATCTGCTTAGTTACACATATTCCAGTTACCGCTATATATATATATATATATATATATATATATATATATATATATATATATATATATATATATATCACTATTATTATGCTGAATTCTATTTATCTATAATATCTACATTCTGCATAATTGCATAGGATCTAAGATGAAAACATTCTAGTACGCATATATATATATATATATATATATATATATATATATATATATATACAAACACATATGTATTTATAAAGGTGGTCTTGTCCGTGTGTATGCGAAAAGTCTTGACCAAAATCCTTCTGAATATTTTGTCTACGGTAGTGAAATTTGATAAATAGAGTATATGGATCTATAGCATATTTTCGACTTGGTTTTTAGTCATACGAACATGGCCACTAAAGGGTCAAAATCGAAAACAAAACAGTTGACCTCAGACATGCGAAAAATGAAAGATTCATAGCTCGTTGTCGCTTAATTCTTAACCTTTCGTATCTATCTCTTGAAAGCTGAAACGATAACAACTTTGTAACGACTAAGGCTAGAACGCTGTTTTGATTTCAATTACAGCTAATGGTACAGAAGTCATTTTTTTTCGTTTGAAACTATTACTATGTGTATTGCTTACAATATAATCAATAATGAATTGGTTCTATAATTATAAATACGAAATTTGCATAAATTAAAATATCGTATTTAAGGGTACCTTACAACCGGGCAAGGCCGGGCAGCCTTATAGTATATATATATATATATATATATATATATATATATATATATAAGTGAACATGTCCGTGTGTCTGTGTCTATGTCTGTGTCCATTTCCCTGCGCAATAACTCTGTCAATTTTAAGTCTACACACTCGAAATTTGATATACAAGGTACTGAGATTTGAGAAAATCTTTGTGATTGTTTTTCGGACAGAAATGTGGCCGTTAAGGGATCAAAGTTCAACGATTTGACCTTTGAGAACTCTACCAAACCCCTCTGACAAGTTTGGATTTAAACACTTGAAATTTTATATATGAGTTCGTTGGACATGAATCCAGCTTAATAACTTTGTTTGAGCCCAAAACAATAAATTTTAAGTGGTCATAGTAGGGGTCAAAGTTTTAAAAAATTACCTCTGCGGTCTCTACCAAATTACTCATTTTCTGGTCTAAACATTTGAAATTTTACATAAAGGGTATTCAGAGATAGGACAAGCTTTTCATCGGTTTGGATTGAAAATTTTCAGTTACCAATATATGAATGTGTGTATGTATGTATGTTTGCATGTGTGCCTAAAACTTTCGACAAAGGCGACGGATTTTCACAAGATCAGTATCGTTTTAAAGTTCGACCCTTCATACGACAAATATCGACAAAATGGCTAAACCATTAATATCTTCACCTAGGCACTTTTCTACGGGGGGTGGTCGCTTTTTTCGCCGATATTTTTGAAAGTCATCCTCTCCTTTCGATTGTATAGCCTTAATTTAAACATAAGTCACTTCCGGTTTGGCGGTGGTCGTAACAGCAAAGGCGTCAGATTTTTCCCGGTATTTTCCTCCTTAGCGGTACGGGTTCGTGCTTGCCTTCCTGCTACCACTTTTTTTCTTTTTGCTCAACGTACAGATCCAAATACCATGCCAACGCCGGGCTGAAATGCTAGTGTGTATATATATATATATATATATATATATATATATATATATATATATATATATATATATATATATATGTATATATATATATATATATATATATATATATACACACTAGCATTTCAGCCCGGTGTTGGCATGGTATTTGGATCTGTATGTATATATATATATATATATATATATATATATATATATATATATATATATATATATATATATAATGGTGATAAAAAGGTTGGGTTTTTTTTGTTCGGAATTTGTAATTTTGATTTTAAATGATGTATTTTCAAATAAATAAGTTTTCGTCATAATACCTTTACTTTATTTATCTCTTTAATGTGGAGATCGCTCTATCTTATCCTTTAAATTAGAATCGTTTTAAAACAAGTTTGACGTCTTTTTAAAACGTTGAATACAAGATGGAAAACAAGAAAATTCGCACAATATTCCTATTTAAATTCAAACTACACTGAGAAACTGCTGAAAGAGCTCGCAATATCAACGAAGCGTTTTGCCCAGAAACCACTACTAACGCACAAAGCAATGGTGGTTTAAGATATTTAGTGGCGACAACGAGTTGACAATCGGACGTTGAAAATGAGCACTAATTGCCGGAAGATTTCATGACTTCGAATTGATTCCTTTTCGACATAATCACCCAGAAGTATCGGACCTGAATACTTTCTCATTAAAATAATAATTTCTAATAAGAACATGACCTTTTATCATCACAAAATTCTTCTAAATCGCTCCCACATGTGAACAAAAGCGTTAAGAACGACATGTGGCAACAGCTCAAAAACTGAGCTGATTGAGCAAAAACAATGTGACTTTTCATTCAGTGGATCAGATTTGTCCGAAATCAGTCGGAAAACGCAAACAACAAATTTGTTGTTGACGAGTGAATCACCAAGGGCGCCAAGTAAACTCATCGTTACAAATGAACCTTGATACGAAGATAAACTCTTGGATGTGTGAACATAGAAAGCCTATGTAATTTATTAGTAGAATTTTTTCTTGTTATACTTATAGTTTGGGGGCTTTTACAAATTATTAGTTAAATCAAATTATGTGATTTTCACGAGTAAGGCATATTTAGTCGCGCAATAGTTAACATCTTTTCTTCTAGCAGAGAACTAGTAGTGGCGTGAATATAAGTGTAATCACCACCCTCTCTCCTCTCTCTTATTAAGATCATAAAGAGGAATTATTGTTGTCTGGACTTTATCGTACAGACAGCTGGAATCTAATTAAAAGCGAACACAAGAGAATTACATCTAAACTTAAAATATATTGTATACTAATCGAAAATTTCTGTGTTGATAGTAGATGACCGAGGTCGCCTGCTTCTCTTCTTCTCAGCTCTGGACCTATATCAGTTTGTACCTTTTTTATTTCTATGATTTCCAAATATAAAGTAAATGAAATAAAATAAAGATAGCAGTTTTTATTTATAAATCTATGCCGCAACACAGATTGCACACATAATTGTGAAATGAAGCTCACACAATTAATATTACCATCGGATTGGTCGTAAGGTTATACCATGACCTACGTAAATATAGATGTCCTTGAACTAAAATAACGTAACCTGCTCATATCACGGAATAAAGTTGGAACGACTGGAATTTCTTTTGTTTAATCGGATTGCAGAGGGAATTTTTTTAAATCGTCCGTAATTGACTATTTTCTTTTCTTAAAGAAAGGAGATTATTTTCCACTTCAACGCAAATAAAATTCTTGCCTGTAAAGTAAGAGATATACATTTAAAGTTCATTCATTTATTATTACAATATTACATTTAAAGTTTATTCATTTATTATTACAATATTACATTTAAAGTTTATTCATTTATTATTACAATATTACATTTAAAGTTTATTCATTTATTATTACAATATTACATTTAAAGTTTATTCATTTATCATTACAATATTACATTTAAGAAAGCTAAAGCGATATGTGTTTTCTTTTTGTTCTTTAAAAGAAATATTTATTTACCTTTAGGTTTAATAAATATTTATTTATGTTTTTAAACATTAAATATTTAAATAGAGTTTTTTATTATAGTGAACTATTTTTTCTTTCAATTGTATTAATTTTTAACGCTTCATGGGCATATATATTTAAACAATGTTTTTGTGAAAAAAACTTGTAACTAATCTCGTGGAAGGACACGTGAAAAGTATATGTAAATGCAAGCTATGTCGGAAAAATAAAGTAGCTATCTTTATAAACATGTGGGTGCTAGTTATAAAAAAAATATAGCTGAAGTTCATAAAGATGGAGATTATTGTTTTCATTAAATCGTTTCACGTATACAATGTAATTTGCTATAACTTGATTTTATTTTTTCGGTACTTATACAGATATGCTGAAAAAATAACATTATAAACCGATTTTTAACACAGGGAGGGAAGGATGTTATATAACTATGCTGTACTATCACCTAACAATTTAATAGACAAAAGATACACTAAAACTGAAATGTAACTTTAAAATACTATTATGAAATTAAAATAATTACAATAATTAAAATTGCCCGGTATCTTTTTTGCATAAGCACCATTATTTTGTTAAATAGATTTAAATTTCCCCATTGCACGCCCACCTCTTTCCCCATTGTACAAAGTGTTCAAGATCAAAGGAGAGAGAATCAGAAAGAACTTGGTCTTTACGACTTTTGAAGGGTTGCCATAAACGGTAATTTTTTTTTTTAGTAAATAAAATGTGTTTTTTTTTATAAATGAGTCAGCATTATCAAGGGCAGGAGGCCACTTGAGGATGATGGTTCATGAGTGTACAGTAGTCAATGGGAAAACGTCGCAGCAATCATTAGTAGTGGAAATTGTAGTCAGTTCGAAAGTAGGAAAATGGAATAGAGTTCCACAGGCGTGCAGCTCTAAGAAAGAAGCTTTTTTTATGGAATCTACGTTTTAGTTTAGGCAGAGATAAAGAGTAGAGGAAATTATTGTTAGTAGCTTCAGTTAGACAAGTGTTTTTCGTGAAAGTCAGGCCATGGGGGACCATAGATTGGAGCTCAGACGAGCACTTGCCATAAAATAACTATGAAGCAGAGGCAGGCTCACACTGTTCTTTCTGTGTGAAGGGGGTTGCAGGAAAGAGAAACTGGCATCCCCACTAGGATACAGAGCTTACTTTGAACTCTGTCAGGGAAGGATAAGCTGCTTCTAGCATCTCATACCCAAATGTGAACGTACTTGGCTCTTATACAGGTAGAGAATTGCATCAGCAGTGAAATATCTACTGGAGCGATCCTGCAATTTTTCCATCAGCCTTGGCAACAGATTTAATGAATGTGTTCCATCTTAGGATCAGGATTAAAGGTCAGACCCAGAAGCTTCTCAAATCATGGAGCCTTCTTAAGACTAGAGCCATTCATTTCAATTGATACTAGACGCGGATCAGAGCGTTGATGATGTAAAGATAGAAGCTTGGTTTTAGTTGCATTAATATTAACCATCCACCTCTTTCCCCATTGCACAAAGGGTTTAAGATCAGAGGAAAGTGAATCACAGGGAACTTGGTCGTTTACGATCTTTGAAGTGTTGCCATAGATGGTAGTGTTGTCACCAAAAATGTCTACGAATGATCTTATGATGTGATTTGGGAGATCATCGATGTAGATCAGAAAGAGAGCTGGGCTCATGATAGACACCTGAGGGACTCCAGCATGAATACTATGAGTGTTTGATTTCTGCCCATAAATCACTGCTCTTATGAACCTATCACAGAGAAATAATTGAATAATTGAGAAGACATTTCCAGCTATACTGTAGCTGATTTTGTGGAGTAAACTTTTATTCCATACCATATTAAAAACCTTTGATATTGTCCTAGAAAGGAAGCCTCCATTGAGAGATTCATTAATCCTATAAGAAGCAAAATCGAAACTTATTCCATTAAATAATGTATTTGACTGAAATAGGACTTTCATTTATTTATTTAACGTAAAAAGCTTAATTGAAAAGTAAACGGAGCTAATGTCTCGGATCTTTTATTTTACTTGGGATCTCATTTCATGTTTTAAATCCGTTTGTAAATGTAATATATAAACTACTTAACACTCTAAAACTTTGCGGTATATACGCTCATCACATGTGTGTTATTCCTCCGAATTCGTCAGACTATCAGTTTGCCTGGCAAATTCTTTTAATAAAAAGAAACAAACGGTTGTGTAGTTCTATACATTATAAGTGTGTGTTTTGACACTATTATAAATAAATAAATAAATATATATATAAATATATATATATATATATATATATATAACACGTATGCATATATATTTGAAATTTTATGTGAAAAAGATAACGTCCATTTCATTAGTAAAGGCGTAAACATGCGTTATTAGTTTGCTTTAACACATAAGTCGTGATTTTATGATTGATGGAAATCATAAATATATAAAATGATTTTTTATTATATTTACAAAAAATATTTATAAAATTCGAGGAAAAATCGACCTTTATAAAAATAATTAGAAAGACGGGCATTAATGTGATTATGTTAGTCGTAGCTGAATATCCGTAAAATTTTAATATAAATCTTTATTTGCGACAATCTGACTGTTCAACAAATCTTGCTTGCTAGGATTTGAGACCTAGCGTCATATTTAGTTCAAGGGCTTGAATATATTTATGTAAGCCACGGTCTTATTTGAAGCATGTTGTGTTTGAGCCCAGGGATCTAGAGAGAGAGATATATAGACACAAAATAAACAGATGGGAGTAAGATAATATATATATATATATATATATATATAGAGAGAGAGAGAGAGAGAGAGAGAGAAAGAGAGGGGATAGAGAGAAAGCGATTGAGATAAAGATATAGATAGGTGGATAAATAGATAGATAGATATAGGTAAAGAAGGGGGGGAAAATAAGCCACATGATTATAACTGTTAACAACTGCTTACACAAATATGTCTTCCTCCAGTCTCCAGTTAGCAACTTGTTTCTAGTCGATTTAGATCTTATTATTTCGACTCGTCACCTGATTAAAACCTAACCAATGAGATTTCTACCTTCACATCGAGTGATACGCCAATTAAACTAGCTGAAAATTATTTGTATAAATTGATATCATTGACGATGTTTGAAGTACTTTAGTCCATTGAGTAAATTTGCTTTTGTGCTGATCAGAAGTGAGTAATGTAGATAATCGATTACGCTTAATTAGTATTATGCATCAATAAATGTGTCTACTTAAGATTAAAGTAGCAAATGAAAGATTGACAGTCCTCATTTCCTCAAATACACGGAATTTTTTTATTAGTGCGAACTATTTATTGCGGCTAAAATCAACTAGGGGATAGCTCATACAGCGTATGTCTAGGATCAATAGTGTAGTTCTTGTGATAAGGTGCTACACAGAAACCTTTCTCTATATCCATAATCATCGCTGTGTGACTAACTTATTCACATCGCAATATCTTTTTTTAATTAATCACAACTTTATAGAAGCACGCTATTGTAATGTGCACTATTTTCTCAGTAATATATATATATATATATATATATATATATATATATATATATATACTCTTTTTCACCCCACGAAAGGCATATTGCCGCTTGAAACGTAAGGGGGGGCTAATATGCTAATATTTCTTTTACAACGCACCGTAAGACGTTAGGCCGCGAGATGTCTGTTCACATAACTTAAAATTCTGCATGTTAGTGCAGTCAGGGAAGCAGGAAACAGAGAGGAACTTCCACAGTCCAGCCATTCGGATGAAGAAATTAATATAGAAACTAGGGACCTCAGCTATGAAGACGAGGATTTTGCTGCTAGTCGGAGTATGTACGTCGACGGAGGTGAGCACAAGTGTTATGAGTTTCAATATTATCGGATTCAATACATATTAACTGGTACTAACACAGTACGTCATCGCAAGCTCAAGCATATTCACAATGACCCACAATACGGATGTATCTACACATCAGCAAAAAGTTTAACTCTCCACTTATTTAAACAAGCGTGACACATGTCATTGTGTTTGTCTGGATCTATCCGCTCTGTAATACCTTTAGCTGATTAAACCGTGAAATGTGAAATTTGATAGGAATAATTTATACAAATTTAACAAAGTTTACAATATTTCTCAAAAAGGAGTTCGCGTATAGTTGTGGCTTCTATTACGCATATTAAACTTTTTTTTAATGGTTTAATCCCCATATTTTGCTAAAGATTTTATGCATCAGTTATTAATTTTATGGAAAAGGGCATCTTAAGTGAAAAAAAAAGCATCTTAAGCATTGACTTCCTACTTTATATCTACAATCACATTTTTAACCCATGTCAAATGTAAGAATATTCACGAGCTTACTTCGCATATAATATGAAACACTCACAAACATCTTTGTTTCCCACTTTCACGGTATTCATTTTTCAGATCAACTGCATGTGAGAAGTTCCTTGAAAATAGACTCAACGAATGACTGAGGAGAATAGCACAGACAAAAGGAAAGACATTTACAACCTATGGTACTCCAAGCGAGAACACATACAGGCTCATAATACAACTCTTACTAACTAAACGGAGGTACACACATGTCTACAATGTCAACTGACTTTACAGGCAGGCGAACTCGTATGGGTTCAGCCAAAATGAACACGTCTACCAAAATTCTCCTTACAGAAAAAAAAAACTCGTTCTTTCACTTATAACGTTTTGAGGACACTAAATTTTTATTCATTACGAACACTGCATTTTTGATAATTGTAACAAGTTTTCAAAAAAAACTATTTCATTTTGTGTAGATAACGTTTGTTATTTTTTCTATTGATATAACCTTTATCTCTACAATATCTTTAAACATTTAAATATTTTATTTGTAAATGATGTAAAGCGATTATAAAATTACGCTAACTTCCTTAAACTTCTATAACGGATCATCTATACCGTATGTAATTGAAAGTAATACTTGGGAGCGATTTGAATAGTTATTAGAGTTTAAAAGTAGGGTAGAAAAAGTTGGTGAAGATGGATTTCCGGGTAATAAGGAAGGTGTTGGTGTAAATATGTTTCCCTAAAGATATTCGAAACGTTTGAATATTGTGTTGGGTGTAATTTGATGTGTAGTTTGGCGATCAAAATATGCATTACAGTAGGTGATAGTTTATATTTTATTTCGGAAGCAACAAGTAATAAAACACCAGAATTATTTTTAATAAGACGTTTTTATTAATGACTTAAAACAATCGCTCACAAGCTTATATCCGCAGAGAATGAAAGAAAATCATATTTCATAATCAATACATAACAATTCTATGAAACACTTGCAGGATCATGAAACCCTCAGAGAATTTGGTTACCCTCTGATGCTGATGCTGACGCTGCTCTAAAGGTTTACGCCGCAATGGCAACACTTTATAAGACGAGATATCTTGACCGGTGATAAAATCATATTATGGAGGCAATTATTCTTATGAAAATAGATTTCCTTTAGTCAAAACAAACAATAGTTTACAAGGGTCAAGTTTTATCGTCTTTGGCTTGGAATAAATCTTGAATACGGAATAGATATCTCATTTTATAGTTACCAAATTGTAGTATTCCAATATACATATATACACACATACACATCAATATATAAAAATATATGAAGACATATATATATATATATAATCATTCATAACCTGCTGTCTCGCCGTATCACAGCTAGCTATATTGAAAACATTTTACCGATACACAAATTATATATATATATATATATATATATATATATATATATATATATATATATATAAACGTTAAAAAGCATTTAACAAATACATGTTTAAAATTAACGGTAGCCGAATGGATACTGCCATTGTTAATGAAGCCAGAGATGGCCCCTGTCGCCGGGTTCAAATCTATCGACTGATGTTAATCGTGACACTCTAAACTGATGATTCCCGAAAGGATGAAACTCTAGTGTATATAGGTATTTAATAATTATTATAGTAAATGATTATGTCAGTCCCTTTAAGAAACTCGTTTCTTATCGTTGAGCACTTTCAGTTGAATTAATATTACGAATAGTTTACTTTGCATAGTTGTAACAAGTTGTCAATAAAAGCTATTTGATTTTGTATGGATTGTGTTTGTTATTTTTTCTGTTTATATGGCTTTCCTCTCTACAAATATCTTTAAATATTTAAAGATTTCATTTGTAAATGATATAAAGCATAATATGAAATTATGCTAACTTCCTTAAACCTCTATAATGGGAGTCTCTATACCGTATGTAATTGAAAGTAATACTTGGGACCGATTTGAATAGGTAATAGAGTTTAAAAGTATTGTCGAAAAAGTTGGTGAAGATGGATTTCATATAGACACTTACACATCAATATATAAATATATATATATATTTATGTGTGGAACTTTCTTACTTACTTGTATCTTGTTCTCGACGATCAGACGATTCCATGTTTTGAAAAGGGATAACAGGTGAATCTTCACACACACACACACACACTTCCATCGACACACACATATATATACATATATATATATATATATATATATATATATATATGAGAATGTCTTAAAAGCTAATAAATGAGGGTTGAGAGCTCTAAGTTTTGGTTTCGATTCTAGCTGTTTGCATTAATAGTAGGAGGCTAATTGACTACAAATCCCAGAGAAGTAAAAGTTTTTACACTGGAAGAGCCTAATATTACTTCCATGATTTTAGTGGAATTTTGAAATATATATTTTAAAGTTAAAGTTAGGTTTCTGTTTTTATACAATTTTGACTGTCCATAACTTTATTGCAGGTCCCAAAATGTCCAGAAAAGACGTTACTGAAAAGGAGAATATTGCTGTAGGCTTTACTGAAGTTTTATCTCTCGTAGATCTGATCAAGAAGTTTAGGAGAGGTCGAAGAACAGTGTATTTATTCGTAGACAATCGTAACTATAAACAAAGGAATGACAAAACACGCAAAGGACACTTTCTCTTTGCAATATTAGAAAAAATTGCCATTAGTTACCCAGCAGTGGTACAAAACCAACACTGCCATATTTAACAAGGCTATAATACCTACTTTGTCCAGACAGATACGATGCAGTGTCTTCAGTAATATTTCCAGGAAGATCAAACCCATTGCAAGACATGCTGTAAAAAAAATTCAAAAAAAAACGTAGGGATATTGCTAAAAAATAATACATGAAAACAAATTTCCAAAATGACCTTTTCACCAATGAGGCCACAGCAACCCTCAATTGATCAGCTGGGTGGGCCAAAGTTTGGCTTCCTCTTGAAGCTCTTCCATCGCCGACAGAGAAGTCGAGGTATCATGTTTTGGGCTGAAAATTCAGCGATGAACTAATTGTGACCTTTTCGAGTGCCAGAAGGTATCCAACTGGTAAGCCACGATAACAATGAAGAAATAAAGATTATTTGATGTTTTCAATTTATATAAATGAAGACTTTAGGAAATAATATGTTAAATATATTCACACAATAACTGATGAAACTGAAATTGGTTTTATAAATGGGGTGTTTCTGTATGGTTTCGTGTTCCGTTTCATGCTTTATGGCTTCCCTGCCATGTTTGCATAACTGTATTCATTTTCGCCATCTTTGTTTTTCGAGCGCAATTGTTAGAGATTGCCTAACATTTTTGGTTGTTCTATTTTTTGTGTAGTTATAAAGATTTCTGGTTTGCCCACTGTAAAAGATACAGCATATAATTGTTCACGTGAAATAAAATCATTGTGTTTGTGTAAACGATACAATTGTAAAGATTGTCACTTAGCTTTGTAAAGTAATGCCGAAGTAATGTTTTTTACTCTACGATACCAAAAACATTTTATTGTTTTCTAAAAATATAAAGAAATCGACATATTTATTAAAGTAATATATTATTTTAATTCTAAAAACAGATTCAAACCATTGTAAAAAAAAGACATTTACGCAGAATATAATAAAGTATTACATATTTCTGTAAAGTATTCAATGTTATTATCTATTATTATTTATACTAAAAACAGGGAAGTTCCGTATCATAAAATGAACATTTTTATATCAATTCTACGTTTTCAATTGACACTCATCCTGTTTTCTTCAATTCGATCGCCTACGCTTCTTTCCTACTTTTCTTGTTATGTTAAAGCCTACATTTTTATTTTTAATGTTATAATCTTTGATACATTAGATAAATTAGTTAAAACAGAAGTTTTTTGTGTGAAGGAAAAAGTAGTCGCGTCTTTATTTTCTTATAATTCGTCGAATGTTTTGTTTAATATAAATTACAATACTTCAGCAACTTGCGTTTTCCGAATAATCATCATCATCGTCGTCGTCATCATTATCATCATCTTTATTATCATTGGTTCACATGGAGCTTTCACACAAGTCAACAAACGATCTGATTGGAGACCTGTGGTGTTCTCTGGAAGCTGAATGACAACAAGTCTCCCCAGACGTCCAGCTCTCTCCACCTCCTTCGATAGCATTTGTAAATAAACTTGCATCATCGCAACAGCCTCTTGCCATTGATTTCTCGTTGACAGTGGCCATTGGTTTGTACTGGAATTTAAGTGGCACTAAGTCTCCCCAAGATCCCAGTTCTCTTCGCACTTGTCCAGCGGAGATCTGGCCAGTGCCCCCTCCTCGGTCTTTCCATCCTCCTTTACCCTTCTTGGCTCTTTGGTATCACTTTTCTATTGGAGGCGGTGGTGAAACAAGGAAGGGGATGCATGATGAAGGTGTAAACCTTGTAGATCTGCAGCTTCTTCGTTATATTGCCTTGTGTTATTCTCCGCATTCAAAGGTTTTCCTTAATATTTCAGCCGTTTTCATTATCATTAGGCGTTGTATTTTTGCAGCTATTCTTCTGATTCCAATTTCTGGCATCACTATAATCCAGAGATCCAGGGGTGTTCTAAAAAACGGTCACCAGAACTGCATCAAACGATGGGAGAAATGCGTAACTCTGGGTGGTTCCTATGTACAGAAAGACTAATAACTGTGCCAAGTTTCTTTGCTCTACTGCTATGGAAAGTAAGTCAGGGGCATTACTTATTGCACGCCCCTCGTATACTATATATGCATATACTATAAATACGTATAGATATAACATATACATATAAATACATATTCGATATATACGTATACATATATGCATATACATGCATCCATACACAGATGTACATACACATAAATATACACGTATATACATATAGTCATATATACGTATACACACACATACATACATATATATATATATATATATATATATATATATATATGTATGTATCGTGAACTAAGTCACTTCGCTGTGGTATGTGAAGCTAAATATCGGTACATAGCGGGTGTTTTAACTAGATTTGGCAATCTATCAAATGAGCGATTTACTTATTTCAATGACAATAAAATTATGGATAGGTAGAAGATTTTTTATCCTTATTCAATCCTGAATAACGTCGGGTTACCTATATATATATATATATATATATATATATATATATATATATATATATATCATTGGGGAACTTTGACCCTTTTTCCCCCTCGTATTTTTCTCCCTCGTTGTGCCAAGTTCCAGTCGCTTTTAAACGCCGTGTATGCAGATTATATATATATATATATATATATATATATATATATATATATATATATATATATATATATATATATATATATATATATATAATCGCTATGGCTAATTTTAATAATTGTACCTAGCTGGATAAATGTATTTCTAACGGACTGTGGGTTCTATATGAAGGCGTGAGCGTGCTTTGATTTTTTCTGAATACTCAGAATACTGACATCGGGAAAAATGTTAAATGTTTGATAATTGATTCATACTCAAAGTTTTATACATATTAATCGATAATTATGTTTATAATATTGGTATGAAATGCAGTACGTTCCCAGTGAAATAAAAACAATCAAATCACGTTTATACAAAATAACCAACGATAACAACATGAATAGAAATTGGAGGTGCAATGAATTTCATAAACTCAAGCATACACAAACATACGTACACAGAATATGATGTTATCGTCTTTGACTAGTATCAAACAAAATAGTTGTGAGAATTTCTTTATGATCGAGATAACTTTCTAAAGTACATCCATGCCATTATTAAGTGAATGGGATACGCATGTGAGCATTTCTTACTTTGTCTTTCTTCATTTTAGACGAAATGCAAGCAGAAATTTATTTTTTCCCTCACTTGGATCAAAAGTGCGGCCCCAAAACTGAATTTTGTAAGACATTGCGATAAAAATATGAAAAGCCATCAACGTTGATTTCGAAACCAGATCTCGTATGGCAATTTTCTTTATGGATTTTATAAGATGTCAGTTTAAGGACAGTTTTAAAGTGCTAATTCCGATATACCTACACTTTGAAAGTTCGAACATAATTGCACGCCGGAATTGAAGGTTATCTTTCTTCATCTACTCATATTTTATGGACATAATTCAATGAATTCTTCACAAGATAAGTAAAGCGCCTCTCTGCCGCTTCTTTCCCTGCATTGTTCAAAGAAGTGTTTCTTTTTTTTATTTTCAACGCACGATCTCGTTTTCCAATAATACGCCTGTTTCCTTTAATCATTTCTTATGAATTATTTTATGGAAAAAAATCTTTTGTTGGATTTATATATCCTGGTTTATGATTCCCTTTGCTGTTAATCGTGTTACCTATTTCTGATCAGTTCAGATCCGACATAATCAATGAAACTTTATTGCCTAGATGGACGACGCCGTGATTCAAAGCAAAATAAAAGTTCCATTTAATTAAGAATGTGTTCAATTTTTAAGCGAAAGGCCGGGATAGCTCAAAAAGGGCGTAAAACTGATCTAGTAGGGCTATAAAAGATCCCCATTGGAAAGCTAAGAAGAGTACGGAGACCTTGGGTGGCGTATTGTCGCCTAAATCTCAGCGAGAGATTAATTGTTGAGCAGGGAAAACTACATGTTATTATCAGTTAGCAATTACTGATGAAGACCCATATCAGTTAGCAATTACTGATGAAGACCCATAAGTGGGTAAATGCTTCTGCTGCTGCTACTACTACTACTACTACTAATAATAATAATAATAATAATAATAATAATAATAATAATAATAATAATAATAATCCCTATATATAATAAAAGAGGTGCAGCTTTTCTCCTCTGGACCAAAATACCGTAGGTTTACAACAACAGGTGAATGGCTTCAAAATAATAACATATTATTTCAACACGAAACAAAAAAAAACATAAGTACCCAACAGTTAAAAACTTACTCTTGCATTATTTCTTTTGTTCTTATTTGTTAAACAACGTGTATAGCTTAAATTAAAATATAGTATATTGTTACATTTTCTATAACGTGATTAAATTTAACCCATTTAAAGTTTAATAGGCAGATTAAATTAAACCAAAATTTAGTGATTATGCATTTTGAGATCGCGATATTTGTAAATAGTTTTTTTTAGGTTAAAATCGAGTTTCACGATATTTGTAAATAGTTTTTTTTAGAATTCTGTTTTTTTTTTTTGGTGGTGTAATTCAAATTATATTATCGAGAAAAAATTATCAAGAAAAACTGATTATATTTTTTTAACATAATAATATTGATTTTATGTCAAATTTTATTTACATTTGTTTTAAAGCGTCGATAATGTGAACACGGTTTCTGTCTCGCATTTTTATTATTTTTGTAAAAAATTCGTAAAAAATATTGGCAGTTTATTTAATGCTTCTTCTTTAAAATGGTAAAAAAAATGGTCGGGTTTAATATCAGCTTATAAGCCCGTTTTTTTTTTGTTTTTTTTTTTGTCCATTCTGTTAACATAAGTTTCTCGCGTTTTTTGACGAGGACGTAGAGAAATGCACCAAACGTGCGTCTTCGTTTTATAGTGAATGTTTATTATTGAACTGATAAACACATGATGCGCCTATAACATCTGCGTACGCCGATCTCACCCTCAAACTCAGCCTGGTTGTTGATGTTGAATCGTACAAGCAATACTTCGAGGATGGGTAGGCGTAGGCCGTGATACGTTGTTTTATTTATTTATTTTTTTGCATGATGATTTTTATTTTTTCTTGGGTGTTTTTTCAATGGTTTAACGTTGTCAGATTGCGCTTAGAGAAGATGCGTGTTGCATGTTAGGCGGTTGGAAATGGTGGTATAAGTCATGCCGATATATGAGCTTTCTTGGAGATATATTATTCTGTTATCTGTGTAAAAATCTTTATGTTTCTTTGCTTCTACACGTTTGGTCCAAATGAACTCTTTTAACATATGTAACTTAATATGACCATCGTAATGATGCCTGTAACATAATCAATAGAAAATGTTTTAATTATTTCTGTAATTATCATTTACTCTGCTTATATGGTTAATCTGTGTATGTTTTACAATTGTGTGTGAATAGATATTTTCGATGAATGAAACTTAAACAGAAGAATCTATATTTCGAGTTGTTACGTTTAATATTATTACAGCTGCTACTACTACTAATATTTGTGTTGGTAACAGGTTTTCACTATTAGCACGGATGATAATAGAGCTAATATAATAACATAAGATTAAGTAATTAAAGACATCAAACATTTTTTGTATGCATGTGTATGTATGTGTTTGTGTATGTATCTGTTGAAAAATATGTTGTGTGAGATTGTTAATAGTGAGAATATCATTTCATGTGTATTGTAGTTATTGCTATGATTATTTACACTGATATCTCATTATCAACATTATAATAATAAAAGCCTTATTTGGTTATCATATTCACTGTAATAAGACCGTTGTTTCTTTTTAATTGTTGGTAACTGTAGAATTTCCAACTAATTTTTTGTCTATATCAAATAATAAAAAAGTTTGTTATTAACTGTTAATATCTCTATTTTATGGTTTCCATTGGATGTGATAGAAGTAAATACCCTTTACTTGTTTAACGTATTAATTTGACTAAAAATTTTACTCAAAAATAAAGTCAGGATATACATGTGCATGTGTGTGTGTATTAGAAATTAAAATTATGAGATAGATTTTGAGGGTGAGAACAATAAGATCTTTGATCATCTTCGATTCAAAACTCAAGATGTTCTTTTTTATATATGATGAAGAAGATTTCTATTTTCTTGTTATGTACAACGGAAAGACAATAAATATTTTGTCGTTTTTTTTTTTTAGAAAAATAACTTCCGTTATCTAATAAAAGTATTTCCGGAAAATATGAAAAAGTGTAATGTTTTTTTGTTTTTTTTTGTTAAAAATGTCCATTCATACAATGATTTTTATCGTTTCAAAACACACATTTTCATATTAATAAACTCGAGGTATATTTCAAAAGAAAACTTCGTCACTGAAATTTCTCGAACTCTCATAATATCAAAACAGCCACAGAAGTATTTCCATTATATTCACTTCAAACACACTTGAATTTATCAATATAGACATTGTGTTTTATAACAGCAGAAACGATCGTATGAATAAAATGTTTTTTTTAAGTGAAAATTACATCATTCTCATTTTCAAAGTTCAAGTGTTTTGAGAGTTCAAAATATGAGATAATGTAATATATATATATATATTAGGCACCGCCAAAAATGGCCGCAAAATCAAGTTGTTGTTGTTTTTTAAAACTAAATTACATTTATTAAAATCCATTATTTCTGAGTAACTTTTTTTTTCCAGAAAGATAAAACCCTGAATTTTATCATATAGTAAACAGAATAATGTAAAACTTTTTCTACTATTTTTAATTAAATTTTAAATGTTAAATTTTCCCAAAAAGTTAACAATTGACATTTTTAGTCTTGCACAAAAAACGTACTTATATATTAAAAAAAAAAAAAAAGGTTTTTGAAATAATTTATTTATTTATTTATTGTCTAACTAAGATTTAGGATGATTTTCTAAGAGAATATGAAAAAATATTATAATATAAGTACCTGAATTTCAAATAATTCCACTTATTCATATAGGTAACCAGATATTTCGCGTCGATGTAGAGTCTAGATCGACTCTGTTTACGTTTGCGTTTGATAAGGAGAAAACTATGGAAGACCAAACAGGCCAAAAAAACTTATTTTTCAGTGACGAAAATTTCAATGTATTATTAACGCTGAGGCTGGCCAGTACCAGATGGGTGACCATTTGTATGAGTTTGGTTTTTAATATGTATGTGTGTGGGGGCTAGGCTCCCCAAAATGGGGGGGCAATTTAAAGCAGAATAAAAAAAAAATAATTCAGCGCGTTTGGTCCACCGTAGTCGAAAGGCGGCAAACGTTTTCAAACGGGATCGAAAAAAATGATGCTATTTTTAACACAAAGGGCACAATATTTATCGTTTTTTTTTGTATCGATTATTCAAAGCATGCCCTGTTTAATAATGGTCATGCATTATTCGGCTCGCTAAAAAAAATTGTTAATTTATTTATCAAAAATTTTAAAATGGCTTTTTTCGTATAAATATTAAAAAAAAAATTTTTGTTTTGCTTAACTTAAATTAATTATTTTACTTAACATATTCACCGAATTTCACACTTCAAAACTCAAAAGCGGGATAATTAAACACAATCGAAGTTCTGATATTCAGACGTCAAAATAAGGTATGCAAACAAGTTTTTTTTTTTAATCTATAATTCTGTCCCTTACAACAATACAATATGTTTTGTTCAGTTCCTGATGATTATTTTAAGCATATTTGTTCCCACTTCAAAACAAGGGGGGTTTTGTAAGCAAAAAAATATATATATATAAATATCGTTTATGAAAAATAAGTACACTGTTATAAAGTTCATTCTTCTCCTAATAATCGCTGAAAATGTCGTATTGATCGGATAATTACCTGATTTTTGGTAGATTTTTAAAAAGACGGTCCGTCAAAAAGTACTGACCTGCCCCACCCAGTTTTGGCGGTGCCTAATATATATATATATATATATATATATATATATATATATATATATATATATATATATAGTGGGTTGAGAATTCAATAGTGCTAATATAGGCACTATTGAATTCTCAACCCACTTTTGCGTGTGTTTAAAGGAATTCAAAAGATATATATATATATATATATATGTGTGTGTGTGTGTGTGTGTGTTTGTGCGCGCATGTATGTATGTATGTATGTATGTATGTATGTATGTATGTATGTATGTATAAGTGTTTCAGTTGCCAAACTCCTACAAGATGAGGAAGGTGACCGGAAATCAGAACAACGAAAGAAGCATAATTGAGGAACACATTGAACTCTATTTTTGTTTTCGCCCAAAAATATATAAAAAGAGAAAGCGAAAAATCACACCCGTTCAATTACTGCCAAATTTATAAGTAAGTTTTTTTCACGTATACTTTCCACTTGAATGACTTCAGACAACCCCACTCACAAGCCATTCCCCCTAACCTCCCATATTAAATTATTTGAGAGTGAATGGCTAGATTTACGCACTTATACATATCATGAAAAATATGACCCGTTGGGTCAACAACAGAGCTCAATTAGAGAAAGTGATTTGGAAAGGCTAGTTCAATATATATATATATATATATATATATATATATATATATATATATATATATATATATATACAGAGAGAGAGAGAGAGAGAGAGGGGACGGGAAGAGAGACAGACAGACAGAGACAGAGACAGAGAGAGAACGAGTGGAGAGAGCCTTTTTATGCGCCTCTTTCTGCCTTTCTCTCTTTATTTGTTTATCTGTCTCTGTTTTTCTCCTACTACGGGTCAATTTGTATTATGTTTATCTAATAGTTCTCAATAATAGATCGAGTTGTATATGCATTTGGTATAAATTGTTTTATTGGTTCAAACATTTTGGTTACGCATCTTCAGTTTTTTGGGGGTTTTTTTTTCAGTTGCAAATAATCTGAACTTCCTCGGACCATATGAAGACAACAATGAAAAATTATTAAGATGAAAACAATAACAAAAACGAAATGTCAATTTCCTTTTAATTTCAAATGAGTATTAAATCCCCCTTTCTATTAACTGTCTTCTATTGCTCTCCGTTTCTCTTATTTCTACTTTCATTTATATTCCAATTGTATGCCATAAAATAAATTAAATATTCCGGATTCTTTTTTTTAATTGCATTTATTTGCTTATCCCGAAACACGGAATATTGTCACTGAAGTATAAGAGGCTACTATGATAGTGACCAGATTTTTTTTAAAAAAAGCAGCCTGAGTGTAGATTTTGGAAGCAATGTATTTGTTACATTTTCATTTCTGCACGATAATACGATCGGAGAAATAATCATTTTAAACGAGATTGGATTATTTCCATAGATTGAAAAATATAGGCTTAACACGGATATATCATGACCCTTTTGGTTTGCCTGCAATCCTTTCTCCGGATACAAAAAAGAAAGAAAACAAATTTAAATTAAATTAAAAAGAGAAATAAATAGAGAAGCTTATATAAGCTAATAATTCTTTACGTTTTCTCACGTTCCATATCTAACTTCCTACAACTCCTTTAATCATTTAAGTATTCTAATTAATTTTCAGCATTAGGCTACAGTATTCTTGAATTCTCTTGGCCGACCAAACCTTCGAACATCTCATTAAACTTTCTGATGCTTCAGTTATATCCACAAAGGTGTTTTTATTTGATATTTAAAACGCGTTATTAAGAATAGGATGGCAATAAAGTAAATGTTTACATTAACTTTCTCGTGTATGAAATTGAACTGTTAATATTTACGTATTACGATCATTTTCATTTTCTTATAATTTGTTATTCATAAATTAGTGGTTACTATTATAACCTTCTCAATTTTTATTTAAATTTGTACATTCCACGATATCATTATACAATCTTTAGACTGAATATACAGAGTGGAAGTATAAAGTTGTCGCCCCAAAAAGTTTTAAAACTGTTTATTGAAAAAATCAATTCAGGTAACTTGATTATGTAGTAGAGCTGGCATCTATTCAATGTAGACGCTTTCAGCCTCAATCACGGCCTCGATACGAATCCGCAACTGGTAGCATGCTTCTTCCACGCGCGCCGGTGGGAGCTCGGCGAATACTCGGTGGATGTCGGCAATCAGGCTGACTTTAGTATTGTGGTAAGTCATGTTGGTGATGTCCGCGACGTATGACCAAACGAAGTAGTCCAATGGGTTCAGGTCGCTGATAAAAGGGTAGCACTCCTTCTAAAGCCAAGTCCGGGTCTCTTTAAACTTGTAGGCTGACGCAGAGCCTTGCTGCTACACCCAAGATATGCCAGTGGCAACCTGATTACAGTTTGACTTGGATTTGTACACAACTGGCCAACTAGTAGATGGTCAGCATCAAAAACGGAAACCGGTTTTCATTAAATGGAATGGAATCATATCGTCTTATATGACGACAATTTATTATTCTACCCTGTATAGTATACTTGAATCCTAGCCAGAAAATTAAGAAAATACATTTTAGTTTCATGTACGGCCCAAAAGCGACACCATTTTTAATTTTTCTTTTTCTTTTACATCGCGTCTTAGGTGATCGGGAGATTGTATTTATTAAAAAAGATGATAGGTGACAACATACAACAAAAATATATTTATTAATATATAGGCATGTTAATTTAATGATATACTATTAACGTGGTACTTCTAACGTAGAATTTTTAATTTCGCCATGTTCGTAGAATGTTATCACCTTCTATCCTACTTTTTAATAAATCAGCTCTCCCAATCGAATGCTTTATAATCTGAAAAGCGTGACACACGTACGTACTTTGAAGGTGCTACACTATTAATATATAGATTAATTAATGTTTATTTTTTTAAGTTATTTTATTCGTTTTATATGAAAATATAAGGATATGATATTGCTAAATAAAGTTAGAAATTTTATTTTTTCACGTGATTCGTCTCGTTGGATTTCATTCTGGTAAATGACTTATTAAACTGTCTTCGTTTCATTCGTTCTTTGTAATGGGGCCAAAGAAAATGGCAGAAAATTAATTTTGTCTCCATTCAACTTATTCCTTGCACAGGATTTATTTTGGCTGATTTTAGATTATTAGTTTAATGTTTGTGATATTGAGGAAACTGAGCAGGAGTTGGGTTAGGGGATTCAATATAAGTGTGTGTGTGTGTGTGTGTGTGTGTGTGTGTGTGTGTGTGTGTGTGTGTGTGTGTGTGTGTGTGTGTGTGTGATGCGTATGTGTGATGCGTATGTCTAAGCGAATTGGCCGGGTGAGTTTGCCTAAAGGGAAATTGTTGGATAGTGTTTGCAGCGAAAATAGGATAGTAATTTTAATTCCGGTATGTTTATCCAACAGATAAGTACAATGACCGAAACAGAAAAATATGCAATAAAAATATACTATACACACATGCACATACAGTCAAAAAGATAACCTAGACACAGGGCACGCACACACACAGTACACACACACAGTACACACACACACACACACACACACACATATATATATATATGTATATATACATATATATATATACATATATATTACAATAGAAAATGCGAGCATGAAAAGTAATATGGTTAAGCTTAAACATGGAAAAGTAAAGGACTAGTTGCTAAAACTAGAAAAGAAAAGGACAAGATATTTTAGTAAAAAATATAATAAATTTATAACTTAAACTATTGCAACATTAAGAATTGATGACATAATGTTAAATTGAATTTTAAAAAAAAATTCTTAGTGCTGTAATATTTGAAGTTATAAACTTATTATATTTTCTTCTAGAATATCTTGTCCTTTTCTTTTCTAGTTTTTACAACTAGTCATTTACTTTTCCATGTATAAGCTTAACCATATTACTCTTCATGCTCGCATTTTTCTATTGTAATCCATGATTCCTCAAGACTTCCAGTAAGTTCACTTGTTCTTTGTTTAATTTTAGTCTGATTTTTTACCCCATAAACATAACATATACATATGTAATAACAATGTACGGCACTCGTCTGCTTTCAATAAACTCCCTCAATTATCTTCCTTTTCATGCTTTAATTCTCTGTGATTCACTTATTATTTCTCTTTGCGAGAGCAGTGAATTGGTAGCAACAGTAATTGCTAAAACGTGTGGTTGCTATGGAAACCAGTCATAAAAAAACGTCGTCTATCTCTTTACGAATGTTTACGATTTTGAACACAAGTAAATTCATCATAACTTTTGTTTTATTGAACGAAAATTGATTTTTTTTTCACAATATAGCTGAGAAGGGGATCTATAAACTGTAATAATTGTTTGAAGTTTGGTCGAAAAATGAGAGAGCGGTGAAGCTTTAAAGCAGTTCTAAATGACTAAAACTGCCACTTAACCATATATTCAAACACGATAATGTTTGAATGATATATATATATATATTAAAAAAATATATCTAGTTTATAAATTGAGTAATGTTGTAAACTTTAACCACGAATAAATGTCAATATTAATATTTATGGGACTATCCAAACCAGATGAAAAAGTTCAATATTAAATTCAATATTTAAGAGCAAAATATCCCAATAACTCATAAAACGCTAAAATGTACAAGAAAATAGACTAACACAAAGAAATAAAGAGAAAGAGTGTTTATATTATTCTCTCTGCTATTCAAAAAACACTTTTCTCACACTTTTCTACTCCGTTCTATTTTACACATTATTCGCTTTTTTTGTTTGTTTTTTATTCTATTCAACCCTATCGAATTATTTTCCTGTATAGTAATTTGTGTTCTGGTAATAAGACACATTTTTGTTTTGAATGTTTTGCCAAGAGATATTAGAGTCAAAACCTCAGTTAAACAATTTCTGTGAAATATCAACTTTTCCTCTGTGAAAAAAAATAACAGCAAAAAACGCAAAACACTAAAGATATCATCTCCCACAAGAGGACGAAGTAAGTTTTGTTATCTGACAAAGTAAGAAAGACTGGTCTGAGCGGTACCTCCTCGAATCTGGCAGAATTACTCTATCTTAGGACGTATCTGTGTCTTAAATTGGTAACGAATTGCAGCAGGCATCAGCTATTTTCTGAAGCATCAAAATGATTTGTCCATTTCCCGAACAACTGAATAAAGATATTCAGAAATGTAGGCATATTTACTTTTACTTGAATGATTAAATTCGATATAAGAACAAAACCAAAGACAAATATAAAATCGGAAATATAGTTGTACTAGTAATCTAAAGATACGCCCATTCAACCTATTTCAACTTGTGCATTTAGTGATTATAATGCTAACTCAGACTGTGACGAACCAAGAGTACAAACTGACGGACGTATGTTTCTTCAATCGTTTCCAGGATGTGATCATCTGAAAATGGTATTTACATACAAAACCTTAGATACCGACGAATAGATCATTCTACAGAGACTAATTTAACAAACGATACACCCGTTCTACCGACTCTATTAGCCATTATAATTCTGTTGCAAACAGATACGTGACAGACTGATCTCATGATTGGATAAACGCATTTAAAGTTCAAACGATTGATTTAGCAAATGTTTTCTTACTCAAATTCGATTGGGTGCATCTAGCATAACATGCGTCCACCCTAAAAATGTTGATTTATTTTTTTGTTTATTGTGTGTCTTATATATTTACTTTTTTATTAGTATGTTGTTCTTTGAAGCAGATCGATAATTTTGGGCCTCAATGCACTTTGACCACTTGGGCAACTTTGTAGGTTTAGCTTAAAGACTCGGTTCGCCTTTAATGTTCTGTCGGAAAAGGTCGTGCGAGATACCCAAGTAGAATAAAAAAAATATTTGGAAATTGCATATACACATAAATGCGAACGGAACAAATCACACACATACACACACACACACACACACACACACACACACACACACACACACATATATATATATATATATATATATATATATATATATAATTATTTCCACAAACCAATAAACGCCGCAGCCCACAAGAGCCATGCCAGCCAACGAACCGGAAGTTTAAGACCCGAGTTTCGCCCTCATTTGGGCCAATAGTCAGACATATCCGCACCTGGGATTTGAAACTGAGCCTCCTGCATGCGAAGCAAGCATTCTAACAACACAAGAAATTCTATTAACCAACACAGATCAAGCAAACCGTGACAAAATTAAGCTGTGGAATAGACCTACTTCATCTCGACAAGGGGCGTTCTCATCCAACCAGCAGAACCTCAACCTCACTCGAAAGTACGACGCCATCCAGCAGAGCTAACCTAACGAAGTATTTTTGTTATAGAATTTTCAGAATGTGAGAGAGGACGAAACTCAAGTCTTAGTCTTTCGGTTCGTTGACTGGCATGGCTCTTGTGTGCTGCGGCGTTCATTGGGCTGTGGAAATAATTATATATAATCACATTCTGAAAATTATATATATATATATATATATATATATATATATATATATATGCATACATTAGATGAATTAAACGTTACATATTCTGCCATATTCCGCCAGTTTTTTAATGCATAATTTGTAATGTATATTGTACTTTATCTCACATTCTGATGATCTAGCACTTTATTGAGTGTATCAAGATATACCGCCACACTATATATATATATATATATATATATATATATATATATATATATATATGTCTGTGTGTGATATTGTGTGTGTGTGTCTGTCTGTGCCTGTGTGCAGGCTGCAGGGCGTTGCCAGGTCACACAATGGGCTTATATATAATTCATGCAGATTTCATATTTATTATTATAGAGCAAATTAACTATTGGCTATTATAGTGTACCCAAGAGATAATAACGATTTTAAAAGTTAAAAAGAAAATATGATTTGAGTGCTATCAGCTAGAATTGAAACCAAAACATCCAGCTTTTAAGCGGCATCCGAGCTAAGGCAGATGGATATAAAAACTTTATACATTAACGCAGTTTGAAGTATAAATGATTTTTGATCTTGCATAGAGTGGTACTTAAAATTTACAAAACCTCCCTCATTTTTCTTCTGTCAAGAACAAGAGTGATTTTCCTGGGACGATCAGTGGCTTTTTTAATTACATCTTCAGCTGGATTTCTTGTTTAATTTACTTTCGATTACTATGTGTTTTTCAAGTTCCACAATTCTGCTTTGCTCAAACTCAATCAACGTTTTTCCTTTCGCTGTTATGAAAAATACGAGGGGCGTGCAATAAGTAATGCCCCTGGCCCATTTCCAATAGCAGTAGAGCAATGAAACTTGGCACAGTTATTTGTCTTTCTCTACATAGGAACCACCCAGAGTTATACATTTCTCCCATCGTTTGATGCAGCTTTGGAGATCGTTTTTGTAGAACACCCCAGGTTGGTCCTCCTACCACGATGTGACTTCAGAAATCAAGACTGCATCATCTGGGAAACGCTTTCCTTTCAAAAATAACTTCATGGCTGGGAAGAGGTGAAAGTAAGAGGGTGCAAGGTCAGGAGAGTAGGGAGGATGGGGTAGGGTTTCATAATCACACGTCCGTGCTTCTGATCTGGCGACATGCAAGTTGTGGATCGGAGCGTTGTCCTGCAGGAGGAGGGTACCTTTGCTGATATTGCCCCGCCTCTTGATTTTGATAGCTTCCCTTAATTTCCTCAAAAGTGAAGCATAATAGGCTCCTGTAATTGTAGTACCCTTTGCCAGGAAATCTGTCATCACTACTCCGTCCTGATCCCAGAAGACTGTGAGCATGACCTTGCCAGCGGAGGACTGCACCCTTGTCTTCTTTGGAGGTGGTGAGTCCAAGTGCTTCCACTGCATTGGCTGGGCTTTGGTATCTGGGTCATAGTGATGGACCCAGGTTTCATCCTGTGTAATCAGTCTTTTGAAAAACTTTGACTCATCTTCTTGGCGCATCTCCAAATTCATCAGATTTTCTCCCGATAATACATTGTACGAAATCCAAACGCCAATTTTAAGTGTGGTTTTATCATTTAGACTAGCACTGTTTTATCATTTAGACTAGCACTGTTTTATCATTTAGACTAGCACTGTAAGCCGATATTTTAATAATATGTTATGCATAAGTTTTCTTTCAACGTGCATTAGAGTTGTAAAATGAAATGTGCCTATGGCAAATAGACCACATAGTAACGTTGTTTCATTTTTCAGGGAATTATCACATTAACAGCAAGATTGTCTATCTCCCTCAAATATATATATATATATATATGTGTGTGTGTGTGTGTGTGTGTGTGTGTGTGTGTGTGTGTGTGTGTGTGTTGTACTCTCTCGTACAATAGTAAATATAAGGGAATCAGCGTTTGTTTCGTTAAGAAATTTTCTCGTATATAAAACAAATGGTAATTGTGGCCTGGTAGACTAACATAAAATCTACCTTAGAAAACTTGTTTCTGGGGATTTTCGGGTGTGCTGAACACGAATATTGCATTGGAGGCCAGGTACTAGTTTTCATGATACTGAAACATACTTTTCTGCATGGTTCAGGTAGTAATATAACACGACCGCCATATTTGTTCATGACAGAAACGACGTGATGAATTTTCAAGGTAATGAAGAGTTAATCTTTATCATTATTATTATTATTATTATTATTATTATTATTATTATTATTATTATTATTATTATTATTAAAAATTTAAATATCGCATTTAAATTTTTCTGAAAATAAATAGTTTTCTGAATGTAAATTAATGTAACTTTTGTGCTATAAATAGTGACCGTTGTCGTACCCGCAAGCATGTATATATTTGAATTTAAATGCGACTACTTCTAGAAAACAACTTTGTAAAGGTAAGTTTTGTGTTGGTTTACCAGGCTACAATTACCAAACAAATACATTTTAAAATATATTCTAGCTCCGGGATTAAATTAAGTTCGAAAAATATTTTGTTTGACCTGATCTAATGATTCGTAGTTCGTTTTTATATGAAAATATGTGGAATACTTTTATTCAATATAATGTATATCAAATAAATATTAGCTAAAATTAAAAAAAAAACGCTTTTTATTATTTTATTACATAAAAGACTTGCAATAATCTCCAATCTATTTTAGTGATGTTCCTTTGCCTTTGGCTTGTCATTAGGTCAAAGTATAATGTAAAATTTCCTAAAGTAAAACTTCATAATGAATCAAAGGGTGCTATTAGATTTTGTGTGTTGGGATTTACTATTATATTGTTGAGTCTAAAGACCTATAAGAATTTATTTTCCTATAGATACTATTATTTTAAACTCCCCAAACAAAATATTATTAAAATATATGTTGACTATCAAACTACCCCCGCTGATCATGACGAGCAATTTTTTTTTCTGTGTCCCACAGCTTTTATATTTGTTTGGTATTATGTTTTCATGGTTTTATTTGTGTATACGCAAAAATTAGGCCCAGGCTTATTTTACATGTGAACATATAACAGAGATAGTGTCTACTGCAGCACATCATCAAGCACATTGTGCATGTTAGATATGTACAAATATGTTGACAAATATTTGTTTCAATGGCCGATAATTCAAAAAGTAATCGTTTTCGAACATATGACACTTACAGTTATGCGATCGATTTTCGACGCATGCTGTATAAGACATATATGCTGAACTATTGTTAAAATCAAGATAACATTTTTCAACAAGTTTCGCCACGTAGTTTATTTTTTTTTTTTTTTTAATATTAAGAGTTATTGATGTGGATTTAAGCGTGACTAACCGACATAAAAGCTTCCCATGTGGATATGATGACGCATCGAAAAAGTCAGCTTCAGTAAAATTCATTTATAGATTACACTTTAGTTTTTCCATCGAGTCTTTACGGTTGTCTTTTTTTATTTTTCGATTTATAAGAATAATAGTTTTAAAAAGGCAGGAAAACACGAGAAATGCCATCTTCTGTTGAATTCGATTTTTTTTTTTAATCTATTTCCTGTTCTTTTGAAAACTGCCCTCTCTTAACTAAAATCGAATATTTCATTCAGAATTGATAGAAAGAAAGCTATAAAACTTTTGGAAATAAAAAAAGACTCATTTCTGCCGGTGACAGCAAAAACAACGTTCTTGCAATTGACATAGGAATTATGTAGGGATTGTAAAATATTAACCGATTTCCATGGTGATTTTTCTTCGGGGGAAAGAAATGGGATGGGGACAGTGTCAAAGTAGTCTAAAAAAAAAAAGAGCTGCGAATCTTCTGAAAAATCAAGCAGCGTTCGATATTTATAATATTCTATCGTTTTTTTTTTTTTTCTGTTATTCAGTGCAGATTTTTAGGTGAAATAGACATATCTATTTTGCATTTTTTTTTCAAACTTCAAGTGTGACATAAAGTAGATAAAAACATGTATCCATCGCCTAAAAATCATTTACGTAATAAGATTTATTGCTCTACTTTTGTTCTAACATTGGCGAGTTTGCTATCAGAGTTCAATCCACACTCAATGCACGTCAAAGAATAAAAAAGTAGACTTAATAACTTCTTGCTTAACACTCAGGCGAGGATAAAGGGTAAGCGGAGTATTCCTAGAATTTAAGTGACTTCCTCTTCCTCATTTCGTTCTAGTTATCTCGAAATTATTCAATATATGTTCGTATCAGTCCTGTTTCACGTCTTATTGTTGTCCTCTGTTGTCCCTATCTTTAAAAATGCTGGTGATGGATCTTATCCAATTTAAATCGTCTTGTTAGTCTTTTCTCTGTTATTAGCAAAGTTTTTGAGAGGTCGGTTAATAGCAGGCTTTCCATTGTCTGGAAAGTCTGGGCCTCTTTAGTGATGTTCAGTATGGCTTTCGTGGTTTTGACTGAACGAATCTGTCAGTTTATGGATAATTCAGGCGAGGGTATGGTCATTGCGCTTAATATTTTAAAGGTGTTCGACAGACTGTTCTTCCACATAAACTTCGAGGTTATAATATTGGTGATAAAATTAATTTTGTTGTGATTGAAACTTGCGAGTAACTCTTGATGGAGTATCTTCGTTTTCTTATCTTATCAATTTAGGTGTTCTTCAGAGCTCTATTATAAGTCAAACACTGTTTCTTCTCTATTTATATAGAGAAGAAGCAGTGTTTGACTTCCAGAGAATATCATTCAGAAAGTTAACTTTTATGCTTATGACACCGCCCTCTTTTGCTATTGCTTCTTGTTCATCTTTTTCGGGTCAGTTGAAATATGCAGATGATCTAGAAGTTAATTTGGGTTTTATTATAGACTGGGGTAAGAAATGGCTTGTTTCATTTAATCCTGTTAAATTTCAACCATTGTCCTTCAATCGCAGGCGCGCCCCTTTTCTTGCCGAGAGTCTTATGGGTGGCTCTGCTCTCGATGAGACTCTAAAACTTCTTGGACTTTATTTCTCATCAAATTCTTCTTAAAGTTCATATATTAAGTCCATTGCTCTTTTTGCTTTTCGTAAAATCGGTTTTCTCTGTCGCTCTAAGCACTTTCTCACACTTGAGGCTATTCTATATATCTACATATCTACTATCAAACCATGTAATGAGTACTGTTGTCATATTTGGGCTAATAATTCTGTATCTGATTTTAAAGTTCTTGATGAATTGCAGAAACGTCTCTGTAATTTGATTGGCCGCATACTATCTGCTTCAATGCAGCTCTCTCTCACAGATGTGATGTTGCTAACTTAAGTCTCCTCTACAAGTACTATTCTGGCATATGTTCCTCAGAATTGTCTAATTTATTCCCTGCTTCCTTTGTTCGAGCTCGTTCGCCTCGTTCGTCCAGACGTCTTCATCAATTCGTTGTTTTAATACTTCATAATACAGCTTCCAATTCCAGTAGCTTCCATCATAGGACTGCAAAATTATGGAATTTTCATCCTGCTCATTGTGTCTGCCTTCCTAAAACCTTGGCCTTTTCACGATGTAGGTCAATAGGCATTTCCTGTCTTTACAATAATCAGACTTCGTACTTGTAAGCTCCTTACATCAAGTAGCTTCATGTCTTATCTCGGGCAATTTCCATAAAAAATTATATCCGGTGAGTTGGGCACTTTAATCGGTTTTATGTTTTTTGTTTTATGATAAACAGTCTTGTCCTCGTGAGTTTAGACATATGTGTTTAAACTCCTCCTACTCAACATTCAATAGCAAGTCATGTGGATTTTTAGATATGAAATCACAACTATTTTCCTTAATAGCAATCCTTATCAGTCAAAAGTCACTCGCGGATAAGAGTTCATTGAATAAATTCATTATCAGTTGATATTATGGAAGGATTGAATATGGTGAATTTAATGAATGAAATTTGATTACTTATTTGAGATCGATTTATGACAAGTATTTTTGACATTGGATTTACTGACAACAAAAAATATCTACAGTTGGGTAAAAAATTTTGTTTAATGCGTGTCACATAGAGATAGCATATTTATTTACAGTTGAGTTTTGCTGTGATTCTCTCACGATTGGAGTTCTGTCATGGCATTTTCCATAGAGGTCACAATAGAGTAGATAAGGACAATCCATATCACTTCTTTAGATAAAGGGGATGTACTTAACGAAAGTGATCATTATCCACGAGATTGAGAAATCTATTTTCTTTCTCTTTTTAAATGCAAAAAAAGTGCTACCAAAGATGTGGCAACAGTGGACCATCTTAAAACCGATCTCTTATGTTACAGAAGCCAGGTACTTCCTGAGCGATAGAATGATCCAATTATTTTCCCTACAAACTATCCAACAGGTATGATATAAGCCTTTTCAGTTAAAGTGTGTTCTAAAGCTTATCAAGAGAGAGCTATCATTAAACCTGAAAGTATAATAGGTTCCTGTCACTATAGAAACCTTCAAGATTCTCCATAAACGGGTCTGCATGTAAGCCATGTTTGACAATAGAATTTAAGTTTATATCTCACGTTTAATTCCCTAAAAAAGGTTCTCATTGATGCGTAACACTCAAGTTTTGCTTAACATTTAGACGGTTTGTTCGAAATAGTATTTTCGTCGATCTGTCATGCATGCGTTTGAACTACCATATGCGTTTCAAATTTATTTTTCAGTTTTCGCCAATTTTGTTGGCATAAAGTTTGACAACTGATTGAAAATTATAATAAAATCACTATAAATTGTAAGGAACTCATGTGGGATCTATAGGTTTCTAAACCGTAGCTATTGTCCCAGGACAGGAATTATGAAATCTCATAATATTTCATTCCGTAAATTGATTGAATCATTTGCAATTTGCAAACGCTGCTCGGCCGTCAGTCTCTTTATAATGAATTGACAAACCAGGCTGAACTCAAAATAACCGATAGTTGCCAAATCTGAAATTAAACAAGATAGAATTGTCAATTTAAAGCTCACCGACACAAACATCAGCACCATGTATTTAGGTCATACTCACTTCGATAATGGCAGTCCTCTCGCATACACGAGTACTTCGCAGCAATTAAAAAGCTATTATGAGGAGCTAAAATAATCTAATAAGACGATCGAGAAATGGTAAAAAGGGAAAACTTATTTAACAATAAATTTCTTACTTTTTTAAAAAAATTACTTAAAAGTAGACAAAAATTTTTATACGATAGTATTGTAATTTAAATAAAACATTGATTAACTATAATAAATGTGTTTATTCATTTCTCCATCGTCTGCTGAACAACATTCTTTATCAATTTATTTTATTCGTTTCTGTGAGTTGTAGTCGAGCGGAGACAACATCGGCGAGAGTTTTGTCATGATGCGACGCGAGATAAAGGAAACAAATGCATCCAGATTAAAAGTTGACAGCAACAAGATTTCACAGCAAGATTTTGAGTGGGATGGAAAACAAGATTGGAAGCAAAATGGCGGTAGTTGGTTTCGGAATGCAAAAAAAAAATGGCGGTGATGATCTGTTTCTTTTCATGCATCTATATTTCCATTGTATCTGTTTATATATATATATATATATATATATATATATATATATTATGAACAAATTAGCTCCCCCTTTCGTTCGCATATTTTTGTGATTATATATAAATGTTCAGTTTGTAAAGTGAACACCTGATTATGATAATTTATCATCGACGTACGCTGCCGCTGAAGAATGTAAATAAAATGCTTAGAAAAGGTTTCTCGTGACAAGTAAAGACGTACTATACTATCCCACCAAACGAAAGGATAATGCTTTGCAGATTTGTACAATGATTATACTACACAACCCTCTCTCCAAAATGAGAAGATAATCCTCAGGAGAATGGAATAATGATTACAAAACAGATACTACACCACCCTTTACACCCCAAATGAAAAAAAGAATTATTCACAAATGTTTTTGATGCAAATAAAAACGCCATAAAAATTGTTTACCTTAAGATGACTATATTATATTGCATATTCAATGGTAAAAATCACACACACACGGTATATATATATATATATATATATATATATATATATATATATATATACATTTATATCAGTTTATGCCAATAAAGCTACACATAATTTTAAGTGCTTCGACTTCTAAAGCATTTTAGCCTCACGAATCCTTACGAGGACGAAACGCAGGAACTTGTGTGTAGCTTAATCGTTTAAATGTATTTTCATAAGTACCTGTACTCGCGTATTGAGTACTGTTGAAGTAAATATTGAAAATCGATAGATATATATATATATATATATATATATATATATATATATATATATATAATACCTATTTATAATTTATATATATATATATATATATATTATAAGGATGTATAATATGTATATATATATATATTATACGGGTGTATAATATGTATATATATATATATATTATAAGGATGTATAATATGTATATATATATATATATATATATATATATATATATATATAAAATACATCAGACGATTAAGCTACAAACACTTCCCTGCATTTTGTCCTCGTAAGGATTCGTCAGGCTAAAATCCTTAAGAAGCCGAAGGGCTGAAAATTGTGTGTAGCTTTGTTTCTTTATTTATTTTTATTCATAATATCACTTGTTTCTAATTGTTGGGCACTTTTAGTTGTAATAATGCCAGTCAACTTAGCTAATACGCGAAGATCGTTATATAATGATAAAATCACTCTGACTGACGCTAAAAGCATTTAATAAGAATAAATGTTTAATGTCGACTGTATCGCTCTCGGTTCAGGTCCTTGCTAATGAAGCCAGACATGGCTTCTGTCGCCGAGGTTCAAATCTCTCTTCTGGCGCGTTAATCGTGACACCCTGCACTGATGATTCCCAAACCAAAAGGATGAAGCACTAGTGTATGTAGGCATTTAATAATTATTATAGTAAATCATAATATATATATATATATATATATATATATATATATATATATATATATATATATATATATATATATAAGCAGGCAAACACCTTCAGTCTTGGATAAACTAGCTATACCCACGAAGGGTTGTTTGGGCGTGAAATCTTTGTGGTAGGAGGTGCGCAATCACCAACCACCCCTCTCCTGAGACGACAGTGTTAAATACCAGGTGCAAGTGAAGTACAGGACGACTGGAAACAAATACATATATATATATATATATATATATATATATATATATATATATATATATATAGAGAGAGAGAGAGAGAGAGAGAGAGAGAGAGATACAGTTGACATTATACATTTATTCTTATTAAATGCTTTTAGCGTCAGTCAGAGTGATTTTATCATTATATGACGATCTGCGTGTATTAGCTTAGTTGACTGAAATTATTACAACTGAAAGTGCCCAACAATTAGAAACAAGTGATATTATGAATAAAAAATAAATAAAGAAACAAAGCTACGAATAATTTTCAGCGCTTCGGCTTCTTAAGCATTTTAGCCTGACGAATCCTTACGAGGACAAAACGCAGGGAAGTGTATGAAAAAAGAGAAAGAGAGCGGTCATAATTAGGTGGGTTTTTACTACGAATGTTTTACAAAGACGCTAAGAATTGGAGAGAAGTCGATCATTTACCATGAAAATAAGAATACAGTAGATAGGGGGGGGGCTAGCAACATCACTTTGTATGGAAGGAGTTATAAGATTTACCGACGAACGTTACCGCTATTTACTTTGCTTGTATTCGTTTAAAATATAATGCGTCAATTCAATCCTTTTTTTAAGTTTGCTTCGTTTTTTTTTTGTTTTTTTTTGATTGGAAATATGGCATCCTACCCAATACTAGATATGCACCCGCATTTTCGGAAACTGTAACCGAGAGATATTTTTATGCAAACAACCAAACCTTTAATTGAAGTTGTTTGCATATCTCTCGAGCTTTGGCAATATCAGTCAGCTGTTTTTTTAACTTCTTTTTTACGAGCCCATTAGCTTCTATTACTACTGAAATTCTTGAAGTCTTACTACTTTCTTTTTTATGTCGTGCATAAGATCTTAGTATTTAGTCCTCTTCTTCCTCTCAGCTCTGTTTAGGCCAGCATCAGTTTGAACATGGTTTCATATCGCAATGTCAGGTTTAACAGGTACTTGTTTAATGATTAAGATGCTATTTCTAACTTACCCCTAACACATAACGATCCTTATAGAGATACTTCGACGTATCTAAAATGACTTGCGTCCGTTAAATCTTTGCAAATAGCGACATGCTTTGTTCAAACATAAACGTGACATAAGAGATGTGTTAATATTTAATTTGAAGACGACTATATTGTAGTTTACAGTGAAGCAATCCTTGGGTAATGTGATCAACAATTGGAAAGTTTATAGAAATAATCCTGTTCGCCGAAATTCAGTCTGGCGTTAAGTGCAAATGGATGAAAAGAATAGTATTTTCAATTGTGAAAGTAGATGATTTCTTGCTGGGAATATTATACGAAAAGGATTACTCAGTCGAATACTATCTATTAAAGTAACGGTAGAGTAAATAAAAACATGTACAAAATATGTTATGGATATAGAAATTCATCGATTAGCAGTCAAATATTAGCACTAAATATAGTCTTAAGTGACAAAATGTTTCTGAGAAATTTTCAGAGAATCTGCGTATTTTTGCCAGATTACACTTTAGATAGTGATTAATTTCTAGCAGGCTCTTCAAACAGATGCGTGACAGAGTAACACACGAATCAACATATACACTGACACACTTGAAATAAATAATAAAAGGATCAATCGTAGTCAAGAGATACCCGAAGGCTCTCTTTTTATTGGCTACTACGCCTAATTTTAGGAGAGGGTGCCATTTCTTCCCTTGATTATTCCACTTACATTTGATATTCATCCTTATAAAGGGCATTAAGTCTGCATCGATTCATATTAGGGGTATTGCTATTTAAACATGCAATAGATGAACATTTTTAAATGATACCTATTCGCCAAAACGATGATTATACGCTAAAGCATTTAATGCAAAACCGTTTCAATAAATTAGAACGAAAACTTCTATGATGTGTCCAATTTTAGCCTTTAGCTTTGAAAATTCCATTTTTCGTCTTTTTGTATGACTCAAGTGAGAATTGAACCACGGTTACCCATTAGCGAACTATACTAATTACTCTAAATGAATGAGCATCTAATACATGTATATTGATGCCTCTCCAAAAAATAAACACATAACATCGAAAGCTGACTTTTCACTTTATACATGACTTCAACCTTAAAAAATATTCACGACTTAAATATTTGCCCAATGAGCGAACTGATCTAATTTCTCCAGATATTTTCACCAAGGCGCCATTATGGTTTTTATGACGTCATAATTATAATCGTCTGTTGCCACGAGCCATCAATTGATCACCAATTATATATTGATTTCCTCTCAAGACCAACGAGAAAACATGCACTATAAGATTAAGTATTAACTTTGACTAATCTATAATAATTGATTATTTTCTCCATTTGTTTGCTCGCCCGTATTCGTAGTTACACTTTTGCTGAAAGAATTTTCATTTTATGAAATAAAAATGTTGAAAATTAATCAACATTCATCAAAGATCTATATAATTTTCTCAATTTCAGATTCCATTATAGATCCTTAAACGTATTAATATTTAACAAATCTTCTGTATAATGATGTTTCATTTAATCATAATAAAGTTATATAGCATCAGTAGTAAAAATGTAGAGTGTGATTTAAATGCATTTGTCCTCAGTGCAATTCTACAAATAGAAAAACATATTTAAATGGAATGTGTAGAAGGTGGTAAAATGCAGAGGTAACGGAAAGACACAAGCTGAAGCAGGTGAGAAAGTTTTATTAATACAACTTACAAATGCATGTGTACGTATTCATATATTTCTTATACAAATTATATTTATATTTGCACTGGGAAAGTCGGTCTGGTGGTATATCCGTGTTATATAATATTTCGGCAAAGATCCCTTCGTCAGATATTCATTTGACTTTGGTTCAAACGTGCTGTAAACTGTAACAGTCTCGCGGCGAATAATTGCCCGGAACTTGTTGATAGCATTTTAATTTAATATGGTTAAGGTATTTTTTGTCCATTTCTCTACATTATTTCTAATTTATTTTTTTTAATTTTTATTTTTTATAATAATTTATCTTTGGTTCAAACGTGCTGTTGTAAACAGTAACAATCTTGCGGCAAACAATTGCCCGGAACTTGTTGATAGCATTTTAATTTAATATGATTAAGATTTTTCTTTATTTTTATTTCTAATTTATTTATTTATTTATTTTATAATAATTTATATTTTATGTTGAGGAGATTTAATTCATTAATTAATTAATTGTTTGTGTTTCTGCGTTCTGGTTGAGAGGTAGTTAAGACATAGACTTTGAATTAAGTCGGTTGGTAAAGGGAGATTACTTGATGAGCTGATCTAAGGGGGGTAATCGTTACAGATATTTCTTCTCCGTTAAATGTATAACGTTGCATTACTTTTTTATGCATTTTATTTATTTATTATTTTAGTAATATTATTCCTGTTCTGGGGGGGGGTTATTTAATTCGTTGTGTAGTGTATATATACTTATTTATGGATACTTGTATCTTTAATTTAATTATATAGTAATATTCTATTGACTATAATTATTTATTTATATACAAATGTGTTATGACGAAATGGTTTGAAGTTATTTCGAGAGTTTTTCTAAAAAAATGTTAATATATTTACTTATTTATTTTACTTAACTTGGATTTCTGTTTTTGGTGTATTATGCCTTATTTGTAATTTGCGATTAATATTATAAGGCTTACTCGGAAAAATCTAGGCTATATTAGGCCATATAAACTTGCATGAGCACATATACATGCAGCCATGTAGCCCACATGCTCGCACCATCTAACCCATATATCGTCAGCTTGCTCTTTAATTGTTATACGTTGTTATTATTATTAATGTGTAGTAATTTTAAATAAGGATTGCTTAATTATTATTTTGTTTATTTATTTATTTTGATTTATTTTAATTTAATTTTGGTTTTATTTTATTTTATTTTTAATTTTATTTTTTAATTGTTATTATATAATGGTGCGATAGTGTGCGTTAAGTTAAGAATGAAGAGCCTAATTCATGTCGGCGATTTATCTTGGGATGCAATTTGGCAATCAGGATTGATTCTTTGATACGAAGGTTGCCAACATTGCGTTCAGTTGCTAAAATATCTACTCTGATGGATTTGTTAGTGTTGCCGCATGTGTGAAGGTGTCTATAGTAGAAGAGGTTTGTGTTTGTATGTGTCTTTTACTCTAATATGCAGGTGTCTCACTGAGCTACCGACGTATGATTGGTCACATTTGGTGCACTGTATGCGATATACTGTGTATGTACGATGTCACATGTTAGTGGTGTTCATCGGGAAGTTAGTTAGGATGCAGGGTACGTTGTTTAGGTGAGTTTTGCGTTTTGACAAATGCTGTCGTAGTGATGGCCCAGTGTGTGTAAGTTGTATGTCTAGGCCCTCCCTGTGTATAGCTTTGCCGATGGCTGTTGTGATCCTGTCGTTGAAATGGAGCAGATTTAGAAAGCAAGTGTTAGAGGAGGAATGCTGCGTCCGTCTTCTAGGTTTATTGAGATTTTCAATGGTTGGTGTGGTGTATCCAATGGTTTCTAGCACTTGGTTGAATTCATTAGTGCAGGTATTTTATCGCCTTCGTTGCTGCATTTATTTATCCGCAATAAAGTTAAATTCAAATTTTGATATATCTATTAATTTAAACGCAAAAAAAAACACTTGGGACGCTAAAAACGTACACAGTAAAACGATAAGTTTTATTGTCGCGTTGATTATTTATTTGTAACGCAAATGAAAAAAAAACATATTTTCGGGGTTATTTGTTAACGTTAGTGCAGAAGAAAATGTATGAATGTTTTTTTTAAGAAAGGTGTATTAAAAAATGGAGAATAAATTTAAAAAAAAATAAGGCGGTGGGTAAATTGCCGTTGTAAAATGCTCTTCTGGTTGTCAAAGGGTTAAAGTAGATTTATTTGTAAAAAAATTGCGTTAAAATAACTTAACCGTAATACGGAAATGATCGATGTAAAAAAAATGCAGAAAGTATTAACAATTGTTTGTTTGGAAAATTTAAACGCGAAAAAAAAACAATTGGGACGCTGAAAATGTACACAGTAAAACAATGTTTTATTGTCGCGTTGATTATTTGTTTATGTACGCATGAGCATCGGAAGTTGTAAACCGAATATTGAGTTACAACACCTGTTACAAGGTCATTTGAGTTTTATAATTATATAGATTATATTTTAAAAACTATATATATATATAATAATTACATATATATTTATATAATTATGTTTTAGAAACAATACATATATATATATTGATGAATTTATAGAAAAAAATTTTTAATGTATATACACTTCATATTATTGTCCAAATAATATTGTCTAAATAACAAGCTTAATGAAGTTATGGTTTTAGTTGCTTGTTTGTTTGCATCCCAATGATAAAAGAATTAATTAGTTTACAATCATAATGTTGTTTCTTTTTTTTTCTTTACCGTCTTAGGTGATTTGGAAGTCATCAAGAAAATATTAACTTTGGTAATATTTGGTATGCGATCAAATATTTTTAAAAAGAAAAAACAACCAAACACAGTATCCATAAACAAAACAAAGGGAAAATAAAGAAATCAGAAGGCAATTTAAAACCACTAAAACCCCACATTAAAGATGAAAATCTGAGAAAATTTTCCCGCTCGCCATTGAAAATATCTGACACTACGTTGAAAGTTTTTGTTTTCTTTTGGGAGGCGGTTCTCTGATTTTCCTCTTTAAGTGAGATTTTTTTTTTGTTTTTGACTTGTTTCTCTCATCTTTTTAAATAAATTTTCTTGTTGCCTTGTCGAGGAATAATGTGTTTTTTATTTAATATTTTTTGATCTCTGAAGAGCAACTAAATAAAGCCAAAGTCATTATTTTTCCTTATGGTCTGCGAAACATGTGTAAACGGTAAACAAGAAAATATAGTTATATTTAGAGGATTATGCTTCTACGACAAAAAGTCTAAAATTATCGGGCACAACAAAGTACAACAAAGATAAATAAAATAACATCGATGAAATATATGGAGGGTTAGTTACGTCTAGCAGTGTATGGAGAGTTAGTTGTGTCTAACCGTATATGAACGACTGATTATGTCTAGCTGTGTATGGAGATCTAACAGTCTCAAGCTGTTCATGGAGATCTATCTGCATTTATTCCTGCATGGAAGGCTAGCGGTATCTAACCGTATATCAAGTACTAGTTACGTCTGGCCGTGAAGGGGAAACAAAGGAAAAGCATTGTTTGTTTTTTCTAGAAGACTGCCATTGGTTATTTTCGGTGAATAATTTAAATCGTGGTTTTAATGGTGGTCGCACGACCAAACTATGAAGAAATGAAATTCATAATACTGGAAATATGAAACCGCAATTAAAGTACACCAGTTTTGGAAAATACATGAAACAAAAATAAGGTTGCAATACAATAATGTGATGTTTGTAAATTCTAATCCATTTTCAAAAATTAAATTAATTTTAGCACAAATCGGTTTTATAACAAGTCATTGTTTAGTTACCCTGTATTTAAGAAACTAATACACACATAGTTTTTATTAAACTGTCTGACTATTGGCAATGAATAATCTGACGATTATAGGATTAGTCATTTATAATAATCATAATAATAATCCTATCATTAGGTCATTATAACCTTCAGTTATTTATCAGATAGCAGTTGAAGTAGCTGTCTATGCTGGATTTTTTCAACTGTTCTTGAAGTGTATAGCCGATCATTCTTTAGTAAAAAGATGGATAAACAATATTTGTAAATATTGTTTATCCTATTTTTACTAAAAATATAATTATGTTTTAAGATAAAAGTCGACGTCGGACAGGAAATAAATGTAACACTACAGCAATGTGAAGTCTGGAACAATTATAGGAGAGAATTGAAAAGGGGATGCTTTATCCACAAGGGCACTGATCGAACCAAATATTTAGTCTTTTTAACATACTTAAATGAGTTCAAAATTGGATTTTTACCTGCCTGCATAAATCTAAAAAAGTTTGGCATTCTTTAATAAAGAAACATAAATGATATATGAATATCAAATAAAATATTAGTAAAATAAAATACATTCAGTAACATTTATCATGTCTTTTTAGCCATTTAATTAGAAAAAACACACAAAATAAAAACACACCAGATACATATGATAATCTGACATAAAAGTTCGATCGACTAAAATAAAAACAAAAAATGTAACACTTTTTCGAATTTTTACGTACTTTTAAATAATGATTTTTAGAAAAGTTCAAAATATTTAGAGCTAGTCTATATAACTGATGTTTCTTTAACGCTGTGACGTGTATATATATATATATATATATATATATATATATATATAAGTATTTTAAGATTCTGTTGTCGTTTAGTCTCTTGAATGTGTGTATATCGTCTATTTGTTGACTCTAATGTTCATGTGTGTGAATATTTTTATAAGTGTCTATAACAACTATGAACAATGACAACTTAGGCAGCAGTCATTCCCAAAGATAACATTGTCGGTGGGACATCAGCAAAAAACATATACTTTTACAAATTCTTATGCGCTTCCTGCTATTGAAGATGCATTTTTATATAAAACGGAAACGTGTAAAAGTCGCAAATATTTGGGAGCCAAGCTCTTCAATATATAAAGCCATATGAAATGCGTCAGTTTGAAACATCAACAATGTACAAGCAGTGTGTTTAATAGTAAACCAACTCAGATTTGTTGATGTTTTTAAAAAGACGTCGTGGTCGTCGTCGACGAAGACGTCGGAGTTGTTTTTTTATGTTGAGAGAAAAAATCTTGATATAAAAGTCGAAAATTTCGGAGATCTGAACTTTCAATATATGAATACATAAAAAATGTGTCGTTTTGAAACATTAGTAATGTACATGAGGTGGGTTAAATGGTAAACGATCTCAGTTTTGTTAATGTTTTGACGGAGACGTCGTAGACGACGACGGAGAACCTTATACGGACTCGTAGTCATCGTAAACGTTAGTTTAGTTATTTTCTACGTCGATGACTAATACGAAAGAGAACGTATTTTAAAGTAAATAGGTTATTTAACGTTAGTTTAATGATTTTCTTTCCATCTTACATGTCTGTAATGAGATCTGCAGTAAATGAGCTTAACTTCTGGCCAAAAATATGTCTCTTAATGACGCCATAATTTAACGATAGTAAGCGTAGTTTATAAAGCAGATAACTGGATTCTGGAATATAAGAATTTTCAGAACTCAGCCAATCAGAATAAACGGAATTTTGCGAGGGAGACTTTATTATGTATGAATAAGAAATTGGAAAAATTAGGTTATGTGTATGTATCTGTGAGTCAGTTACGGGTGGTGTAAGCACAGTATCCGTGGAACATGTAGAATTTTTTCCAGTGATAACTGTAGCGGTGGTAGGACTAAATAATTAGAGAGGAAAATAAAGACGTTGCGATTGTGATGGTATTGCTTGTCGGATGCAACGTAACATTTTATTATCACGACTAAATGTTTCTAAAATGGTGTTCGAAAGCTGCATAAGATAGTATTGAAGTTGTATGTGTCATCTGTTGTTGCAAACCTTTGATACTTTGGTCCAGAGGGAAATTCCTGCAGTTATTTTATTATATAGGAGATAATATTGCGTAAAATTAAAGACAACCGACGACGATTTCGACGACAAAAGAAAAAAGATAAAACGAATTTATTTTATGGAAATGTCGGTCTTGATATCCGATACTTTTATCGAAGCAGAAGCAAGCGTACAAATGTAGATATAAGTGTGAGTGAGAGAGGAAAATAATGACTGAGTAAATATGCTGCTACCTCGTATAAATATGGCTTGTTTGGAAAAATGACTTTCGTCGGAAATATTATCGCAATTTATGATAATGAATAAAATCGACTGAAGATATCCGCAATTCCTACATCGGGTATTGAAAGTTAGTGTGACTATATTGAATTACATTTAGCGTCTGTGTTTGTATTGCTATAATGTTTTAATTTAGAGGGAAAAATCACATCTTTTTTATCACATATATATGTATGTGTATGTATGTGTGCGTGTAGAGAGAAAGGGAGAGAGAGAGAGATGAGTGTCTACTAGTCTTTGCAAATATATTTGCTAATATATTTGCAAATAACATTTAATTGAGATTGTCATGAATATCGGATGACTAAGATGCGCCCTTGTATATCCATGAAAAACGTTTTTCATCGATTCGTCTGGCACACCTCAGTTTTTCTTTCAATAAATCGTAGTATTTTTAGAAACTACATTTGCCAGGTTTATGATTGGTTTTGTTTCTTTTACACCGTATCAACTATATATAGGTTATTTAATACGAATGAATTTGTCAAAGCGAATCTTGTAAGTAGAATAATTATTTTATTTTTCTACTAGAAAACATTACTCCTAGCAAACACTTCTCCCAGAGAATAATTACGATGAGAGTTGGAATATAACTCTTAGAAAATATTACTTTAGAAAACATTAGACCTAGAAGAAATTTTTACAGTGTAAAGTTGAACTCTTTACTGTAAATATAAATTATTATTATTATTATTATTATTATTATTATTATTATTATTATTATTATTATTATTATTATTTGTACTCACTAAGCGTTTTCAAACGTCATCATCCGAAATTGTTCACGAACAAAAAGTGGTTTTCCCTAGAGTCTGTGTGATAACAAATCTCCTCAGTGCCATTGTTTTTTTTTTCTCTTGCAATGATCATTGGTGTCGCTGAAATTTGGGTGATAAAAGTTTCCGCAAAAATCCCAGTCCTCTTCACACTCATCGGGTGGAGGTCCGGTTAGTGCTTTCTCTTCTCTGCCTTTCCATCTTCGTAGACTCTTCTTGACTGTTTAGTGTTGTGCCAGTCGATACCTGCACTACAATGTTTTTTTTTGGGAAAAATATTATTATTGTTGTTGTTGTTGTTGCTGTAGTTTGTTTGTTTGTTTGTTTGTTTGTTTGTTTGTTTATATAAGAGATTTTCGTGGTATAATTTAATTGCAAAATAACATGTTATAAGATATTTTGGTTTTTGGATTGTGTTTCATTTGAAAAAAAATTATAAATGTAAACAAAATAAATATATTTCATTGTTTCTAGCTGATGAAGTCTTAATTCTTAATAATGGCTACAGAATTTACCCAAAGTATATATATATATATATATATATAACCAAAAACCTACCCAAAGTTTCAAACCGCGCGACCACGCGTCACCTATCCGACTTTATAAAAAAAACCCGCAGTAAACAACATCACGTGGACTCTTCATCGAACTTTCTTCCACTCGACATCATGGCGAAGAAAAACAACAAAAAAAGGTTGACAAAGGAGTTTTACTCCGAAATATATTTCTTAAAAAATGAATACTCGTTTATTTTATAAAAAAAATTCGCGTTGCAGTTTTGGCTTCAAACGTATTCAATACCTATTTTATTTTATTCTTTATATATATATATATATATATATATATATATATATATATATATATATATCGAAAGAGAGAGAGAGAGAGACAGACAGACAGAGAGAGACACACAGAGACAGAGACAGAGACAGAGAGAGAAAGCGAGAGAAAGGAGATAGAGAGAAAGAAAGACAGACATGATCTCAATAAAACTTATAAGGCTAAACGTTTCCTTGTTATCAACTCAATCTATTATTATATTATAGGGGAGTTAATCAGCGGTTGCTTTCATAATGCCCTTTTTCTATACATTTACTTAACACAAAATCATGCTTTGTTTGAAACGAAATTGCTTTATTGTTCTTCTTTGTCATAATTTATAATTAACTAAACCAGTCATCTATCTCTCTCTTAGCTACATATATATTACTCCCATTCGCTCTCACTCTATATTAATGCAATCCATTTTTTTCTTTGTGTCTCTGTGTGTATTTACATAATGGCTGGCCATCTAATTTGTGCACGAGTGTCTGTATATATAGGAACAACTATGATATCAAAATAAGAAGTCTTATTAACATCACTAATAATAGGAACACTAGGTACAATACCGAAAACCTTTGAAATAAGAGCGTGCGAGATTGGAATCAAAAGGATGGCTGAGAATAAACAACTTATAATAAGAACAATAATTAAAAAAGCTGAAATATTAAGGAAACCCCTCGAATGCGGAGATAAACACATGCAAGCTACAGGCACAAACATGACATGCAAAAACTGCTACAGATCTAAACACAAAACATAACATACTATCATGAAAGCTGAAACTGTATGATTGTAAGAAAACCTACACCCTCCCCGGCGCGCCACTTCCCTCCTTTTTGTGTGGAAGGGGTGTCACAATAAACTGGCGCCACACCAAATAAGTGAGGAAAGTCAAGGAGGATGAAAAGACCGAGGAGGGAAAGAATTAGCCAGACCTCCGCTGGATGAGTGCAAATAGGACTGGGGGGGGGAGGTCCTTATTGCCACCTAAATTCCAGTAAAGACCGATGGTCGCTGCTAACTTGAAGTAAATGATAAGTGGCTGTTGCGATAAAGCAAATTCTTTTGCAAAAGTTTATCGAAAGAGGTGGAGAGTACTGGTAATTTGGGTAAACTTGTCATCTCTCAGACTTAAGAGAACACAATTAGTTGTTTTTAAAGAGAAAACATGTATCATGGAGTGTGTGACTACTCCTAGTGATTAAATAATAATAATAATAATAATAATAATAATAATAATAATAATATATCTCAAAAATCGTAGAGCGGATATCGACTAGCACCACACCAACTAGTCGAGAAGGGTTAGGGAGAATGCAGAGACCGGGGGCTTTACTAGAAGGATTATATATATATATATATATATATATATATATATATATATATATATATATATATATATATATATGTGTGTGTGTGTGTGTGTGTGTGTGTGTGTGTGTGTGTTTTATGTCTAGTATATTTACATCATACATATAAAATTGAAATGTAAACATGTTTCATATTATTATACATTAGATTTGTAATATACATACTACCCAAATGAGGTTATTTGTTAAGTATAACGGCAATATACGTGTAAAATTAAATATAAATATTTTTATTTCTTATTAAATAAATATCTGATTTGTCTGTATCGCTCACTCTTCTGATAAGATATAATAAACATCAAATCGTTAATAATGATTCTTTAGAAAGCAAAAATAAGCTGCCAATTACAAGATTAGTAATAAATAATGATGCTGTCGCTAAGTCGCCCTAACCTTTGGTCAGTTTATTTTTGATAGTATTATATTATTGTAAGCGGCTGCGAATCTTGTTATTACATATCGTAGTAGTTTTGTTCGGCTAATCAAAGAAGCTATTATATTAATAGCCAAAAAAACGCCCGTAGTATAAAAACGCAAGCACGCATCAATTCTTTTTTTTTTTTTTGTCTTTTCTTCCGCATACAATGCAAGTGCTTACAATGCAATCTTGCTCTGGCCCCTCAACAAACGCAACGAGAGACACGCTTAGTGTCTGACTCGTTGCGTTCTATACGCCCATCGAAGTACGCACACATGCCACTCACTAAACGTATATATACAATTGTTAAGCAGATGTTCGTACTAAAGAAACAGACAGGCTGATACATATACATATACATATACATATACACATCACCATGCCTCATTTGCGTCCACAGAAATTCGCTGTCAGTCGAAATAAAATTGTTTACTCAATTTCTTATTACATATAAAACCTCTTCTTTCACCGGAAGTACTTTAGACCCCCAATTTTAATATTCCATTTAATGGAATGGTTTCTATTGTTGTTGCTTTAGTTATGTGCATATAAAGTAGTGTTTATAGAGTATATGACTAATTTTTTTTAGGGTAAAACAGTTGGAATATTTACAGTTTGTTATACCAGGCCGTACGTTACAGGTGCTTATCGATGCTAAACATTTGATAAAATTCTTCTAAAATTCTTTCGAGACATTGCATTTTCTCTACAGTCTATATTCAACACGGCTTCACTGACTCCATTCGATACTGGATATTTTTTTACAAATATCCAAGGATTGAAACTAGAAATATCATTATCTAGCACATAAAGACCCAATTAGCATTTAAGCTGACAAATCAAATTTTGCTTCGGTTTTAGTTCATTTCCATTTGTTATTTTAATACCTCGTTCTAAATCATATTCTGAGCTTATTCGTTAGTATCAATGCAGGCGGCATAAATATTCATGGAAGTATTTCGAAAAGTACTGTATAGTCAAGATGTTTCGAAATCATTTCCAACTTTAAAAATCCATCTACTAAAGCTGAACCATAACATGCATGCTTACACTAAGAAAGTTATTTTCTGTGACAACAATATTCGCATCTACATGTGTGGACAGTCATTGAGACACAAAGGTTTTAGATACATAGACACATATGTTAACAATACGCAGATAATTGCATGAAGGGTAGTGAACCGATGTATGGAATATCACGGATATACAACATAGTAAAGTAAGAGGCAAACGATGAGAATATTTCAGCAAGGCTCTTAATTATGAAGACGCCATGGTCGTTTTCTTTTCTTGGTCATATTCTCTAGAAAATACGGTTAAAGCGAAATAATCAGAATACATTCTTGTGACAAAATACAGAATATAACGCTTTTATTAACACAAAAATACAATTTATGGACGATATATAATTCGAATTTATAATCGCACATCTATTTCCAACCTAACAAAAACCAAACAGTAAGAATTTTTGACAACTTAGCGATTTCAGCAAGTACTTCTACCAACATGCATGAACACACTGACGGCTATTTTAAAAATATGTCAATTCAACGTGAAAGTTTTGCATTGAAAACAATATCTCAAACGTAAATGTGACAGACTGAGCAACAAACAAACAGGGATAATCTCTCATATAGATTGAGGAATGTATCTAAAATATATTTTGCACAGAAAAAAATGTTCTTTATGTGTGACTTGTCTCTTAAAGAAATAACTAATGAGATATATAAAGTTAGTTTGTCAGATTTTAGAAAATTTTCTTCGATACCAATTAAATATCACTTAATCTGATGGACTAATATTTATCTTGACTAACTGGTTTTCTTTTGTTTCCCTTGATCACGGTTCCTTCTCTACAAAAAATGACACGAATTTCGTTGCCGGACAATTAGTTTTCGATATTGTTTCGCTGTTTATTTTTTTTTCAAATTCGAATGTTTGGGTTTTTAACAAATACTTCTATATTTATAATATCTTAACAGCTTTACAAATGTAAAAAAAATTAAATTATTTATTTCCACAAATTATTTTTGTAAAATGAATTATGGTTTAAAAAATGATTTTTAAACTCTTCTTAATTTCTACGACCTTACAGAAATGGTATAGTCGATCAATGAATAAAAAATTTCAAATAAAGTAAGAGTAAGTAATCCAGTGTTGTATAGCCTTTCACAGTAAAATGCTACCGATTAATATGAAAGGGAAGCTGTCTTTTAATTAGCTATAGCGTGAAGCAAATGAAAAAAAATGAGCGGGTAGAGATATTGTGGAGCATAGTATTTTTTAAATCTCATTGTCACTGGGCACATACGAAAGTAGCATCAGTAGTAAGCGCGTAAAGACAGAGCAAGGAAAACAATCAGGAAACATCGTTTTTCCTATGAAAGTATTCGTATTAATTATGTAGAACATATAAGATAATACAACCGAAAAAACTAATACGGAATTAAAAGGAATGTTTAAAAAATATGCAAATTAGCTTGATCTTTTGTTAGTGACTGCAATTCCATGACCCATATATAAGAAAGTTGTATTTTCTTTTTAAATAGATAGAAAAAATTGGGTTTTACATATGAATATTAATATACAAAAGAAACAAACATATATATATATTTATATAACTCTCGACCTAGCCTGTGTAGACAAAAGATTCTGAAACATCAGTTGGAGATATTCATTGATTTAAAACCACCTGAACAGTGAGATTTTTTTTCACTGTTCTTCCAACTGAAACCAAAATTCCCTTCTTCCCTCATTCGTTTCTTAGTTTTTAATTTATCATTCTGACGTTTCCTCTTAGAGGGTCAGACGATAAGGCCTTAAGGAAATTTTAATAATTTCACCTGCCCATTTCTTGTTTTTTTTTTTTTTGATATTTAAAATAAATTGTTTCCTCTGAAATTTCTCCTTCCATTTTGTTGTACCAAAAATCTACTTACATATTTTCGAGGTCGATACAGCCCACAATTTATCAAAACGTTAAACAAAGTTATACGTATTAAAAATAAGTTAATCGTTTTGAAGTGTAGGATGGAATTTCTTAAATCTTGCCGCCTAAATCATGTTGCTCCCGGTTATATCTGTCATCGTATTTCTAAAATTAAATGTAGAAATACATTGGCAGTTCAACGTGTTTTCCTACAAGATGAAATCCTATTTGATTCCGATACATATAATTCGTTACGTAGTAAACACCTTTTACTTTGGGCCAGGGTTTGAAAAGAACTATCTTTCTTTGATAAACTCCGTTTTTCCAGGTTTTTATCCATTGGCGATAATTTTACCCGTAATAAATGTACTTCTTCTTATGATAAATATTTAAAAAATCTAATTACTAAGAAGTTTGGGATTATAACAAATTTGGATAAACATATATTTAATTATTCTTCTCATGTTTTGTCCAATACAGAAGAATTTGTTTTATCTGCTGGCTTACAATTTTGCATTCCTCCCCCTTTTGTTGATAAAATTTCAATATTTAGTGAAATTGAATTATTATATACTCAATTAAAACACCATTCGCCTATCTCTACTGATGAATTATCTAGTGTTAAAATTCCGTTGGGCGAATTAGGTCGGAGGTTTTCTGCCACAAATACTAAATCTAGTGATTTTGTTTGGCAGAAAAATCATTTTGAAGCGGCAAAATTAATTAGGTCTAATCCCGACATTTATCTTTCTCGCCCTGATAAAGGATCGGGCGTTGTTATACTTAACAAAACGGATTATATCTCCAAAACGTTACAAATCTTGGACGATAAAAGTAAATTTCTCCGTTTGGGTGATTTAAGCCATGATGATACTTTTCGTATGGAAATAAAAATCCAGAAAAGATTTCTTCAACTTCATAAAAGCGGATTTATTTCTAAGGAGATTTATGATAGAATCCGACCCATCGGCTCTCAAAGGCCTAGAATGTATGGTTTACCCAAGGTCCATAAACCTAACATTCCTTTGCGACCCATTTTATCTATGTTGGGTTCTGCACAACATGAACTTGTAAATGACTGGTTGATCTTCTTAAACCTGTGCTTTCTTTTTATTCGGTCCATTGTATCTCTGATTCTTTTCAATTTGTATCTCAGATACAAAAATTATCTTTATCTAAAAATACCGAGTTCTTGGCTTCCTTTGACATTAATAGTCTCTTTACTAATATACCTTTGGATGAAACTATTGGTATTTGTGCTGACTATCTATACCGTGGCCCCTCAAAATCTCCACAATTTCCTGAACGAATTTTCGTTGAACTGATGGAACTTGCTACTAAATCAGTCTCCTTTAGTTTCAACAACATTATGTACCGGCAAATTGACGGGATATCTATGGGTAGCCCTATTGGTCCTTCGCTAGCCAACATTTTCGTTGGATTTTTGGAAAACGAATTATTTTCCAAAATTACTAAGCCAGCATTCTACACACGCTACGTCGATGATACTTTTGCATGCTTTCCCTCACGGAGTGAAGCTGAACAGTTTCTTCGTCTTCTTTGCAACCTGCATCCATCGTTACAATTTACTATGGAGGTTGAGGACTGTGGCTCTCTCCCATTCCTCGACGTTCGTGTTTCTAAAGTTGGTACTACGTTTGAGACCTCCGTATATAGAAAACCTACATTTACAGGGCTCTATCTTAATTGGTTTTCTTTTGCCCCTCAGTCTAGAAAAATAAACCTCATTAGCGCTCTTACGCATCGTGCACTTATGATTTGTTCACCAAACCGTCTTGATATGGAACTTGGGGAAATCACTAATATTTTTCTTAGTAATGGATATCCCATTAATATAATAAAATCTACTATTGAACGTAAAATTACTACATTTAATAGTGTTAAACATATCGGTCCATCACGTTGTCCCATTTATTTAAAATTACCATGGTTGGGTCCTGCTGGCCTTCATATTGTTAAAAGGATTTCTTCTGCTACTCAACGTTGTTTTCCAGCTACTATGCTTAGAGTAGTTTACACAACTCGAACCTTTTCTCTTCTTTTCGTAAAGATGTTTTGCCAACCATTCAAAAGAATTCTGTTGTTTATAAATTTGTTTGTCAGTGTGGAGCTGACTACGTTGGCAAAACATCCCAAAGATTAGAAATGAGAATATCCCAACATATCCCTCGGGATATTCGACTACACCAGGTTTCGAGAACATCCGGGCACTCCCAAGCTCATGAGTCCGCCATTGGTGATCACCTGTTGAGTATAAATAGGTGTTCGAATCAATATTCCGATGGGTGGTTTTCTGTTTTATACAGTGCGAGGTCGAACTATCATCTCAATATTATTGAGGCGTTAGTTATTAACAACTCTCGACCTAGCCTGTGTAGACAAAAGATTCTGAAACATCAGTTGGAGATATTCATTGATTTAAAACCACCTGAACAGTGAGATTTTTTTTTTCACTGTTCTTCCAACTGAAACCAAAATTCCCTTCTTCCCTCATTCGTTTCTTAGTTTTTAATTTATCATTCTGACGTTTCCTCTTAGAGGGTCAGACGATAAGGCCTTAAGGAAATTTTAATAATTTCACCTGCCCATTTCTTGTTTTTTTTTTTTATATTTAAAATAAATTATGTTTCCTCTGAAATTTCTCCTTCCATTTTGTTGTACCAAAAATCTACTTACATATATATATATATATATATATATATATATATATATATATATATATATATATATATATATATATATATATATATATACATATGGAGCAATTCGGTTAAAATCGGGTGGTAGGGACAACGTAAAATGAAGATTAGTAAGATTATTTTTTGTACACAGGGGTCACTACTTATCAGGGCCCGGGGGCCACTCAAAGTAAGTACTTAATGACATACTCTATATCTTAAGGAGGGCAAAGAGGTTGAGTATATTTGTTGTTTTTTTCTGACAGATATGAGCTTTGTTGAAGTGGAAGGCGTAGTCTGTTTGCTCCTAAATAGATCATATAATTAAGTTAGCTTGGAATTCTGTATTCAATGGATCAAAAACCAATTTCTAATCTTTCAAATAGCCAAAATAAACAATAACTGTTTATAAAAAGCGTTTATATCTATATTGAAAAATGTTACTTATGTGATAACCAGTGCAAATTCGTTTGTTTGAACCAGGAAAATAAATATGTAAACTCAGTTTAATTTTAAAAAATCAACATTAGTTTTTATCTTCGATATATCTGATTTTTCTTTATATTCATATTTTAAAACTATTGGTTAAAGAATACGAATGAACTTGGTGATGTTCCATATTGTTTTTAATGTGCTATTTCGATCTGATGTCTCGTAGTTAGTGTTATTTCCTTCGCCTGTTAAAAATAGATAGATATTGAGAGCGCGACGGATGGAACCGTGCTAGGCACTGTATTAAATAAAACAGAGGTGGGGCAAGTAACCTACAGAAAGAGAGGATGAGAATAATAAACAAAAACTTAGTAATAGATATATGACTTGATGAGTAACTTTCATATTACGATGAATTAGAAAACTTATAATGATATTGAAATATATAATTCAATTCCAGCACCAGGGAATGTTTAAGTATGTATTCGTTTCATAAACTATCTAGAAAAGTTTTTTTTCCTGTACGTATGAGTGTGGATGTGAATGAGATAGACATTAGTAATTGCTAACAGACATAATGCCTATCCTTACAATTCATCATTTTTTGCCACGCCTTATTTGTTCCAATAATTCAGAACAGTAATGATGATTTCTCTCTTTTTTTTTTTTTTTTTTTGAAAATGATCCAAATCGATTAAATTGTCCTGGAACTTTTTTTGTTGTTTTTCACAATGGTTTATTACTTGCTCCTCATGCATCCGACTACAATTCATAGTAGATCGTTTATTCGATAGCAAAATACAACTCTAAAAATCTTATAGACCCAACAATTACTTTTTCAATTATAAAATATCATATATTTCTACACTGTTCATAAAATAATCGCACTCACGTCTTTTGTATATTATTACTTGGGCTATATGTATTTTATGTGTACCTATCTGATAATGATCTCATTTTTGCAGGTAGACAACGCTTATTAAAATATTTCTGATATATTTTTATAGGTATTACAACTTTATATACACCCTGATTTACATTGACAGTGAAATGATCTCTCTCTCTATAAATCGCAAGAAGAACATATTATTTATGTAGTCCTTAACAACACTTGCATGCTTATATATATATATATATATATATATATATATATATATATATATATATATATATATATATATATATATATATATATAATATATATATATATAATATATATAATATATATATATTATATATATAATATTATATATATATATATATATATATATATATATATAGCCTTTGAGATTTGAAAAAAAAATCACTCGACTGACGGTCGAGTGTGAGAGAAAATTTACCCGCCCAAAAGAACTTTTACTCGTCCGACTTTAAATCTTTGTTTCAGTCAATAATAGTAAATAATTTTACAACAATTCAGTGAATTACCGCGTGTATAATCTAACAAGAAAATATTTGTTTAACTCTTGTAAACTATTTTTTACTACCAACATTTCAGTAAATATTCAACAAAACGTTAAAATACAACACAGTTTCTTTATATAGCATCATTCATATTATTGTTTCATAGAAATAAGAATAATTTCTTCGGGTGCTGATACGTAGTATCAAAATGACAATTGAAATATAAATAATTCAGGACTGTGTTTATTGGTACCTTTAGAAAACGAATATATCTAACTTTATACACAAAGAAAACATAATGTAAAATCACACCCTTGAAATGACTATATTTTATTTATATATTATATTTCCGGCAAACGTACTGATAAAAATAAATTAAAAATAAATTTTCACAAAACATTGCAACATTTACAGTAAACAAAATTAGGCACAAGGTCCCATAAGAAATTGGTAGGGGAGGGTTTTTTTCATTAAAACATTTCAATATGAAGTCTCTAATTAAAAAATATTCTGAAACATACAATCATCTGAGCAGCTCAAAAGAATCAGAAATAGTTACTTACAATAATTACTGAATAAACTCGAAGCGAGATCATAATAAAAATGGACATTTAGCATCATATAGCATTGAACCTTTCAGCGAAATTTATATAGATTAACCTAGTAATTCAATAGCTTTGTTAATGAAACAATAAAGGTTTTTTATACATTTATTCTATATTTTTTACAAGGCAAGTCGAAATATTATATCATGTATAACATGTTACTAATAATCAGCCGTCTTGATATTTTTGTGTTTAGATTTTTATAATTCATGTTCAGATTTGTTTATATCCTGATACATTTCTATCGTCCCTGGAATAAATAATGTTTTTTACGAAGAAACAAAACTGATACGAGATCTCTGTGGCCCGAAATCTTCGATACGTCAAAAACAATACCATTTAGCTGAAATGAACTAGATTTCTTAATAAATTGGCATGCTTTAATATCTTTTTAAAATTTAAAGGTCAATTTTTATTCGTAATTTATTGAAAAAAAAAACTTTGATATAGAACAGAAATTAGTCTCTTTTGTTTCTATTAAAACAAAGAATTCACCTCGGAACACCATTCTAAAATTTAGAATATTATTTTTAAAATTGGGCATCGATGATTTTTTTAAAGTTGCGCAAAATATAACATGCAAATATCTGAATTTATATAATTGAGAAAAATATGATTACTTACTTGTTGCATAATTTAATTTTCGGTGCGTGCTTGACGGAAGGGTGCGATTTTTCCCTCTTTCAAATGTTCGTCTTTACTTTTGTAAGCATGAAGTTTATGTAGTTGTAGCGTCGAAGAATTTTTTCCAAATGAATTTCAAAATCAGAGAGCTAAACGAATGCGACATTTTGACTACACGCTGAATCTGTAAATTTGATCTCTTGTTGACCTTTAGCGTGACCACTTTTTTTCTAAATACGATATTCCAACGGTCTCACAGCTAGAGATGAAAGAATTCACAAATGATGAGACATAGGTCATTCTAAGTCACCGCATATTTCAGGGTCGTAAAATAAATGAGTTTTTCCCGTTTCTTTATTTAAAGAACTTTTCTCGACTGGCGGGCGAGTGATTTACGACTTTTAGTCGCCCCAAGAAATTTTCAATCGACTGTGGTCGTGTAATGTCTCAAAGGCTGCATATATATATATATATATATATATATATATATATATATATATTATCTATGCATGCTTCAAGACTATACTTCCTAATAAGAGTAATCTTTGTTAGAAGCTATTAGAAGTAGAGTATAAAATTTCAAACAAAGCAATGAAAATAAAATAAGTTAAGAAATTCTATTTAGCAGTCAAGTAACTAAAAAAAAATGAATTGCATAATATCAACACAGGCTTCGTTACGTACAGAACAGAATTTTCGTCCAGAGGCATTAGTTGTTTTGTGCCAATGCTAATGTGAATTAGCAAGTTCCATCGAAGCATGTATTAAAGGCGCCTTTTACGGTAAATTGTCGTGTTCTTCCACATACAGCGCTTCGATTTCGCAAATGGTAAACTATCTGATATCAGATTTCCTCAGACCGTATTATTTTGGAATTACCTCCTTGCTCCGTGTTTTGCTAACCGTATAACATGCAGAAATTTAAATGCATATGAACAAACATCTGGATGCTGAACTCCTGACCTATGCTGTCCTATGCTAATAAATGTAGCACATTACAGTCCGGTGGCCATCTACCGTGTTTTGAACGAGCGAAAGTTTTTAAATTAGAATAAAATAATTCGCACTTTTTGTTCATTTATTTCCTAGTTAAATTACATTTTGGTTATTTTGTTTCCGTTGCATTTCCAAGAAAATAAAATTAATATAATAAAAATAATAGTTATTGTTCGGAGATAATAACATTTAATGAATGTGAAATGGGAAATACAGATACATTATAATAAGGTATTAAAAAGTGCGAATGTTGCGTATCGATACTTCGTCAACACTAATCAAAATTAATCCCGTAAAAGTGTGATTGAAGTTTACACAAAAAATCTCTTTATCATCCTTTCATTTATTTTGCTTGTATCAACAAAATGCGTAGATAAGAAAGTCAAATATATTACTCACCCAAAACTGGAATTACGAACACAAATAATACTTACCTGAAAAAAGAAAACAAAAAGCGTACATTTATAAAGAAGTAAATAGGCAACAACAATAAAAACAATAACAATAATCATAATATCAATATGATTTTTAACTAGTGGAACCCCGTAGAAATTCCACGCTCCTGTTTTAAAAAAATCTGTATAGTTTACTTCTAATAAAAATATTACTTTTAAAATAATAAATATTTGTAAGTGTCAGTACTAATAAGAAAAAAGGAATGGTTATTCGTATTATTTGGATTCATCGGACTACTGTTCTCATCTTAAGTGTCATGTTCACAACGTTTCGGTCGATGAAACCTTGGACCTTCTTCAGGTGTATCTTGTCGAACTCGGGAATGTTTCTGTCGAACTCGGGAAATTGGACATAATTTCGAGTGGAACCCTTTATTTACTTCACGGGAGTAGCGTGCCCTTGTTCCGTCAGCCATGAGTAGATAGAGGTCCTAAGTAATTCGCAATTGTATTTTATGGTCGCCCACACTCAGAATTGAACCTTCAACCTTCAGGAGAATATCACTTTTTACATTTGATTGTTCCAAATACTCTAACCACCATCGACGAAAACATTATGAAAATGACACTCAAGATAAGAACAGTAATCCAATGAATCCAAATGATACGAATAACCAATCCTCATTTCAAAACTTCAGAAACGCGGATTCTTTCTAATTCTGTATAAATAATTGTCATCGAAAGATAATTATTCTTTACATATTAATTATTTAAAATTCTGACAATTCAATTTTTTTCTGTCTTCTTATCGTAATAGAAGTGCCAATTAATTATCCTTCACATCAATAAAACGAATGTCACTTTTTTAAATGCATTTATTTATACTTAGCTTCTTTAATTAACAATGCAACAGAATTATATTTTGGAACAAATCATTTTAAAATGGTTCGAATTTTTTACATTAGTTACACCAGATTAATCACCAATAAACATATTAGGTTGACAAGAAGGTTCTTGCGAGATTTTTAATTTTGATTTCAAATACTGTATTTTACAATTAAGTTTTCGGTATAACACCTTTACTGTATATATCATTTGAAAACGTCTTTTCAAATTGCGTTTAAATTGCAATTGTTTTAAAATATCTATGTCTTCTTTTCCTAACGTTGAATACAAGATAGAAAAATAGCACATTTGCACAATTTTCTTATTTCAATTCAAGCTATGCCGAAAAGCTGCTGAAACAGCTCGCAATATCAACGACACATTTGCCCCAGGAACCACTACTGAACGCATAGCGCAATGGTGGTTTAAGAAATTACGTGGCGCTGATGAGAGTCTTGAAGATGATGAGCGTGGTGGTCGGCAATCGAATGTTGGCAACGATTAATTAAGAGCCTTAGTCGAAGCCAATGCACGTCAACTGTTCGAGAACTTGTTTCTGAATTATACGTAACGTATACGGCGATTTTTAACCACTTAAGAGAGATTGTAAAGACAAAATCTTGATAAATGGGTGCCTCACGAATTGAACAACAACAAAAGGAAGGCCGTTATGAAGTGCCTATTCCCTTCTATTACACAACAAGAACGAGATGTCTCTTGACCGAATTATGATTTGCCATAAAAATGGGTTCTTTACGACAATCGGCTAGATGCCGACAAAGCTCCACGATACTTCGTGAAGCCAGATTTGCACCAAAAGAAAGTCATGCTGACTCTTTGGTTGTTTGCGATCGGTTTCATCCATTACAGTTTTTTAATGCAAATGCAGAAATGTTCTGTCAACAAATGGATGAAATGCATCAGAAACTTCGACAACAACACTCAGCATTACTCAACAGAAAAGCCCAATTCTCCTCCATGACAATGTCCGACTGAACCTTGCTAAACCGACCATGCACAGTTGAGCGAATTGGGCTACGAAACTCTAACTCATCCGTCATATTCTCCCGACCTCTCACCTACTGACTACCATTTTTTCAAGCATCTTGACAGCTTTCTGTGTCAGAAATGTTTCAAAAACCTAAGCGATATCAAAAACGCCTTCAGTTAACCAGCCACATGAGTGTTGCAACAAAAACAAAACAAAAAAATAGAAAGGACACCACGGTAAGAAACTATGAGAAGTGAAACTTTAAAAAAAATATATAAAATGCCCCCCTTTCCCAAAAAGCTCGAAAGAAACGGTATACTGAAAATCGGAGGAAACTCAAATCCCCAAGAATACGTCTTTTTTTCCAAGGTGGTCACCACTTATAAAGGCCCGGAAGCCACTCAGGGATAAGTGTTATTGTAAGTACAGTACGTTAGTGTGGATATTTAATAAAGTGTCTACTTTAGGAAGTAGGCAGACGGAACAAAGTTCCACAGGCGTGCAATCCTAAGAAAGAAGCTTTGTTCATGCAATCTACCTTTTCATTTAGGCATAGATAAAGAGTGGGGAAAGTTTTTGACAGTGGATTTGGCTAGACAGGTGTTTTTCGTAAAAGATTGACGAGGAGGGACCAGAGATTGGAGTTCAGACGAGCACCTGCCATGGAAATAACGATAAAATAAAGATAGGCTTGCAACGTCTCTTCTGTGGGAGAGAGGTTTCAGGGAAGAGAAAGGGGCATTCCCCACTAAGCAACAAAGTCTATTTTGTACTCTGTCAAGTCAGAATAGGCGGTTTTTAGCAGCTCCTGCCCAGATATGGCAGCAGTATTCCATCTTTGGACATACTTGGCCTTTATATAGATAGAGAATTGCATCAGTAGTGAGATATCTTCTGGAGCGGTAGAATGATCTCATCATCTTTCCAGCGACATTGGCAACAGATTTGATGTACGGGTTCGATTTCGTATCAGGAGTGAAGGTCAAGCCCAAAAGCTTGTCAAAACATGGGGCTTTTCCTAGACAAGAGCCATCCATTTCAATTGATGCCAGATGGGGATCAGTGCGTTGATGATGTAAAGATAGGAGTTAGGTTTTAGATGCATTAAAGGTAACCAGCCACCTCTTCCCCCACTGAACCACGCGCTCGAGATCAGAGGAGAGAGAATCAGAGATAACTTTGTCATTTACAGCCTTTGATGTGTTGCCGTAGATGGTCGTGTCATCAGCATAGATGTCAACGAATGATTTAAGTATGTGTTTAGGGAGATCATTGATGTAGATCAGGAAGAGAGTTGGGCCCAGGATGAACCCTTGAGGGACTCCAGCATTAATACTGAGGGCCTCTGATTTTTGTCCACCAACCACTACTCCTATCAGCCTATCAGAGAGAAATGATTTAATGATAGAGAGAATATTTCCAGTTATACCGTAACTGGAAATCTTGTGAAGTAGGCCTTTATGCCATACCTTGTCGAAGGTCTTTGATATGTCAAGAGCAATTGCCCTAGAAAGGAAGCCTTTGTAATGATATTCACTAATCCTATGAGATATAACCGTTAGCACATCTGCGGTAGATCTTGCAGAACAGAAACCATATTGCGTGTCACTAAGAAGGTTATTTCTGCTGAGGTGGTTGACTATTTCTCTATTTAATATGGATTCCAGCAACTTACTCATGACACACAGGAGACTTATTGGTCTGCACTGAGAGGGAGATGACTTATCACCTGAGTTCTTAAATACAGGGCATACTGATGAGGTTTTCCAGGGTGCTGGAAAGCACTTCTCCTTAAAGCAATGCTTAAACAGTTTCGTAAGTATGGGAGCAAGTTTTGGTTGAAGCTTTTTTAACACTATAATTGGGATGCCGTCAGGGCCAGTTGCTTTAGAGGAATCAAGGTTCTTGATTAGCTTGGCGACCTCATGAACAGATATTTGTATGTTACCTAGCGTGTTCTGTATTATAGGAGGAAATATGGGGAGTTGATGGTCTTCGTCGCATAGGGTAGAATTAGCTGCAAAGTTCTTGGTAAATAGTTTGGCTTTGTCTGATACTGACGAGATGACATCTGGTCCATTGATAATGGTTGGGATAGAACGCACACTTCTGTCAGGGTCCTATTTGTTATTTGCCAAAACTGGTGGGAACCAAGCCGCTGATCAGCTACTTTGGATTTAACAGACTGGGCATATAGCTTTCTTGCATTTTTTATTACTCTTTTACAGTGGTTGCTGGCGTTCCTGAAAGCAGCTTTTATCTCAGTGTATCTATTACGTTGGTAGCTATGGAAAAAGTGATTTCTGTGTGCGATGGCAGCGGCAGATTCTGGGGAGAACCATGGCTGGCTGGTATGTTTTTGTTGGAATTTTTTAGATGGTATGAATCGGTCTATGCCTACAATTAACCATTCGGTCAGGTCTGATACTATAGAGGACACATCCTTTTTAAACATGGAATGCAGAGGTAGATCAGATATAAATGTACGGAAGCTATCCCAGTTAGCCATGGAGTATCGGTATACAGTACGGTGGAGGGGTACGTCTGGGGACTTATTACATTTCATTTTTATCTTAACTGATACGACAGAGTGGTCGGAAGATCCTAGAGGAGAAAGAACGGCACATGAACATAGCTCATGGGAAGTTGAGAGAAAAAGGTCTAGGAGGCTTGCATATTGACCTGTAGTATCGGGCACACGGGTGGGCTCGCGAAAAATCTGAGTGAGGTCATAAGCAATGGCAAAATCATGACAGAACCTCCCCTCATTGTCTGTTTTATTTGAGTGGGTCAGCCATTCCACGTTATTGACGTTGAAGTCACAACAGATGTGGATGTTAGCCGAGGGATGTGCAGACGGGATGTGGTCTATTTTCTCAGATATGATCTTAAAGATAGTAACTCCGCTGTTATGGGGCCGATAGAGGGCAAATATAAATGCAGTGGTGTAAGCAAGTGCAACCTGGAAGCACATATAAGGCAAATTAGGATCTTCTCTAGAGATATTCCTGCCAGATGGGAAGCCATCTTTAATGTAGACACATATTGCATGCCCATAGCAATCTTGGGGGGTCAGATTAAGATGTTAAGTTAGAGTATCCGTTAATTATGAACTCATCTAGGGAAGTGGTCGTCCCTATTTCAGTTTCGCTTAGAAAGAATATGCCCGGTTTCGTCTCCTGTAATTGGGTATCAACCTCTGGAAGGTTGGAACGTAGACTCCTGATATTGGAGAAGAAGACATGGTAGTAGGGGTCTACGTTGGAAGATGGGGTTCTAGGTTTATTCGAGTTTTTTTTTCTGGAGATGTTTCATGTTGAGGTTTTGGAATTTTTGGAACAGGTCGGCATACTTGGTTAGAGCAGGATAGCGAGGGAAAGGAAAAGAGAAAAAGACATGAGTTTTTTTTGTGGCACATTAAAAGGTAAAGCCGTAACAATTTCCCACTAGTATGGCATCGAGAGCCCCCACCAGAGACTACTGCATGGTCCAGAATTCATTCACCAAGTGGCAATACAGCAGTCCCAGTACTTTGCGCCTGCTGATAGGACAGCCTCCTTAGTGGTTAATCCAAGGTTCGAGTCCCTGACTATCAGGCGGATAACGTCAGCCCAGACGAAACGTTTACCTCCAGCACTCTTACTAGTGACATGGTCACAAGGATAGACATAGAGACAGAAAAATTTCCGACATCTCAGACTACTGTTCACCAAGTACTACCGACCTTTAAAGCACCTTTTTCTTCACCCTTTGTCAGAAAAATCACTAATTTGAATGAGGACTGAGGGACAAAAAAAGAAGAGTGAGAGTTACTGGAGCTGCTGATAACACATCCACTGTATTATCTACTCTCCATTAAAAAAGGAGGAATGGGTACAAGGGATTTATTAATATCTACTTAGTCCGGTGGTCAATTATCAATTCAGAACGCTTTTGAAGATAATCTCCCCTCCCATATTAATTGGTGGATGTTTTTGGCGTTATCTATCTCGAGTTTGAATCATTCGAGCTTCACCCTATAATTAAAATCCAATAATGAACGTTTATTAATTTGTGACGTCGGCTTAATATTAATTTACATTTGAGTTTAGATAATTATTCAAGGTTTTAATCTGGGAGGTTCTCGTTTTCATAGGTGACTTTTTTTTTTCTTTCCGTTTTACATGTACCAAGACAATATTTAACAAAGATTTCAGAACAAAAATCGATCATTAGTAATGAGTTGTGAGGAATATATATAGTGTAAAAGATGATCATGATTAAAGTCAAACTCGTCAACTTTACGGAAAAAAGTAGATACGCGAACTGGGAGCTTGATCGCATCGAAATCGTGCTAATACAGATGAACATTTCACGGGGAAACGACTTATATAGCAATAACTCGTGCGATAGCTATACTGCATGTATACAACATATTTGGGGGATAATGTGCAGGACAAAGTAAAAAAGTAAAAATGAAAAAAATAAATCACCTGATGTGGAGGATCTGGAATTACTGTAGCATTTAGATCAGTCGAAAAGATTTCCATATCATGTTTGTTCTAATTATTGAACGTTTTAAGATAATCTTTCCGAGGTTGAATATTCAATGCTCAATACGGGTGATAATAAGAATACAATTACGAATTACTGAAGACATTAATACGGTCATAGCTCACGGAAAAAGGGCAAGCTACCCTCCTGGATAAAATAAAGGGTTCCTTTCAAAATTCTTTACACATTACCGCGTTCGACAAAAGATACACATGATAATCAGATGTTCCATCGATCCAACTTTCTGAAAATAATACCAATAATTATAGGTGCACTATAGACAGATTCGAAAAAATTGACATCACACTAACTATGCCATTGATTAAAACATGCTGACATATTAAGAAAGATCCTAGAGTGTGGAAACTAACTCATAACATCGATTGGTAGCACTGAAAATGATCCTCGAGGATCAGTTTTAATGGAAAGACCAAGTAGACATAGCGCCACTCAGAACACGACTGGAATGATACGGAGGAGGAGAAATATAAACTTAACAAAAAAATTAATAGCAGTTGTACGCAATGATTCATTTAGTATGCAGTTACTGTGAGAATACCAAATGAGTTGCAAAGGAAGGGAGTACTGTTAATAAAGGGGAGATTTATTGTCATTCGGAATTCAAAGAACACCGCCTGTTTTTACCAATGAGCAATCACTGGTAATAAAGTGTGTGAATATATAGTCAGTACGAAATAATGCTAATTACCTAGTCCCAATGTGTACGACATCACTGGTAAATGGCTGGTACAATGACACCAAATAAGTTAAAATAATGAAAAGAAATGGGGTACCATCGGAATCTGGGAAAATTAGTTGTCAGTCCGATTTCTAACAAAGTATACAGTTTTTTCATCTGTCAGTATTTTCTGGTAAACGGCTGGCGCGAGAACACAAAAATGCGTTACAATAATAAAGAGAAGGAAGTAAGAGTACTGGAAGCTAGCTGTCACTCAGATTCCTAGGCATTACCAGTTGTTACTTAGCATAAACTCATTGGCAAAAGTGCTAGTGCGAAAACGCAAAGTTAGAAAAACCAATAAATCTGAAAAAAAAAATCTCGAACATAAAATTGTATAAAAAACTGAAAAATCTGGAATCGATAAAAATATGTGTTACTCGGCTTACTGATTCCATAGTTTTAATCAGTATCCACTAGGAAACTCCTGTCCGTTACAAGTATAATTATGTACATTCTCATACACAAAGCATGGTGCCCTAATCTGCTATGATTTTTTGTTGTTCCTTTGGTACTTCAAAAGAAGAAAGCAATTCAGTAAAATACATTACAAAGATTCTGCACGTTCAGAAAAGAGATACAAGCAGCAATATCCATTGATGTGTGCAATGCAGTGGTGAATAGGATCATCGGATGATTTCTTTGTTTTGCTTTTTTTCAATCGATCAGTTGCTTTTCTGATTTTCCACTTGGTTGTATTGACCCCAGGACGGATATGTATGCACTTGTTGACTACGAAGAACGACGACCATGGCTAGAACAATGAACTGCCAGATGCAAGCAACATGCCAACATTAATTCATTCATTTTAGTAATACATTGATTGTAACGTATGAAAACAAGCGAATGTGGACTGTCAGTGTATCAATAGTTTATCATTAAGAACACATTATCACGGAACTGTTTCTCGCAGGCTATAATATATATATATATATGATGAACAGATGAACAGATTTATGACGTATCATCTATTCTTTCCAAGAAGTCAACATCAACACTCGTTTACAGTACTATCGTTTAAGACACGATATGAACTTTTATTGATACCATTATCTCTTCATCAGCACAGTATATATACAATAAATTTCGAGGTCTAACAAAGCAGCAACAATTAAAAAAATATATCCTCAATTGCAATTCGAAAAGAGGTGAGAGTAGGGATTTGACAAAACGTAATTTTATTTTAAATTGTACATAATTTCTATTCCCCACTTTCTTTTAAAAACAAATCCCTCGATACAGCTTTGAGAAAGCGAGGACGAAACCAGTTTTCTTTTCTTCACTTTATTTTAAAATGGTTTTAATCATGAATTATAAAAGTCTTTCCTTCATGATTGCTATATATAAATTGTGTAACCCTCAAAGAATTAATATATATATATATATATATATATGGTTATTAGTGGTACAAAATTTTATTAAAGTTTAAAAAAGGATAAGTGGAGTCATTATTAGAATTTTGAGGAAGGTGAATGCGGAAAGAAAAAAAATAGACACGAAAAATAGTCAAAAGACTATTCGACTAAAATAAAAAATTAAACAAAGAACCTCGATATATCTTCCGTCCGATACTTGTCAAGAGATTACGTCGGCAGCGATTAAAATAAAACAATTTACACATAATTGAAAATGAAGGCGAAGGGAGGGGGTGAAACAAATATATATATATATATATATATATATATATATATATATATATATATATATATATATATATATATATATAAATATATATATATATATATATATAACTACACGGGATGAATTAAATGAAGGAATAACCCGTGATATATCGTCCATATTTCAGAACCTAGGGCGAAATTAAAAAAAAAAGTTAACTTGCCTGCAAATAAGTACAGAAACAAGAAATAATGACGCAATGTAGGCATTTTTTTTTTCTTTTTGGTTAATCAGAGCTCTTTAAACATGTCTGATTTATGCGACAGCTCCTTTTGCCTACAGAGCGATGGTTTTCGCATTAGTACAGTTACGGCCTCCAAAATATTGAGATGTTGTTTGGAACGGGCCTTGTGTACAATGCGAAAACAGCCATCCGAATACGTTTCACCACATGCTTTATTGTCATAAAGTGCGCACCAATTGATGACTTGTGCTCCGTAAGTGCCAGGAAGTGTTCTGTGAACGCCTGGATGTGTTCAACAATGTGTTTTCTCTAGACCCCCCCTGTGCTTTCGAAAACACGCAGGGACATGCTGTACTAATCTGACTCCCAGCCTTGAAACGTACGATCCACATAGTCAGCATCACACTGACATTTAAATTGATATACTCGACATTGCCTAGAATTAATTCATGATCACGAATGTTTCACACACCCATAGTTTTATTGTCATCGAAATCGATGAAATCGCCCATTTTTTCAATCAAATCGATATATTACCTGCTCTAGTTTGGAACTAATGTGCTCAATGTGCTTATTTTTTTCACATAATACCCAGCAGTCTCAGTAATAATAATAATAATAATAATAATAATAATAATAATAATAATAATAATAGTAATCAGAAGAAGAAGAAGAAGAAGAAGAAGAAGAAAATATTATTCAACAAAGTAACTTAATTCCAGTGAAGAAAGTTGCGCATAGACTTAAAGTTTGGAGGACAAACGTTAATCAATAAGGTATTGATCGAAAATTGGAGTTGCGAATTAGAGAGCCACGGTGTGAAATAGAGAAAGGAGGACATAGCATTAAAGTGAGGAAGAGAAAGCCAGCATATATATTATACTAAAATGTCATTAATTATCGTCACCTCCAAAAAAAGCTTTTTTCTTATATGATTTAATCAAACAAAATACATGTAAAAACATATTTTTATGCTTTTACTTTTTCTAATCATCCATTATAATTTAATGAATAAGTAACTCATATATAACTTAGCTATGCATTTCTCTGATCCCCGCTCGCCAATGTTCACTTGATGCACCTAGTATTTCTTAATTTCTAGATAAACATTTCGAGAAAGAGTAATTCTCTTCTTTCAGCGTTCCCAATTAATTTACATAATGTCTGTACACATACCGCAAATAATAATGTAAATTAGAAAACAGAATAAGTAGATGACATACTTCTATATTATCTATAAGGAAGGTGTAGTAGTGGCCATTTCAATTTTTTTTTTTTTTTTTTTTTTGGGGGGGGGGTTGGTAATTTCATTTGGTAATGTAATTTCTAAGCGAGACAGGATTCTTTCAAGCGAGAGAGGATGCTTTCAGGCAAGACGACGTGATAGATAGATAGATAGATAGATAGATAGATAGATAGATAGATAGATAAAGTAGAGCGAGAAAGGGAGAAGATACATAGATGAAAGAGGGAGGTGAAAAGAGGAGGGTAAAGCAATCTCCACGTTAAAAATGACCCTGATGACTAACTTTGCCCCGTGGAGAGACATTGTAAAAAGGAAATCTTTCTTTTTTAACCCCTCCGTTATAACCCGTAACTTCTGGTCATATGCCAATTCTTTCATCGTTGCCGTAAGTTTCGTGCTCAACCTAGTACAACGTTATAATTGAAAACAGAACCCAATGTGGAAAGTTATAAAAAAAAAATTCACGTTTTTGTTTATAATCTGAAACTTAAGTCTGTAATCGATGATATTAACAGGAAAAAAGTGAAAAAAAAAGTGAAATTTTAGAGGGGGCCAATCTCGCTAACGTCCTCCATTTTTTATTCACGAAAAGATGAATAGCTTACTTTTCTAACTCTAAATTGTTAGGTGTAACACAAAGTTTTGTTTCAAAACTTTTTACAGTAAAGTTTTTTTTTCTGGGGTCAACAGAACTTTTAAAAATTATTGTTTTGAGAAAATATATAAAATTTGTTTCTGAAAATCATTTGTTAAATGAAAAGTACAGGAAAAAGAAATTTTTCAAAGAAATTTAATTTTTTTACGTCTTTTCATTGGAAGAACTTTCTAGAGATTAGTATATTTCCTTAGAAATCTTTTCTTCGATCGACTGTTGGCCGATCATTGACAGCAAAGAGGGGGGGAGATGAAGTAGATGAAATGGAAGGAAGCTCTCCAACCGGTTGAATGAAAAACAAGGCCGATAGCCATTAGTCGCGTGCTCTCGTGTAATGAATGAATGCGAGAATGTAGGATTCACATTAAATTCTTAAAGATAAACTAAAATGACCGAAAAATGGACTGAAATGACTTAAATAAATAAAAAGTAAATGACATAGAATGACTTTAATGAACTTAAGGATGAATTGAATGACCTTAAGAATGACTTGAATGCTTAAAAAATAACTGCAATCCTTCAAAAACAACTTGAATGATCTGGAGCATGACTTGAATGGCTTTGAGACTGACGGGTTGTAAAGTGGGATATCATTTTACATTAAATTGATACAGAAAAGTGATCCCCCACTTTATATCACAAAGTTACAACCATAAGTACAGCATGTAATACGAACAGATACTACACTTTGATCTTGGCCAAAAGGCCAAGAAAAGGGTATTTATTTGCTCCCCCACTGAGCAAATATGGCACAAGGCCGATTTTTAATGTTAGGAGTGAAGGCGAAATGGGGACCAACTCCCCGGGGAGTAGGGGAGCTGGATAGTGACAAATGGTATGAAGGGTTTCCCCTACATTGACCAAGGTCTTATATGTGGGGTTGGTATTTATTTGCTCTCCTACCGAGCAAATTAGGCACAAGGCCGATTTTTAATGTTAGGACTGAAGGAGAAATGGGGACCAGGGAGTAGGGGAGCTAGATAGTGACAATTGGTATGGAGGTTTCCCCCACATATGGTCTTTGCCTGCAGTATCTGCAGGAACAGATACTACACTGTGATCTTTGTATTTAATTTATTTCGTTTAAAGAAAAAATTACAATTAAAAAAATTCCAATATAAAATTAAAACATTTAAAAAAGTAAAATCTCCAAAAGACAAAACAAATTTAGGCACAAGGCCCTATAAGATCTGGGGAGGGGAGTGTTGCAGGGTCTTTGTAACTAAAGTAAAAATGGAGTCTGTGGCGACTTTACTCTTGACTGGCAACATTTACCACAATACCTCATTCACTCTGTGGAATCTAAAGCTAACTAATGAAAACCCCAGCGTTTTTACAAAAAGGATATATATATACAATTTCTGTATATGTGTGTGTGTATGTGTGTGTGCGCATTTTTTTTTTTTTTATTTTTATTTATTTTTTTATTTTTTTATTTATTTATTTTTTTTAATTTTATATATTAAAATGTGTGTGTGTGTGTGTGTGTGAAAAAAGTTCAATTCATTGGAAAAAATAAAAAGTTCTTGAATTTGGAAGAAAAATAGTTCGTGTTGGGGAGTGGGAAATATAGGAAAAATGTACGAAAAATAAAATTGCCTAGTGCATTGTTAGTAAGGTCCCTCCCTAAGCTAATCTAAGTAGTTAGATCGCCTACTGTTTTCCGGTGCACCGAAAACAAGCGAGGATATCCCTAAATGGGGATTGGGAAGACTTCATATCGGGTGTTGGGAGCAAAATAAATAGATTGTTAAAAACAAAAGGGGGGAATATATTAGGTGGCGACCTTCGAGTAGGGGTTGATCAGGGGATGATAAAACAAAAAGGTAGGGGGTAGTAGTAGGGTAGCCTCGGAAGATTCTCTAGTGCCAAAAAACAAAAAATCGAGGGACAGGATCTCATTTGTACCATCAGTCAAGAGTCTCTTTACTTTTTATTTGACTAACCTAGGGGGATGGGCTCCGTAGGACCCAATACCGCATGTGCCATGCCTATGGTGGTAACACGAATTCAATCTTGGCGCCTCGTCGGATGCACAAGCTAGCATCATGAACCCACCTCTTGTCAAAGGCCACTCGAGGCAACCTGTTCCAATCACATCTGATCTTTACTTTAAGCAGCTGCTTAAAGTAGACTATCAGATCCTGATCCGGAACAGATATCCCTTCGCGGACTCGCTTGAGGCGTGTGATCCATATGACCATCCTCGCTACTGCTAGTATCGCTAGAAAACACATTCTTTTCTCCCTAGGCAGCGGCGGATCAATGTTCTCCACAAAATATGATTCGTCGAGTTCAAGCCAGCGCTTGGCATCGATGCGAGCCGTTACCTCGTTGACGTACCCTAGGAGGGTCTTGAGCCTGCTACAGCGGAAAAAGGCATGACCGACAGTTCCTCTCATGTCTTCGTCGCAGCGCAAGCAGTAGACCCGGATTTCTTCATTGTAAAGGTTGAGTTCCTCAAGGAGGGGCAGTGCGTTCCGGACAAGTCGCCAGGTAAGGGAAAATTCCGAATTTGTAAGAAAGTCCCGTCCCGGCGCCCAACTTCACTGGGAGCGGACCTCCTCCAACGACATCCCCGTCCGTTTCACTAGCGGTTCCTTTTTGCTACGCCCCACTAGCTCCCGATAAAGCCTGTTCCTAGACTGTTCGAGGACACTGGTCCCCGGCAACGCTCTAAGTGCGGACCGGCATTCGGTGTAGAATGTTTGTTCCCCCCTCGGTCTACGCCGTGCTTCGACCGAGGGGTCAGGTGTGAGATTGGAAAACGAGCTTTCAACCGCAGTGACCAATGGAACGTCTACGTACAATGAACGGCTCAGGAAGGCCAACCTCTCTGCGTGCTTGTGACACAGGAGATCGGATTTCTAACACAGACCTCTCTGCAAACATAATGCTTACCCTCGTTCCACAAGAGCGTGTCGAGGTGCTCCTGTAAGCTGATTCGTGGTTTTGCAGGGGAAGAAGTACAGACAGACGGTAAAGGATGAGCGGAAAGACATATGTAGCACACGCCTCCGCCCGACCCTTCAAGGACAATTTCCTTCAAACCCAAGTCTTAACAGAGGATTCGACCTTGACCTCTACTTCCGACCAGTTTTTCTTCAGCTGGAGACGCGGTCCGAACCACACACCAAGGATCCGGACCGGGCCGTCGGTTCAACTGAAGATGCCCGGAAGCGAATTTACTCCGGTCCAGGCACCCAACCGCAGACCCACCGACTTACTGCGATTGAAGACGGCCCCCGTAACTTCTTCATATCTTGGCCAAAAGGCCAAGAAAAACTTAAAACGCTAAGAACAGCATCTATTAACAACAGACCTTGGATCTTAAACAAATAGGCCAAGCACAAAAGTCTTACGGACAGACCGACCGACGGACCGACGGACCGACGGAGTGACTTATAGAGTCGCTTGAACGCGACTAAAAACATAGTTTCAAATTCGCTAAAATGTATCAATATGGCAAGACTGGAGTTAAGCTGGCAAAATAATCTCGAACCCTCTGCCACCTAAAAGGAACTAAATTCCTGCAGTTCACATGAAAACAATGTAAACATTTTTTTAATAATTTTTAACAATGAATACCATTTTTAATAATAAACAATATTAATAAAAATAGAAATATTAAATCATAAGAATATATTAAAAAATTTAAGTTTAAACAATTAAATAGAACTTTATAATTTTGAGCAACGTAAGAAAATTTTATTTTTAATTCAAAATTGAATCATGTAATAATTATTAAATCACGTGAGTAGTTATTGTTTCGAAACCCATTCTTAACACTGGAAAAGTGTTTTGTAACTATGCTTCCACTTTAAAATTTCGGTGATTCCACTTTAAAATTTAATAATAAAGAAAAGATCTCGTGAAACTTGAATTTAACCTGAAAAAACTATTGTAAAATAGCGCGGTACCAAAATTACATAAACGCCAAACTTCTATATACATTGTTTAAAATAAAAATAAAAAATACAGAAAGTTATATTTATATTGTTTAAAATATGTTTATATTGCTGAAAACTTTTTAAAAAATGTTTCTTTTGCTGAAAACTTTTTAAAATTTTGTTTAAAATAAATAAAAAGTGTTTATTATTTTAAAATAGTTTAAAATTAAACAAAATATGTATATATTGTTTAAAATAAAAGAAAAAGTGTTAAATCGTGTTTTAATTGTTTTCATACTGTATATTTCGGGGCCCGTGGCGCAGTTGATAGAGACGTTGACTTTCTACGGTTCCAGATGAGCATTGTCTGAAGATAGCGGTTTCAATCCTACCCAAAGCCGGCCAGAGGCTTACTTGGCCAAAACGTGGTGAGACGACAACAACTACAGATGGCAGTGATTGCCGAGAATACAGTTAGGAGGTTCAAAGTTCCTATCCGTCGCGGTTACCACCTGATTAAGGCCAGAGGAATAGTCGGCCGAAACGTCGTGAAACAACAACTAATAAAGATGAGAATAATAGTCCGCAATAAATAAATTAATATGAATAATACTCATCTCAATAATGAATTCAAATTAAAATAATATATAAGAATTATGCTTATTTAAAAGTGTTAACTTCTGAAATACCGATATCAGTATTTTGAGGGTTCGAGATTATTTTGCCACCTAAACTCCAGTCTTGCCGATAATGTCAGGCATGGGAATGAATTCATGCATTTTAAACCCCTGGGCAGACAATCTCCTATTGTAAGAAGAAACTGTTATCAAAACAAATGAGGTGTAAATTTGTAAACACGAATGATTTCTAAATCGAAGAGAGCCAAGCTCTTGAATTAAATAAATAAATAAATAAACGGGAAAATAATACCCCGCATCACCCAAATAATAAAAGCATTACATTAAAAAAATCAAACAAACTTAATTTAACGTTTCAACATTTGAACAACGCTTAAACCGATGATTGCTGATCGCGTCCGGTCTATACTTGACGGGAGCGAATCACTGCGAATCAGATGCATGCGCATACAACGAAAATGTCGGCTACGGGGAATAAGCATTTTACATGTAAATTTTCCGAGTTCTGTACACGATATAAATGTATGTAAAAAAAGATATTACTCGCTATAAACCATCCCTGTTGCATAAATATTATTTCCTGAGAATTTCCGTATAATGTGACCAGTAGTTTAAGAGTTTACCTGTTAGATATCTACACACATACATGTACTGTTTTATTTATATATATATATATATATATATATATATATATAGAGAGAGAGAGAGAGAGAGAGAGAGAGAGAGAGAGAGAGCGCTTTAAAAAAATGTGGCTACCCCAATACTACATTAACATATCTAGAACCTAACATCCCAAATAACAATAGTACTAATATTAAGAAGAAAAAGAATAGAACCCGCAAAGTCCTCTGGTTCAACCCTCCTTACAATAATATGGTAAAATCTAAATTTTAATATTATGTTAATTAAAAAGCACTTCCCCCCCCAATAATATTTTGCATAAAATCTTTAATAACAACACTATCAAATTAAGTTACAATTGCACCAATAACCTTGAAAATATAATTAAAAAACACAACAACAAAATACTAAATAACAACAACAATAAAATTAACAATCAGAGCAAATGTAACTGCATTATTTAATCCAGATGCCCACTCCAACAAAACTGCCTCGCAACAAACGTAGTATATAAAGCAACTATTACTCCCACAGAAGACCCTAATAAGAAGAAATTTTATATAGGCATCTCAAGTACCCCCTTTAAGGAATGATTCAGGGTCCACAAATGCTCCATAAACAACCCTAATCACCCAAACAAAACTTCACTCACCAACCACTACCTACAGCTAACCAGAAGCTAACTCACCCCAACTATCACCTGGGAAATTCTAAAAAAAATCCAGCACTTGCAAATCAATTAACTCCCCATGTCATCTTTGTTTATATGAAAAATTATTTATCACAAATTTTAAAGACAAGGATAAACTTTTAAATAAAAAAATACGAAGCATCAATAAATTGCAAACAATACAAACAATATCTCCTTAGTAATTTTGCATCCATTCCAAATATAAAAACTAACATAACAGAAATACCCGACCCACTACATCCTGGATACCACCAATAACTTTTACCTACTACTTTCCTACTTAATTATCTATCCTCACCTCTACCGCCCATTAACCTAGTTACATACATCTAATAACCTCACCAATTAATATTATCCGACTCATTAACCAATAATTCTACTTTTCTCATCTTTACTATCATCAATAATCATCCTCAATCCACCTACCTATCTATATTATCCGAACCTGCCCCCCTTCTCTTTTTTCTTTTCTTTTCTCAACATATATTATCCTTAATAACAACGTCTACAAAATGTAAATACCGCATTAATTGCACTTCCCCCGGTCTATGTCGACCCCCATCATTAATTAATAATTCCCATCTTTACTATCATCAATAATCATCCTCAATCCGCCCACCTATCTATATTATCCGAACCTGCCCCCCTTCTCTTTTTTCTTTTTTTCTTTTCTCAACATATATTATCCTTAATAACAACGTCTACAAAATGTAAATACTGCATTAATTGCACTTTCCCCCCCTTCCCCCAATCTATATCGACCCCCCTACTTTCCACCTTCTTACTATCATCAATAATCAACTTTAATCCGCATTAAATGTATTCCCCCCCTCCTCCTCTCCCCCCCCAGGTATATGTCGAAACCCCCTTCCTACCCTTCCCTCAGCATCCGCATCCATCTCGAATTATATAATTATATGATTTAATTTTATCCAGATATCAATAACACCTCCAAAGGATCTAAAATCCGGCGTCCTCATAAAAATACGTTGCCATGGTGACAATACTTACCAACTGCTACGGTGGCTACTGATCACTTACTCCCACTCCCTCTTACACAACTACAGATACCATGACTCAAAAAACCTCTACTCCCACTACTCCCCTTAAGTATTTTTTAAAACTTTAACGTCTACTTTTCTTTCTTTATTTTTTCTTTTTTCAAACGTATCTAATAGAAGCTCTTTAGCGTCTTTTCACAACTGAAATTCTACTATAAAACCTCCTCACACTACCACATGACCTCCCTCTATATTTAATACCCCCCAATAACTTTCTATCCATTTCTGTAAGTTTAAACTTCAGTCCACCTATAAATTCCGATGAAATTGGTACTCTACCTCATATCCTGGGGTGAAAATCCAATGGAAACAGTAATGTAAATTTATTATGGGCTCAATAAAAAACTAAAAAATTATATATATATATATATATATATATATATATATATATAAAATCAAAATGAAATAAAATAAAAATTACAATTAAATTTACCAAAATGATCCAAAATGGTAAAACTAAAGTATATTATAAATATCAAAGAATTAATATTTATAAAGTTATCTCATATAATTGTAATAATAACCAAGGAACTTCTCTAACCACTTTAATTTAAAAAAAACTTAACTTTAATAATATCCCCTTCTCAATCAAATGGACCATCATAAAAAAGTAAAGTCTTATACTCCAGGCTCTAAGTCATGTCGCCTCTGCACAACCGAAGCTATAACTATAATTACTTCCCCTCAAAGTAGCAATATAATAAATTCTAAAAATGAACTGATCTCTTTCTATAAACATAAGTCTAAATTTAATTATGGTAATTTTGAAATTACATAGTTATTACTTTTACCTTTTAGATAAATATATATTTTTTTCTTTAACTTTATCGTTTTTTCTACATACTTTCTTAATACTTTATGATTTAATAATCCTTTATTTTAATTCTTTATTTCTTCTTTGCTTGGCCGGGTTTTTTTATTTTTTATTTATTTATTTTCTATTTATTAATTAATTAATTTATTTATTTATTTATTTTCCATTTAGTGTCTTTTAAAATCTCTTGCTGACATTTTCTTAAGTAATAACCTGAACATTCCAGTTGACCTATATTATTTTGCCCTATATATTTTTTCGCGCCTTTTAACATTTCCTGTGTGAGTCATTTTGACATTTGTTTTTCTATTTTATATTTAATTCTATCACCATTTAATTTCCCCCTCTTCTTCTTCCCTGATCTTTTTTATTTATGTCTAGGCAGCAGTGTGAAAAGCATATCTTATTTTTCTTTTATTGATATTATTGGAATTTTCCCCTTTTCCCTTGTACATATTTGTGGATTATTCCATGGATTTCGGCCTTTGGATTATTTTGGACCATCTTCCAATTACGGGATTTCCTTGGATTTTACTTGTGCAAATGGAAATTCAATTAACTTTCTTGAAGTTATATATTTGGATTTTACCGTCATTAGATTATTTATCTTTCACCAGACTATCCATTCATGTGTAATCACCTTTTTCTTCACCATATTCCCTCTGCTTCACTTTTTTGTTATCAAGTAAGATCTTGGACTTACTCGTTGCTTCATCAAATACTTTTGCATTCAAAATCCGATACCGCATTTTGCTAATTCCTACCCTCTGATGAAAAGGAAAGTATTTCTTCGAAACTCCGCGGATTAAGGACTATCCGCTTATCAAGTGTTTCCTTTTCAGATTAAATATGTTTTTAACTCTTTTTCAAAGTGTTTTTAACATGTTTTATTAACTGTTTGCTCGTATATATATATATATATATATATATATATATATATATAGCGAGAGAGAGAGAAAGAATACAAAATAAAGAGAGAGAGAGAAAAATGAAATATAAACGCGGAAGAGAGGCCACGCGTTTAAATCTAGCCAGAAATGATAATCTGCTACAACGGGGCTGCCGTATTCTTATCGTCGGATCACTTCCTAATCACGTTAACTTTGATCTCCCCATTTCACAGATCAGCACCAACAGACGAAGCATTTATCGTTAACTCTCACCAACCGTCCATCTCCCACCTGCCGACCAATTTCGATCTCACCTCAGTGATCTCTTCTTTTCGCAATAGGTTCGTTATCTGCATTTGCAGTTTCGATCATCCACCCGCAGATTAGGTGAAGATACTGATCCTGAAAACAGTTTGGTTCAGAGTGTTGACTTCATCTGTTTGACGTCATCGTCGTCGTCGTCGTCGTCATCATCATCATCATCATCATCATCATCCAATTTCAGAATAAACGCATGTAACACCGACAAATATATAATTAAGTCTTTCTTCAACCGATAATATGTCATAATTCCTAAAGATGATTTAAAAGATAATATGCCATAAGATAATTTCAAAGTTATCTTTTATATTTGCAATTATTGACTTCTACTTACAATGTTTTATATAACTCTATGTAACTAAATTATGTTTTCAAATATATTACTTTATATTTCCAATGACATTTAACAACTTAAAACAGTGTCCTGTTTTGATAGATACAGCCGTTACCACATTAAATATTTTGCATAGATTTACGGGTAATCATTAATGATTTATGCTCGCAGAAAGAATTTATCATATTAACGGATACAGAATCAGACTGCTTTGGGGGACATCACAGCCCTGAAAGCAATAAATTACTGAAAATCGCGTCAAACGATGGATGGAGAGATCGCGATAGCACAATGAGAAAACATTAAATGAAATGTTCTAAGACAATTTAGAACTACGCATTGCGCTTCTAAAAAGCACTACGTTTCCTTGTTATCAATTGTTGTTATAATACGAACTCCGCTAAATATAACCGATTTGCTTTCCTTTAGAATGTGTTCTCATATAAATTCATTTCGCTTGTGTTACTCTCCGATATGGTTCTAACCGCAGATGACTCTTTTCCCATCTTCTATCTCACTAGATGCAATCAACCAATCTACACGCCCACAATCAGCATGTGTGACAGCAAGACAATTGCCATTCATAATAGTTAACATTCTAAAAGCATGTTACTACCAGCCTTACATGATAGAAAAAATAGTATTTAGCTGACAACGCAGTTACGGGTATTTTTATATAAAAAAGAACAACATTTTAGACTGCCCTGCCACAGTAACATTTTTTAGAATGAAGCTAAGAAAACTATTCTGTTTTTTTTATTTTGAGCTCGCATCAGTGGACCTTATCATTTATCATATAATTTAATGTAACTTAACCCCGGTTTAATTTCCATGACATTCCAAAATAAAAGAAAGTGACGGAAGTGTCATCTTAACATTAATATGAGAAAAATAAATATAAGCAGAATACGACCATTTTATTTTCTCCCCTGTTTCTTTTATTTGTTTTAATTATTTAGAGTGTTTTCTATTTCCTCATAGAATTGTAATTTTGTATTTTGCAACTCACAAAACTCAATTTGTTTTGCTAGATTTATAACCTTTCTTTAATAAAAATATGATGTGATTATTCAATCTGCACACTTAGCGATCAAAATACAATTTCAATTTTTAGAGTGACAAACAAATGAAAATTCTAGTGTAAAAAGATGAGCCCTGAATGAAACTTCTAATTCTAGAGTCCATGGCGCATCTAGTATAAGATGCAATTATCCAATCTGAGCATTAAACGACGGGAATCTGTTTTCCTGAGGGATACAGACCAATAACAATGATATTGCAACTTTGTGACACGCAAATAGAAATTTTATTTTAAACATCAACAAAATGCATTTCTATTTAAGATTACATACGAAATAAAAAAAAATGCTATTATTTAAATATCTAAAACAAACTACTGACTCAATCCAAGTTATATATTCATTTTTTACAATGATTGAAGGATACATTTACGTAACAACTGGCAGTGTTATCCACTCATGATATAAGGGGAAATTTCTGCTTGTATATCTGTCTGTTCGCCAGCACAATTCTTTTAAACGAATACCTTTTTAGTAATGAAAAATGTTGCATGAATACGAAATAATGTCCAAAAAAAAAAGATGCAAGTGTCGTGACCAGAATTGAATCTGGAAATCTTCAATATAACGTTTTACTAACTGAGATATTTAAATTCTCTAAACAAAATCATTATAATTTTGACGTTACTTCATTAATTTCTGATTTATATTATATTTTAAAACAGTAGTTAATGTATAAATGATCATAAAAATAAATAAATGAATCGCTAACTATTATCAATAGCTTTCTGTATTATTCAGATGAAGATTGGAAATTTGTATTATTCAGATTGTTCGGGTACACTTAAAAAATCATCGGGGGTTACATGGTCAAACACGTTGTAAGAATACCGATCGACGCGAAAGGTTGTTCGAAGAATAAATACAATACAAATTATCAATAATGTTGGAAACTTTTAATAGTCAAAAACATGTTAAGCAAAACTTTTTACTACATTTTTACATAAAAGACTATATATATATATATATATATATTTGTGTGTGTATATATATATATACATATGTACGTGTGTGTAATCTAATATGTAAACGGTTATATGTCTGTCTGTTTGACGACCTGTCTGCGTTTCGGTCTGTCTGTCTCCATATTTTCAAACTCTAGCTAAACTAAAAGTCGCAGAGTGGCATTTGGGGTCTCAATTTTTTTGATTTTTTACGGGCCGTTTTTTATGGGTCTCTAGCCGGTTAAAATTAGTTTTAAGGGGTCAACAATGTGTCTAAATTGAAAATATTGTAAAGCATTGTGTACATTTATCTTTTTTTTTTAATTCTTGATCGGTTTATATGCGTGTCACGTTGGCACAGTGGAAACATCATCAGCTTTAAATGCAACAGTTTCAGTTTTGATGGCACCTAAACACTTTTGTCTTATTCTTGAAATCACGACTTTATAATAATTTATACGAACTCAAATAAATATTATATTATATATATATTATATATATTATATATATAATATATACATTATATATTTATTATCTATATATATATTATATATTATGTATATATATATTATATTATGGATATATATTATATATATATTATATATTATATATATTATCTATATATATTATATACATTATATATATTATCTATATTATATATATTATGTATATATGTATATATATATTATAATATATTATATATATATTATATATATTATATATATTATATATATATTATATATATTGTATAATATATATTATATAATATATTATATATATTATATATATTATATATAATATATATATTATATATATACATATATTATATACATATATATTATATATATATTATATGTATATATTATATATATATTATATATATATTATATATAATATATATATATTATATAATATATATGTATATTATATATATGTATAGTATATATATATATATCATATATATATTATATATTATATATATTATATATATATATATTATATATATTATGTATATATATTATATATATATATATAATTTTATGTTTATATATATATATATATATATATATATATGACTAGCGGAGGGGGTACCCGGCGTAGTCCGAGTGTTTGGAGGTGTGTGTTGTCGGCCGGGGGTGGGCGGTGTTAATCAAAACATAAGAATAAGCGAAGTAAAAAAAACAAAAAAGAAAACAGAAAAACGAACGTTAAAACTTATCTGAAAAATAAAGCGGGGGGTACCCGGGCGGTGGGGATGGGGGTGTAATCAAAACATAAGAATAAGCGAAGTAAATATTTTTAAAAGTTAAAACTTAAAAGATCGAAAAAAAAACACACACAAACAAATAACGTAAGGCAAACGAACGATGTTAAATGTAAAATCGGAAAAACAAAAACAAAAAAGAAAAACGAACGTTAAAACTTCTTTTAAAGATCTGAAAAATAAAACCCCACCCCCAAAAAAAACACGTGAAAAATGGCTTAAATAACCCTCCTTCAAATTTAAAATTTAAAAAATCGAAATAAAAAAGCCATCTCACACCACGATTCGAACCCTAAACGTTTAGATAATGACCCAACAGAGCTAACACGACGTACATGAAATTGTGTCAGTTCTTTAAATATTTAAACTAAATCAGCTTATGGCGTCGTCTGACGCATGTGTAGAACCGATCTCGTCATGAGAAGACGGTTTTTGCTGACCCCCCCCCTGTAGAAAAGTGCTGATTTTAGGGTGAAAAATTTAACGTTTTTGGCCAATTCTTCGATATTTGTCAGCGATAGATGGGGCTTGCATATGAAACAAAATTCGTGAATTTTTTGTTCTGTCTGTCAAAAGTTTTTAGACGATACACAAACATACACACATACATATATACATTTTCGCTTTTATATATATAGATTTTTATGTTTTCAGGCTCAAATGAAAAGCTACAGACGGAATTGGAATACACTCTACGAAAGCCTGATTGTCACAACAAATATCTTTTTAAGATCAAGAGTTGGTTCTCTACAGTGCAATGTAAACTAAAATTTAAAATAGTTGAAAAATAGGCAATTGCGCCCATTTTGATAATAATAAAAATGTGGGAGAGTGGAACATTCGTACATCATCATTCAATGCAGAGATGCGTCGGGTCTCCCTGCTAGTATAATATATATATATATGACTTTTGTGTTTTTTAGGTTGAAATCAAAAGCTACAGACGGATTTGGAATACACCCTGATTGTCACAGCAAATATTTTTATAAGATCAACAGTTGGTTCTCTACAGAGCAATGTAAACTAAAATATATAATAAACTAAGTCACTGTGGGGAGGCATGTGAAGCTTCTTCCTGGAGCACTGCAATGGGTCGCTAACTAGAGCAGGCAATCAATTGATTTGGTTGAAAATAATTATATATATATATATTTATAGTACATAATCCATATATGATATATATAATATATACAAAATAAACATATAAAATATATGTATAATATTTTTTACATAGGCATAACCAGTTATCAAGGCCCAGAAACCACTTGAGGATAAGGGTTAACAGTGTACAGTAGTCAATTGGACAATATAATAATCGTTAGTAATGGAAATTCGGTAAATTTGTTAACAAATGGAACAGCTCATCAAAAACTTGTTTACCTTGGACTTGAAGACAACCACATTGTAGTCATCTGGAAAGCAGGAAAACGGAAGACAATTCCACGGGCGTGCAGTTCTCAGAAAGAAGCTTTGTTCATGGAATCTACGTTTAGGTTTAGACACAGAGAAAGAGTGGGGGGAATTATTGATACTGTTTTTAGCTAGACGAATGTTTCTTGTGAAAGTTTGGCGAGGGGGTACCATAGATTGAAGCTCAGTCGAACACTTTCCATGAAAATAACGATAAATCAGAGACAAATTCGCAACATCTCTTTTGTGAGATAGAGGTTGCAGCGAAGAGAAAAGGACATCTACGAGGCTACGAAGTTTATTTTGAACTCTATCAAGGCAGGATAAATTCTTTTTAACAGCTCTTGCCCATATGTGGCAACAGTATTCCATCCTTGGACGTACCTGGCTCTTATATAGATAGGGAATTTCGGCAATGAGATATCTACTGGATCGATAGAAGATTTCGACCATTTTTCCAGCGGCCTTGGCAACAGATTTGATGTATGTGTTCTATTTAAGATCAGGAGTAAAGGTCAAGCCCATAAGCTTGTTAAAACTTGAGGCCTCCCCAAAACAAGAGCCATTCATTTCAATTGGTGCCAGATGGGGATCAGAACGCTGAGAGAATCGGAGAGAACTTGGACGTTTACTGTCTTAGATGTGCTTACATAGATGTTAGTGTCATCTGCATAAATGTCTACGAATAATGTAAGGATGTGATTTGGAAGATCATTAATGTAGATCAGGAAAAGTGTTGGGCCCAGGGTGGACCCTTGATCAATACAGGGTGTCTCAAAATGGTATGACCCATTTGTTATTCCAAACAAATTAAATAACTATTAAATAAAAAAAATGGTATGTCCGTAGAATGCCATGTTATTTCACACAGTCTTAAATATTAAATCGGCCAAATATTTCTCACCATTGCTAACACTCAATTGTAGATGTTCACGAAAATTTTCAATAACTCTATTGATCATTTTGGGCTGGATAGCAGCAATTTTAGAACGAATAACTCGTTTTAATTCTTCAAGGGTCTGAGGACAGTGGCTGAATACTTTTGGCTTTAAATATCCACACAAGAAAAATCAGCCGATCTTGCGAGCCAACCAATATCACCAGGACAAAAAATCAAATGATTCGGGAATATTTCATTTAGAATTTCTCTCAAACGTCTGGAAATATTCGATGTTGCAGCGTCCTGTTGAAGCCATATATTATTTCTATATACAAGTTCATTCTGTTTGGCTCTCAGAAAATTGTTTAGCATTACACAATATCGCTCAGAAGTAACTCACTGTACCATTGTCATATTCGAAAAAGCCTGGCCCTAAACTTGAAATCTGTTTAAAAAATGCAAAAAGAGATTCATTTTGGCCTAATAGAAATAAAATGGCATTCTATGTACATTTAAAAAATAAAAATATATTTTCTTTATTTAGTCTTAATTTTATATTTTTACCTACAAATTTGTCAGATCATTTTGGGACACCCTGTATAAATATATAATAAATAATATAAAATAATAATAATAATAATAATAATAATAATAATAATAATAATAATAATAATAATAATAATACTATGTGTGTATTAATATATATATATATAAATATTATTTAATCTAATGTAATATATGATATGGTATATATATATATATATCATATAGTGTATAATACATATAATATAACATATATAGTAAAATATTTACTATACATAATATAATATATATGCTATCCCTATATATATAAAATGGACTCATTTTTCTCCTCTGATTTTGACCTTAATAGGATTAAAAATCAAGTCATGTCATGCAAATGTAATATGCGCAGACTGCAGCACAATATTTGAGGTGTATTATAGGCATATTATCTCTCCACTTCCTCGATAATCGCAGATTCCTATATTTTTCTCTTACTTTTACGTTGTTTAATTACCATTTTTTTTTCCAACATTTATACACTAAAAAAGGGATTTTTTCGACCACGTTCATCATTTTTCCCCTTATTTTTGCTTTTTGTTTTTCCGTTTTCTTTTTTAAAGAAGTTTTACGTTTGTTCGCTTTTTTCTTTTTTTCGTTTTCCCGATTTTTTAGGAAGTTTAACATCGTTTTTTTTAAATATTGAAACAGAGTTATTACTTCGCTTAAACACCCGGCAAACGCCGGGTACTCCCGCTAGTATATAATAAAATATATATTATATATATCATAAAATATATATAATATATAATGATATATATATATATATATAATATAATACATATAATGCAATATATATAATATACTATATATAATAAAATATATATCATATAACATAATATATACTAGGATTTGGACTCATATATTGGACAAACTGTCTAGTCGAGAGTCTACTCTTTTAAAATATTAAATTGAAAAATAAAAACCTTTGATCGAAAGACAAAGAAAAACGATTGCATTGAATATGAGAGAATGCATCCTACAGCTCTAGAAAGTACCTCACCCCCGATGCATTTCTCTAGTTTTATAAGAGCGAGATACTCAATGCTACAAAGCGTTCTTGTCATATGCAGAAAACTGCCGTCTTTGCAACATTGTAGCCAGTAATTTTTTTTCGTCCCCACACAAAGAAACGTTGCTAACTTCTCTCTAATGTGTCTTAATATTCATAGTAGGTTTTCGACTGAACTGAAATTCCTGTCCCCCGCCTCAAATATTCACACCAAGAATCTGTCTAGGTACAACCACATCCCAGAATTTTCCTTTCTGTTATTTCTTATCAAAAACCTAACGAAACTTCTATGAATAAAGGTTATAGTCGTTAAACTGATAAGTTCTTTAACTCTTATCGTCGAATAGCTCCGGCTCTTTATATATGATGACTCATTATTAAAAAAATAAAATCATAATTGTTGTGATCATTTTAAGGTTCGAACGATGATTAAATGTATAAAAATTGTATTGTCATTATTTTGAGGCTGTATGCTGATTGGGGGAATGTTTTAAAAACATCTGTCCAGATTTCATCACCGGTCGAGGTAGAATCGGCGGGAACAACATCTAAGACTCGAAATGAGCGGAAGTTCCGTCTTTTATTCCCTCCAACTGGGAGCTGAAGAGTTGATGTCATAGGGAAGAAATGAGTGCATGAAGGAAATATCAATATTCTACTGACATAGAATTTAAAGCAATAAATTTTCTTGTTTAAATCTGGTGATATCAAATTAGACTGTCTGAAGATACTGGGTTTCTTACTTAAAATTAATCAAGCATTAATTTTATTGCTTGTTTTCTTTTCCAACTGTAATATTCAATCATGCCGCCAAAGTAAATAAAGCAACTATACAAAACAACCAAACAAAATATCATGAATAAATATTTGAGAATAAAGTACACAACATATATTCCAAAAGTACTAAAATTAAGTAAATTTAAAGTATTAAAATTAAGTAAATTTAAAGTACTAAAATTAAGTAAATTTAAAGTATTAAAATTAAATAACACAAAAAGGTTGATATGCTGTAAAACAAAACAAAAAATTTTTTGTTTCGATTCTTCGTTTTTGTTGTAACAGCTTTTTGCAAGTTGAAAACCAATAAAGCATAGGAATAACACTACATTAGAATATCTATCTATCCGTCGATCTGACCTAGCAAATTTACATATGTTAAGTGTTGTAGACCCGTGCTAGCGGTTACAAATGAAAGAACCCACAAGTATGTAAAGTGTATAAAATATAATATGTATTTATCATAAAGAATACAGGGGCCACTAAAGTGGTATGAGAAGAACGTGTTTGTAGCATGCGGTTAAACATCATATGAATGTCTCTCTTTTAGCCTCTGAAACCAGTGGTATTCATAGAACTGGTTGATACCAGTAAGTTCTGAAATAGGGGTGATTTGTACCCCACAACAGCTCCCTCCCGAGCTGTTCATTCCCTGGGGATGGTCGTATAGCTCTTTTTCCTGGGGTTGATCTCTATCGGGTAGGTCATTTTTCTTTTCCTGGAGGATCAGCATTGTCCAGTTGCTTGTGGGTGTTACCAAATCGAACGTGTCATATATCTGGTCCATTACCGCTTCTTTTTCAGCAGGCGGTTGTTATTCGTCATCAATTATACGTTTCCGAATTTGGTTTAAATGTTTCTTGTGCGTAAATCTTGGACCTTCGATAATGTAGGCTATCCGCCCTATCCTTTTCTGGACCTTTCCTAGTTCCCACATCGTGCTATTATTTGTGTGTACCCGGAAAAATACCTTTTCACCAGGTAAATAATTCTTTTTAGGAACTATAGTATTTGGCGGTTTCACCTGTTTTGGTAAAAGTTTCTCGAAGACCGGCCCAAGTTTTTTCACGAACATTAACTCTGCCGGCGACATCTTCGATGGAGTTCTTTCATTTGGCGTAATTCGGTAAACTTGTCAAAACTGTTGTAGCCTTTTCTTAGGGCGTTCCTTTAGCCTTTTTTAGGGCTCTTTTCAACGTGTCTACAAACTTCTCTGCCTGACCGTTCGATCGGGAATAATAGGTTGGCGTAGTTATGTGGTTAACCTGGAAATCCTCACAGAAGCTTTTAAAACCTGCTGAAGTGAATTGTGTGTCATTGCTTGACACTAGACAATCAACCATACCAAACCTAGCGAGAAACTCGTGAGGATCACTGATTATAAAATCCGTTGTTGGAATTTTGCATCGAAATACCTCAGGCCATTTTGAAAAACTGTCTACCACCATTAAATAATAGTTTCCGTCCAGTGGACTTGCATGATCTACGTGTATTCTTTGCCATGGGTAGTCCGTTTTAGGCCACGTGTTAAATTGTATTGGGGGTGCTTTTGCAGCCAATGCGCATCCCTTATACGACTTTACCCTGTTTTCTATATCAGTGCCCATACTCTTCCAGTAACCGTAGGACCTCATGAGGCTTTTCATTCGCGTAGCCCCAGTGTGTCCCGTATGAAAATCCTTTAGAGATTTCTTTTGTAGTGTAGTTGGGATTACTAATCTTTCTTCGTACAACAGTACCTCATTGCACATAGAATAAGTTTCTACCGTCGATTCCTTCGATTTAATTTTTTGTTTCATTTCTTTGAGTAAACTATCTTCTTCTTTATTATATCTTCCGAAGTGACTGGTAGTTCCTTGATCGTATTGCATAGTATTTGTATATAGTCCTTTTCACTTTGTAGTGACGCTATTACTGTGTCTTCTAGCGGTTCCCGTGATTTCGGGATTAATCGCGACAATCCGTCTGCGTGACTTAACTTCGCAGATGAAAGAAATGCCATACTGAAATCGTAATTCAGTAGAATGGTCTCCCATCTTTGCAGTCTGTTGGCTGTGTAAGTTGGCAGATCTATTTTTGGGCCAAAGATGGTTATAAGCGGCTTATGGTCAGTTTGCAATTTAAATTTACGACCGTGTTTAAATCGATGGAATTTTGTAACACCGAATATGATCCCCAGTGCTTCCTTTTCAATTTGGGAGTAATTCTTCTCGGCAGGAAGTAAAATTCTTGACGCATGGGCGATCGGCTTAGTGGACCCATCAGGCATCTTGTGCAAAATGCACGCCCCGATCCTATAAGAACTTGCATGAATCGCGACAATAATCTCTTGTTTCAGATTGAAATGAGTCAGGGATAAATCTGATGTTAATACATCTTTTTTATTTCTTAAACGCTGCCACTCAGGCGTCCAATCCCATTTTTTGTCCTTTTTTTAATAGTACATTCAATGGCGAACTCAATTCTTTTAATGAACGTTTAATAATAGTTCGCGAGCCCTAAAAAAACTCTGCAATGTAGTTACATTATGAGGTTCTGGTATATCTTTTATAGCTGTGGATCTGTCTGGATCAGGTTTCCTTCCGTCCTTATCTATGACATGACCCAGGTATTTAATTCGTTCCAACAAAAAAAATCGCATTTTGTTTCCTTCAATGTGAATCCGTATTCTTTTATTCTGTCAAACACTTGAAATACATGATCTCTAAGTTGTTCAACATTTTTACTATGCATAATAATATCGTCCAGATAGACTATTGCGAAATCCAAACCGCTTAGTATGAATTACCTGCAGAAAAATTGCAGGTTCTACTTTTATACCAAATGCTAATCTATAGAATTTATAAAGTCCTTTGTGCGTTGAGATACACAAAAGTTTGGAGCTATCTTCCTCTACTGGTAGGTACGCTTCGCTTAAGTCTATTTGGGAAAAATATTTTCCGCCATTTACCTCAGCGAATATTTCGTCTGGGTTTGGTAGTGGGTAGTGATGGTCCTTGAGCGCTGCATTCAATCTGATCGAAAAGTCCGTGTATACCCTAATCTCTTTAGATTTTTTTTCACATATATGGTGGGGCTGTCCACTCACTATAGTTAATCGGGGTTAAAATCCCAGTGTTTCCAATTCTTTTTTAATTTTTTCCCTCGAAGCGAACGGTACGCTCCGCGGCTTTTTGAATATTGGTTTTGCTTCGTCCAGCAATTTTAATCTCGCCTTTATTTTTGTGCAGCATCCAAGCTTTTCGGAGAAAACACTTCGGAAAGATTTTTTGAGATCGTTTTTGAGTTTGTCGGCTTCGGCCGTTAGGTTTTCGATTTTGTGACAAAAATCACTCATTGGCGAGTCTCATAATTCAAATTCCTGAATCCAAACGATCCCGAATATGTTTGTTGCGTACCTTAAAACGAAAACTTTTAGCTTTTTTGTCGTTCTTTTTAGTGACACATTAATAGCTCACCCTCAAAATCTTTTTTCACCAGTTACCGATCGATGCGACTTTATTTGTCTTTGTCATCGTGGGCTTTTCTATTCTCTTCCACGTGTGAAAATTTATAATTGATAAATCCGATTGGTGAAGGGTGAATTTTTGCAGTTTTTACGTAGCTCTTTTTTGCTACTTTTGCTCTGCAATATCAGGTCTTGTGCCTAATCGCTTGCATAGGGAACATGTTATTTTCCTTTGGTACAACATGCATTGTACGCATGAGGTCCTCCACATTTGCTACAACGGGGCCTGGGATTTTGTTTATCCTGATAATTTTGTGAAGGGTTCTCTTTGCGTCTTGGTTTGTAATTGCTGGCGGGCGGGTGTCCTTTATTTTTTAAGTGTATTTTTTTAACGTGAGCTATACCTGTTTCCTCTATGTTTCGGGAATCTTGCTTCATTGCCACGAACCGCGGACAATCTTCAGCCAGTTTCTGAAGCGTCAAATCAGGTTCTAATTCCAATTTATTTAGAACATGACGTCTTATATCGGCGTCTTTTGTGGCTATCAAACCTTGTGTGAATATTAAGCACTTAAAATTGTCCGTCGTTAATGACGACAATTTGAAATCGTCACAGTGCTTATTAACTATAGACGCAAATTGTCGTGTAGTACTGACTCTCCTTCAGTAAGATTCATGCATTTCCATCTTTTATGAAAAGGGCTCCTTTTTGGACAATACAACTCTATCAACAGTTTGATTGCCTCGTCAAACGATAATTCGTTGGTTTTTCTTGGTAGAATATAGTCAACGAATCTGTTATGTTCGGATGTACCTAACTTCCGTAGCAATAAACGAACCTTCTGTTGATCCGTCCATGCAATGCAATCAATCTTAAAAAGGTCTTCAAATCTTTTTAAATATGCCTCAAACGTTAGGTCTTCCTTAGTAGCATAGTGAAATGTAGCATAGCTGACAAGATCGCATTTTGGGAAAAAGCTGTGCTGGTTTCTTCTCCGCTGTCCTTATTCTCTAAAACTTGCGTTAACAAATCCATTTTTAATCTGACTGGTTTTGTTGCTCTAAATGTAATTTTTTCAATTCGAATATATGTTCATTCATTTCTTTCCTATCTTTTTCCTGTTTTTCCTCGAAGAATTTCATTAAATCTAATTGCTTTTCCAATATTTGTTCGTTCATTTCTTTCTTTTCTCTTCCTCGTTTTTCTTCAAGATATTTTATTAAATTTAATTGTGTCTCTTCGTTTTGTTTCTGGATTGTCAATTGCTCTTCTACAAACCTTTTTTCAAGTTCTAATTGTTGACTTTGGAATTTCACTATTTCCAAAATTTGTTTTGCAAACTCGTCCATTTTGATTTTTTTTTTACGGTATGGAATTACTTAATAAGACAAAACAACCCAAATCGTGTATTTACTTTTTCTATAGTACCCACTCCATAGAAAAAAAAAACTTTACAAAATTCGTACCTGGTTATTAAGCGAATATTTCTTTCATATATTTATTTCCTCGTGTGGTAATTTTTCTGAGAAAATAATTCGGCGTTTGCATTCATACAGAAAGCAGTAGATTTCGTTAGTCATTTTTTCAATTTTCGTAACGTGTAAGTACTGGGTTCAATTTCTTGTTGATCCTACACATGTTTTCCTCTTTTTCCCGTAAAAAGAAAAGTTACTTATCTGTGAAAGAGAATGTATAGCATTTATTTAATATTGGCTATTCTTTTCGATTTCTCTGCGAAAAAGAATGTTCTTTTTTTCGTTACTTTATTTATCGTGCTTAGCGAAATCGTTTTTTTTTTCTTCTTCGATGTGCAGTCTAGTCGACCAGCGAAATGTTTATTTTAATCGGATTAAAATCTGACGTCTTTTTTAACTTGTGCAAATACTCGTTTTAGCCAATAAAATAAAATATATCATTTACTTTTGCTTTTCCAACGCTAATGCCTTTTAACCATATGACGTATTAGAAAGACATGCTTTTTAGAACGACAAAATTTTTTTGTACTTACTGAAAACTTGGTCTCGTTAATTCAGTAATAATAATTTTTCACTCAATTCGTCTTATGAATTCTGTTTAAGCTCGTAGTTTACGGTTTATTAGCTGTTTTGACAGCAAGATAAGTTTTTTTGACGACGTCTTTGTAAAATCCTTTTTCGGCAAGAATTCTTCTCTTTTTTCGAAGTGTTCTTTATCCCGTATTTGTCGAACATTGTTTTATTTTACAACGTAAACAAGTAGTTTTCCCCGTTCTTTACCGAACTTTTGAAAAATAAATGCTTTTGAAGTTTCGAACTTCCCCCGAATGTAGGAAAAAATTATTTTGAATATCCGCGTCTGTTTTTTTTTGTTTGTTTCTTTCTTGAATCCTTTTGGCCGTTAAATGCTGTCTTCCAATGGCTGTGAAATTTAGAGTGAATTCGTTGCCCAAATATTCGTCATTCAGTTGTTCATAGCAATTATTGTAGATTGATCCGAGAAGTTTTTGAATCGTCCTCGTCAGCCAGTTGTTGTAGACCCATGCTAGGGGTTACAAATGAAAGAAACCACGTATAGTGTAAAGTGTATAAGATATAATATGTATTTATCATAAAGAATACAGGAGCCACTAAAGTGGTATGAGAGGAACGTGTTCGTAGTATGCGGTTAAACATGGTATGAATGCCCCCATTTAGTCTCTGAAACCAGTGGTATTCATAGGACTGGTTGATTCCACTTAGTACTCAAATAGGGATGATTTGTACTCCATAACATTAACGCATCTTATAAGAATATGTCTCCTTTGTCGCTCCGTTACTCAATATACTGAAATATCGACTGGCAGATTACGTTAAGAAGCCGGAAGATGCCGACACTGTTAGCCCATCAGCAATGAAGTTGTGAAAGTAATTACAACAGTTTTTAAATCGAAAATGAATTACAGCAAGTAAACAAGATCCGCTAAACATTTAGCAAAAACAAATAACAGTAAATCTATTAAAGTCAAAAGAAAAAATGTCCAACCAGTTTTTAAAACATGTTTTTTTTAACTTTAAACTACAGTTGTTTCCATATTTTTATTGTAAAAAATATACATTAGAAAATTTTTCGTGAAAAAGCAACCTTTATCATGAAACTTTTTTCTCTAATATATATATTTCGGCCATTTACGTAACAATGTCGGAAGATGCCGACGCGAAGTTGGGTCAGGTTCTGGATAAGTAACAATATTTCTATGAAACCCCGCCCGTCTAATGGTCAGTTCGTCGTATTTCCGTGCTTAATTCTGAAATGTCATTTTAAAATGTGGCTAAGCATCTTTATGAAATGATTTCATCAACCCGTCTGTTGATCTGTAACGGTCTAATAACATGTGCGGCAAAATTACAGAATAACTAACAGCTGTAAAATTAGCAGACAAAATAACAAATCATAATTTATATAAAACTAATTAGAATGATAGTCTCAATCGAACTCGCATATTTTAACATACGGAAACTATTTTTAAGATATTTTAATATTTAAAATACAGAATGATTCACGCTCGAAACTGGTAAATCAAACAAAATAGCTAAACCCGCGTAGTTATATTATGTGTACAGGATTTGTAAGAATTTCCAATCAGTATAAAAACCTTTGTAGATCAATTTCACACATTAAAATTGTGCGACATCCGTAGATAATTGCATTGTAATGCATTTTGTATAAATTGTGTCATTATTTCTTTGTTGTCTGCGTTGTTACAAGTTTATGACTGTTAACTATTCTGTACTTTTACCGCATTTTCACTGTTAGCCGGGCAGATGTCAGGAGAGCATCATTCGAATAACAGACCTCGATTTTGCTTTCTTTTCGTCTTAAGTCTCATCTTTCGATTATTGTTTCCATTTTATTTCCACGTTCTTCCATTCCTGTATCCGTCATTTTAAATGCATCGCCTACCCCGTTACAATTTAAACCCACTCTTTAACTTCAAATATTTACCCACCTCACACTTTCCATAATTCCAGAATCCCGCCAATTTATATGCTCGCAACTTTCAAACGACCAACCTCTCTTTCCTTTTATCAATAAGCTCTGTGTTTCTCTCCATCTCGTTTCCCCATCTTGATTTTATTTATCGTCGACATTTCTGGCCCATCTTCAGTAGAAGCCATTTATTATTCGCAATTTGATCAGATTAAGCCGCCTTCTTAATACATAGACTTTTTCCTTGATGGCCGAAAGCGATTCAAACGAGTCATTCATTTGAATATCAGTTGCGTTATTTTTTTATTAATATTTTTTCTTGTTACTTGGAATATAGTCTGAGTGGCTAATAAATGTGTCTAACCTTTTGAAAATATCTATAACGAGAAGGTCATTGAAAATTATACATCCATCTCACTCAGACTATCAATATCAATGTATTCATATCTATCACACACATATTCTATGTCTTTTCCTCTGCATAATAAATCTATGGTTATATCAATATATATATATATATATATATATATATATATATATATATATATATATATATATATATATATATACCAACCCACACACATATATATGTTTGTGTTAGTGTATATATATTAGTGATGGGACGATTTCAACTTTTTTCCAGATTCCGATACAATTATCGATTCTGTTCTAAATGTCCTATTCCGATACGATTCCCGGTTCCGATCTTTTTATATTTTATAAATATTTAATTAGAGATTCGCTTTTTAGTTTTTTGTTTGTAAATTTGCAAATTATTGCATAAACCCCCGGGAAATTTCCGCGTATATTTCTTCTCCAATGTTTTCCTTGTAATTGATTAAAAATTGTAAGACAAGAAAAAAATATTTTGATTTAAAACAAAGCCACATTGTATCAGTTCGTTGTTAGTGTACAGCATGCTACTTGAAAGTTTTCATAAACAGTTGAAAATAGTCGACGATTGGTAGGCAAAATGAGAAAACGATGTAAGAACAAAATATTAACAACGCCCCCCTCACATTGTTATGAACGAATTTTTAAATAATAATGTTACTATTTAGAATACCATTTTTAACATGGGTACAGTGTGAACCTTGTTAACTATTATGTGCCTTCCTTCTATAAATAAAGTTTAAATTTTATTTTAATTATAGAAATTTGGGGGATTATTTAAATTGATTGGCCTTGCTGTAGAAAAATAAAAACAAAACCGAGATGCAAATAATAATAATAATAATAATAATAATAATAATAATAATAATAATAATAACAACAACAAATTTGTAGATTTACCATTTCCAATCTCTATTTCAAAATGAAATATTAAAAAAAAACTTGACAGAAAGAAAAGCAATCATTTTAGTATTTAGAGTAGATGATCAGTTTCAAATATAAATTTAACGTAAAAAATCGGTAATTATTTTTTGGGACGCCAGTACTCCAGCACGCCAGAGTTCAATCCGCCATTTCGGTGTGTCAAAAAGTATGCACGTGAGCTGAATTCGATCCCGTCATAGAAACAAATTTCTACAGAAAAAAAACTTGTACATTTTTATCTAGCAAATAAGCATAAAATTACATAGGAAAACCCACGTTTATTATATTTTTAAATCCTACAACGGAGCTGAAGTCGATGTTTTGCTTCTAAAACAAAAGTAACCTTTTTTATAAATTTTTACGTGGCGTCCTGGGGAAATATTTTTCTAATGGAATAAAAATTAATGAAGTTTATTTTTACAAGAACATCTATACATTTATCTAGTCAATAAACATAAATTTACGTATGAAAAACTACGTTTATTATTTTTTCAAATCCAACTTATATTCTAATATGAATTTAGATAAAAATAGCACCGTTACATGTTAAGGCTGGCTTTCTAAATAATGTTATTATTTCAGCGCGGTCAGTAACTTTTATTGGGTGGATTTCTACCAGCAATTTGTTTTATTAATAATTTTCAAGTCATTATTGAGACTCGAAAGATATGATCCTATTGTGGCATTCATTTTTACTGATTCTGACCTAACGCTCGACACGACTTGTTTTTCGAACCGAGTAATTTCGAGTAATAAAGTCTATTTAAAACAATCCCAGTATTCCTATTATATTAAAAAATGTTATATTTGATTATTTGTAAATGTAAATTTGTAATTCAATTTTCCCAATTTTCTGTATAATAACATGTTTTTTTTAACCGTTTTGGTGAAAAAAAAAACAACTAAAAGCAATGACGCTAGCGATTAAATATTTGAATTAAGTTTCCATTTTCAGGACTTAAAAAATAAATTGAATTTAGGTAAATATGGCAGCCGTAAAATTTTATTTAGATTTTTTTCAGAAAGTTATGCATAAATCTTTTAATAAAATAGTTATTTAATAAAACGTTATAATTATTTTTTTTCAATATTAAATTTTATACTCTTTCGGAGGGTGGAGGCTGTTTTTAAAACTAAATCTTCCCCAGAATTTTCTTTAATTTTCTATTTTTGAGCGATTATTATCAAGACGTCTCAGATATAATCCCCTCATGTCGGATATTATTTCTCGTTCTCACATAGCACTCGATGCTACTTTTTTTTACTCAATAAACGCTTTAAAATAATTTAAACCACTAATAACTTAGCCAGCTAGGTAGAAAAATCGATTTTGCCCATTTAAAAACAACAGTAAATAAGAGTAAATATTTAAAAAAAAATATTATGCGGTCTGTAATCTCGTTTTCGAACTTAATAAACGCTTTAAAATAAGTGAAACTACTAACAACTTAACCAGTTAGGTAAACGAATAATTAGAAAATCGATTTTATCTTTTTTAAAACAACAGTAAACAAGTAAAAATATTTTTTTAAAATATCATGGGGGTATAGTATCTTTTAAAAACAAAACTCCATTTAAAGAACGGTGATAAAATGTGTTTTCAATCGATATTTATTCAAAATGGATGAGTTTTCCTACCTAGCAAAAATAGACGAGTTTTCCTGAGACGAGTTTTCCGGGCACCACCAAAACCACATTTTAAAAGAAGTTTAAACCAAATTTATTCAGGTATGTAGAAGAGTCTTGCCTTTGCTAGCACTTATTTGTTGAGTATTTGTTTATTATTTATTTTCTTTTTCTGTTAATTACAGTAATAAATGTCCCAATCCAATTCTGCTTTTTGAGGGTCTTTTTTAAGTTTAAATGTAGATATAATGTCCTTTTTAATTAAAAAAATCTTCAAAATGATTTTCTTCATGTTTATAATCCAAGATTTTGATGAATTCAACAGAGATTTTCATCTATATTTTTGACTTGCGTCCAAAGAGAAGTTCAACAAACTTAAATTATTTCGAAAGAAGCCGATGGTAAACACCGCCAATATACAGCTGGCGCCAACGAAATTTAAAATAAACTTCCAGAGGATTTAAAACCTTCTAATAATCAAGTGCACTCCCTCGAGTGGGGGCATATAGTCATTTAGCAAAGCGATGCCAGATGTTTACAAAACGAATAGGCAAGCTACCTCTCAATAAAAAGACCAATAAATAAATGAAATAAAACGCTGCGAATCAATGAATCTGTAAGTGAGATTTATAACCCATTCTGTGACCCTTCTAAATCTTATTTTATAAATAAAAACTTCTAATAAAAAAAACAAAAAATGTTGTTTGTTTCATTTTTATTATAAAAAAAACTTTTAAGCTTAAGTTTAAGAATCGATTTGGACTCAAAAATTAGGTTATATTTTTTCCGATTCCGATACCCTCCAAAATTTCGATTTTTCCAATTCCCGATTCCGATTAATGTTCCCTACTCTTATATATATATATATATATATATATATATATATATATATATATTGTGATTGCAACGTCTTTTCAGACAAGTGCCACTCCCTCAGACACTTAAAGTCCATGAGCCCAAAAGTGACTTCCATCGCCACAGGACCAGTTTAATAGACAAATGCCTGAGGGAGTATCTATACACAGATGATGTTACAGAGTCTTAGTTTTGTACGACAGCTAACTCTCTCTCTCGGTTCAAAATGTTGAGATCCAGCAACAAGCAAGAGCAAGATAGCCAGCAACAAGTTAAACTGCAGACCAGCTTAATGCGGGTACAGGTATTCCGCTTTATGTTTTTTTTTAATCAGAGATTTTCTTCTCCTAGAAATGTTGCCTTCACCACGGCTTATGGGAGCCGTCTCCACCCCAAACACACACACATCCATACACATAAACACACACGGTGCTAGTTAGCCGTTGACCCCGAAAAAGGGTTCTTTCGCCCTTTTGAAGGTCTTGTTTTTAATCCTTCAGCCACTCTCCTCACCAAACAAGTCTGGTGGAGGAACCAGTTTAGTCGCCGGTGACCCGACCATGAGGAAGGTAGTACTGGGTTACGTGGTACCAGTAGCATATAACATGACCTGACACACATATGTATACACACATATATATATACACACTCACATATATACACACACAAATATATATTCGTGTGTGTGTGTATTTACTTTAGAATAATGAAATGAAATATATCTACTGATATGCAAATCTAGTGACTATCCGTCTCCCAAAAATATTATTAGATGTAATATTTTATAAACGACAATCCCAGCCAAAGACCATTGCTCAATATACAAGATACACAAATGAATGAAAATTCGTGTATTTAAAGTTTATGATTTGAAAAAGTTAATATTCAAATATAGAATTTTTATTGTTTGAAAACAAGGAATACAATTGAATAACTCTATTTCCTTAATCCATGAATGTTCGATGCTTATTCATCTCCTCAGAGGAAAAATATTAGCAAATGTTTTTTATTGAGTATCACCTTATTTGCTAAAGCAATAAACATAGAAAATTAAAAATTTTAAATATTTCTTGCTTCTATTGAAGATCGGCCAGAAATGTCTTAAATTTTTCATTTTCTATGTTTATTGCTTTTAGCAAATAAGGTGCACACCAATAAATTAATTTGCTAATAGTTTTCCTTTGAAGAGATGACTAAGCATCGAAAACTCATGGGTTAAGGAAAAAGATTTATTCAATTGTATTCTTTGTTTTCAAACAATAAAACATTTTATATTTGAAGATTATCTTTTTCAAATCATACAATTTAAATACATAAATTTATATAAATACATAAATTTATATATATATATATATATATATATATATATATATATATATATATATATATACTAGCAATCGGTGCCCGGCGTTGCCCAGGTGTTTTGAAGTGTATGCTGAGGAAAAAAAACGGTCAACTTTTTAAAACTTTGACCCCTATTATGACCTCTTAACATTTATTGTTTAGGGATCAAGTAAAGTTAATAAGTTAGATCCATGTCTAAAGAATCTATATATAAAATATCACGTGTTTAGACCCTAAATTGTAGGAGGAGTTTGGTAGAGTTCTCAAAGGTCAAATTGTTGAATATTGACCACTCAATCGCCAAATTTCTGTCGAAAACCTATCACATCGATTTTTCCAAATCTCAGTACCCTGTATATCAAATTTCGAATCTGTAGGCTTAAAATTGACAGAGTTTTAGCGTAGGGAAATGCACACAGACGCACAGACACACACAGACACTATCACTTATATATATATATATATATAAACATAAACATCATATATATAAAGATAATAGTACGCCATATATATAACAAAAGACCATTATTTACTGAAGTGAAAGGAAAACCTGGGGGAACTTTACCCAAAAATAAATCTATATTTTTTGTGTGTATTGATAGTCTTATCAACACCCCTTTTTTTCTATTTATTTAAAAAGAAAATACAACTTTGTTATTTATGAGTCGTGGAATTGCATTCATCTACAAAAGATCTAGCTAATGTGCATACTTTTTATCGTTTTTAATTAATTCCCTATTAGTTTTTTTCGGTTCTCTTATACGATGATCATCTTTATTTAACTATTACGTGTAATTATATTCATACATATATTCTATATGATTTATATTTGCGTAATATTTGCGTAGAAATGAAGAAAATCAAATTTACTGTGTGTTTATCGTGTTGCCATAACAACGTGACGTAGCCAAGGACGGTAGTGGACGTGAGTGTGTGTGCGTGTGTGCGCGTGTTTTCGTGCTGTGTTTATATTATGCATATTGTTTCGTATCTTATCAACTTTTTCGAATCTATGTGTACAGTAATACAAACCCGTTTTTCGAGCTGAATAAATATGTTACATTGAATAAAAACACGAAAAATATATCCAGTTTGGTAGAAAAGTAACTTATCTTGCCTTTAATAACATTTATTTGTTATATATTGTTTTTTTGACAACTTTTTCGAATCTATGTGTACAGTAATACAAACCCGAAATTAAAAGACCACGAGTGAACGCGCGTTTTATATAAAAATAAGTATTTTTAAATTTTATCTTTCTAGCTTGAAAAAAAAGTTTTAAAATTTTATCAACCGGCATAATTTATTTTTAAATATTAAAAAATGTCAGGAAAATTAATTTTTGCTAGATTTTCAAAACATTGTTTTCGTGTTGTGTGTACGTGTCTGCGGCTAGCACCAGAATGGCGGCCGTGATGTCGTAGGTTGGATTGTTAGATTGTGTAAGTTTCGTATTTTTTTAATTTGTAAATAACAAGCTATGAAAAAAATTAAACCCTTCCAAGATGGACAATAAATAAAGCCATAATATTTTATGGTAAAGGTAAGAGCTTAGGAACCATAGTTTTTTAGGAGATGTGATTATTGGATTAACCAATCAGAAATCGTCTGTGGCACACACATCTCTGTTTATATATATATATATATATATATATATATATATATATATATATATATATATATATATATATATAAATAATTGGATACTTCTAACTGCTGCAAGTTTTGTTTTTTTCTGTGGACCGGCCAGGCTTCATTATCACAGAGCTAATCAAGTTAAAATTTATTTTGCAACTTGATTGCATTCATAAATCTATATATTGATAAACGACAGCAGGCAGAATGCGCAGGGTTGTTATGCATCTCTTTTTCGTTTTTGTGCTGACTGAGCGCTGTATGCTCGGCTGTTTGACGGCATCTAATCCTTTTTTGATGATATGTAATGCCGATTATTTATTATTTTGAAAGAAACTCTTTGTATGCTTGTGTGCTTAATATTTAAACAAATATTTATAGATTAATTTGCTTTGCAATAATAATTTTTGCTAATAATTCGTCTTCAGACGACACACTTTATTAAACCATACATGAAAGCTGACAGGTATATCAATATACGAGAGTGAAACGGTGAGTAACAGTAGGAGTGACTCAACAAATGGAGCCTTACATATAGTTTAAAGTGATACACGGCATCGGCTTGTGGTATACGACTAATTCCGGTCAACATTTTCTTGCCGGCCGGAAATACATACTTAGCAAACAATTTTCACAAACTAGAAACTGATCTGAATCATTAAATCATTTTTGTAGGCGTGAGAAATGGTTCGGCTCCGTTTCAGAAGATTCCCTATTCCAGGAATCTCATCCACTTTTTGAAGATATTCGCTTATTTCTGATCGCCTGAGATGCCCTATTGATGAAAACAGACAAGTTCGTTCACAACTATATTTGTACGCAGTGAAAATGCCACATCAGGAGAGATCCTTACCCTTCTTTTGGCCGTCATATCTTATTGAAGTAGGAGGTATATAAATAATGTATGGTTGCTGGAGAATTTAAAGAATTGAAGAATTGGTCTGGCATTGGCCTTGACATTTGGCATTAAAGGTAACTTCAACGTATTTAAGTTTTTCGAATTCCCCACGGGCCTTAGTATTCATCATCTCTCAGATTCATTTCTAGCCGTGATTGAGTCATTCCCTTTTTGAAGAATTTGTACAAATTGTTGGTTTTCATTTTAAGTATTAGTTGTATGTTACCTGCTAACCATTTTCACAATTAACGACTCAAAGACATAGCACATATACCGGTAATACAACACAGAGGACTTTCTATATATAGACAATTTAGATAAATCTATTATTATGCGAAGAGTAGGCAAGTTGTAAGAATTAAACAATAAGATGAAAACGAACAGTTGTTTTTGTTTGAAATTATTGTTTATTTAATTTTATAAATCTTGTTGCTTTACTTTTCCAAAATCGTTTACTGGCGATGTATGTGTGCACCTGTGTATTGTGGAAAAGTTCCTCTTCTCAAAAATTCGATCAACTTAAATTTGGCACCCTTCTAACTGTGGCTGTGGTCAAATCCTGTTAAATATTTAAGCTCTATTTTAATACTATTAATATTATTATTTTTTAATTTATTCAATTTTATGGCAATAGTCTACGCTATAGTGCTTTTTAATTTGATATCTCAAATTTCCTCAAAAATATATTATATACTATATAATTGCCGAAGCCAAAATAATAAATTCTCCCTGACAAAGTCCATGCATTCTGATTGGCTGAGACCTTAAAATTCTATTATTTCAGATTCCAGCGCTTCCGTACTTAAATGAACGTTTACCCAACATTAAAATATGACGTCGCGACAAAACATATTTTTGCCCGGCAATGCATCTAATTATAAACAAAAAAAAACTTCTGTTTTTACATAAATAGAAAATACTAATTTCTCGATGTAAATACACATTACTAAAATGCTTCTTCTCTGGATATCTCTAAATATATATATATATATACATTGAGTTTATTTACATTTTTGATTACTTGCATTTTTTATTTTTACACATTCGTACCTATCCGATTTCTTTACGGTTCGTGAATGCATGCGTTCGGTTGAACATTCATGTTTACAGTATATTTATACTTTGTAATCTATTACTGCTGATATAGCAATAATTTTTCCGTTAGTTTGTATACATCATCATACTTATCCGATTCATTTACGGTTAGTAGATGCGTGTGTTCGATTGAGCTTTCTTCTTTACAGTATATTTATATATTTTGTTAATTTATTACTGCTTATAGAACAATTATTTTCCCGTTAAAATGTTTTACTTGTAGATTTCTTTAAATAGCCTTTTTGACTTAATATATAAACTCTTAATCCACTTATTGTGTTATCACGTATATAATTACTTTAGTCTTCACACTTATTGTGTTATTACGAAAGAAAAATACATTTCTTGAACTATCAAATATTAAAAATTGTATAAAATAATACATTAAATCATTATGTTAGTGTTAAAACTAACTTAATTATTTTGAATAAATGATTTATTTTATTACTGGATAATACAGCAGGTGTTTTTTTTTTTCATGTTTTATGTTCGTGATAATACAAGTGTTTTTTTTATTTTATTTTTTGTTTCGCAACAACACAGGTGCTGTTAAAACTAAAGTAATTTTATTCAATAAATGCTTTCGTTTTTCGTGCATTGACTCCGTGACTACGTTCTGTTCGTTTGCGTTAAAAATCAACTGTATCCACTGGTGATATCACAGACGGACATTTTGTGTTATTACTGCGGACTATATTGAACTAAAAGTAAAAGGACGGGAGTCGTTGGTTTTAATAGACGAGATTTTTCAGCTGTAATTTTAATTTAAAAATCTGTTATTTTTTAATTTATGAATAAGAACAGATACTTTAAATATGAGCTTAGCGATAACAAATCTGTCATGCCTACATTTGACAGAGCATATCTTCTTGAATTTAATACTGAAATTGTGTAGTTTATATTTAAGCGTGACAGTCAAAAGAAAATACATGGAAAGATAAAATTGTCGCCATAAAAAAGATGATATAATTCCATTTCCATTCAATGTAAACTGGTTTTCTTTTTTGTTTTTGTTGTTGTTACAGACTAGCTACTAGTGGCCAGTTGTGTACAAATCCCCAAAACGATAGAAGCCTTCTAGCATGTCTGAAAGTGACACAATACAATTCATGTTCTCTACCGATCCACGTTATGACAACAGGACCATTGCCAGCGTCCTCAAAATGCATCGCTGTATTGCCACAAATAACAAGAACGTGCTCAGTTTTCGTTCAAGGTCATGGTATTTGGTGTGGTTTCAAGTGAAGACCACATCATGTCACCTTACATCTTCGAAGTCAGCTTGAACGTCAACACCAAAGTGTACCTGGATGTGCTGAAGTGTCTGGGGATCTCCTGGTGCAATCAGGTTGCCGTTAACAAACCCTGGCACCGGCCCACAAGTCTAAAGAGGCCCAGTCTTGGCTTTAGAAGAAGGGCTACAACTTTATACCTTCTCTTACTGCCTCCTCATTCCTCGATTTGAATCCGTTGGGCCACTTCGTTTGGTAATACGTCGAGAATATCACTAATATGACTTACAGCATCAAAGCTAGCCTTCTCGCTGCCATCATGTATGCCGAGTATTCGCCGAGCTCCCGCCGACGCATGTAGAAAAGGCATTCTCCCAGTTCCGGACCCGTATCAAGGTGGTGATTGAGGCTAAAGGTGGCTACATTGAATAGATGTCAACTCTACTAAATAATCTAGTTATCTGAATTGATTATTTTAATAAAACTTTTAAAATAAAGTTTTAGCGTTGTTTTCTGTAGGGCGACATTTTCATCGTTTCACCTTAAGCTTGACAGACAAAATTAAATTATAGTTTAAACTTAAGTGCGACAGATTAAAGAAATTACATTTCAAAATAAAGCGTGAAATACTAAAGAAAATAGTATTTCAAACTTGTGAAAAACTGAAAAAACAATTTAGAGAAGAACATGTATTTTATATGTGTAGCTATGCAAATGATATTTTATATTGAAACGTGACAGCCTAAAGAAATGCCTTTTTATTATTTAAGCGTAATAGACCCACGGAAATTATTTTAAAATATACGTGATATCTTTTAACTGGTCTATTAATGAGCAGGCACATGTCCTCATTGTGTTTAGCGGATAAAATGACATTCCGTATTTAATCATGTCCAATCAACGAAGATACTATATCGAACCAAACGCGACATACTAACCATCCTTCTATTTCAGAATTAATCATGACAGAACAAAAAACATACCATTTGAATTGTCACCGTTTTAGACCCACTAATGAACAAAGCATTTTATAATGATATTTGCACTAGGAATGGTACATATTTCTATATTAGTTGCAATATTTATAAGGATGATACGCAATACGTATCATAAAGCAGATTGGGTAAATTTTGAAGACCGTAGTTTTATTTGTATTTCCTTCTAGGTCGAAAAGTTTTCATTTACTTCGTTCTAACCATGGAACATATATTCAGAAGTAATGGGCGAAACAGTACTTTTCACGCTCAAACTTGATATCGCTAGAAAAGGAGCCATACACTATGGGGACTGTGAATTATTAGCGCACGAAGAAAGACAGTAATTATCAAATATTTTGAGTCACCCTAAGTCGTCTGTATGAACGGGTTATGCTTCACTAGCATAGACCTTCACTGTTTTTCCAGGAGATTTTATATTTAACACGTTGGCATCTCTTGCTTTACTTCCTACCGCGATGCGACACAAGACCGGAAAGTGGGTTGCAAAAGCAAGTGCCTCCAAAGGCGCCCTCTGGTTCTGACAAAAGTAGCCATGAAAATACTGTCGGCAATTAACGTTTGGTATCTTAGGTGATCTCTTTTTAAAAAAACATACAACACTTGGGAGAGTGCACCTTCTGGACAAACAGAACTGTCACGACATCGATATTTATTTCATTCCCATCGCAAGATGCCAGATAAGGCTGGATCAAGGAACAGAGTCTTTAAAGATGTCATCTGTATCTCCCAAAAGACGATGGTATTCCCGGTAGATTTGCGTCAGACGATCAGCAATAAACATCTCCTAAAACAAAGAAGGTAATGCCAGGGAATGTGCAGTCCTATGCCTTCGCTGTCACATATCCCATTTTGACATGGAGCTGTAATGGCAGTCGATAGTCTGCGGATTCGATGTCAAGAACAGATCCTCCATGACAGTCACGGGGCTTTTATCGATTCGCTAGGAAAATGTTCATTTATGACTAATAAGTAAAATCACCTATTGTATTCCGTTTTCGTTTAGACAAAAAACAGGCTTTAGTTTTTTTTTTCTCGCACAACAGAACAAGCATTCCTAAGGTGCTTTTTGTTGTCAGCATTCATTTTGTTTACACTTTAATCTCTGTTAATGTGGTAATCTCTTAAATCCGTAAGATTTGATAAGTAACTGACAAGGTCAGCGATTCTACTAAAAACATTGGACTCAAGTTTATTTGCATATAACTCCAATGTAATCAGGTGTTGCCGTTTACATCATATAAGCGACAACAGTTAGATGATGTCTAAATCATCATCATCATCATCACAGAAAGCGAAATGAGAAAGAAATCACATATTTGTTTTAGCATTATTGACTTGCCTCCGACTACATTTCTCATTGTCTCTAGATGCTCATATTACGAGTCATTAAGAACACACACATATTTAAATACTTTAAAATATGTAAAATATTTTCCTTATCTTGCAATCGAAGTGAATCCAACAGCATCGCAGGATGATGAGATAATGAAAAGGGTTTCGGAAGCAAACTAATCTACGTAGAGCGCGAATAGGAACGGCGTCTACTCAATCCGAAATATGAGTCATGCGGTTGGGTTGTAGGAACAGTGCTGTTTCTGTGTCACACATGCGGTACAAACATGGAAAGCAGAGTATAAGACAAGATGGATGGTCATCATGTGTCAAACACGACAAGATAGTTCATCTCTCTCTTTCTCTCTCTCTTTCTCATATATATATATATATATATATATATATATATATATCAAAAATGGCAATTAATAAAAACCTGAAGAAAGTGCTCAATACTATTGTAGAGCGGATATGCGTTTTCTGTAAAGTCTGACGAGGTTATTGGATCGCCAAACACGGTCCGGTAACTGAAACATAATGTAACTAACCAGAAAAAACGAAAAACGGTAATAAAAAAATAAAACGTATATATATATATATATATATATATATATATATATATATATATATACACACACATCTATAGAAATATATTTTCTTATAATATATATCAATCCTTATTTAAGAAGCTCAATGCAATTACAGAGCAATATAGAAAATAAATGACAAAAAGTTATATTCCAAAATTCGTGATGTTGACCATCTTATAATTTATTCCTTTAATTCAGTTGAGTCAAGAATTGTATAAGTCAACTGAATTAAAGGAATGAATTATAAGATGGTCAACATCACGAATTTTGGAATATAACTTTTTGTTATATATATATATATATATATATATATATATATATATACTTATTAAGTTTTAATAATTAGTTATTATTAATTATACATATATATATATGTATGTATAATTAATAATAACTAATTATTAAAACTTAATAAATAATATTATTCAAAATTGAAGCGGATCACGGTTTAAACATACAGGGATAAATAATAGAGTGGCTCACACAAAATAAAGGTGAAAAAGAGTGTGCTATATAAGGTGATATAGAGAAAACAATAGTACTGGCCTTTTGTAAAACGAAAGTGAAAGCATAGGATAAAGATGACAGTAAATAGTCATGTGGTTGGAAACCGTATTTTTCTTCATTTACTGATTGCATAAAGTTTGTTTATTTCAGCTTTTGTTATTTTATAGCGTTTTATAGAATGTATTCGTCTATAGAGAATCACTTTCTTTTTTGGATCATAAAAATATATTTAAAAAAACGTAAAATAGTAAAAACGTACATGATGTCACCCAGCTTCAATTTGTATACGTGAATAAAATGATAAAATTTCAAACTATTTTTTATTCAATTAGAACTTGATTTCAACGTGTTTAGCTAGTATGAATAAAATGGTGAATAGGAAATGCAGAATGAATAACGATAATAGAATTTGGAAACGTGACGTCCGCTCAATTACATGTCTATATGTTGCAATATAGATTTAACCTTGAGTATTCGCGTAGACCAATAAGAGGCGAAGATTAAGATCAGAGCTCCTTGCCAAGGTTATTCAAAACTCTTGCCAATTCACGTGGGATTACGCGCGGTTAAAAATAGATTTTAAGAATGAAAAAAGAAAACATTCATGGGAATATATTTTCTTTGATGAGAGTTGCAAATCATTATTGTTTATTAAGAATACTGAATCCAGTGAATTAAGTTTTACCAACAAGCTGTGTGGAAATTCTGTGGTTAATTAACGGTAACTGTTTCCTCCCACTCTCTATCTGTGGCTAAATCTAAACGGAGATTCTATAAACAGTTTCTTTCATAGAACTACGGTTCAACTGGTTCGTTTCCTGGCCGATTACAATATCGTAGTTTCCAAGTCCCATATAAACAAGTTCTTGTTGAACCGTCCATTAAATAATGAAATTCCACATAACTTACACCATGAACGATTACTACCTACTACATTACATCCATAACCTTTATCCGAAAACTGGCCTTCAGGCCTTGGTGTGTGGCGACTTATTTTAAAAACAGTGTTTATTACTCTGTCTATAAGGTTATAACCAACGTTATGTTCGTTTTTAAGGCTTAAACATTGGAATCATAGACAGCCTGATTGATGTAACCTGTGATGTAGTACTAATGTCCATTGCTTTTTATTGATTCGTCAATAATTATTATTTTAAATGCGATATTTTGTCCATTGTTCTGTGTAAGATCCAGCTGTCTTCTTCATCATCATAGTACAAAACATCCTACTGCAAAATCGGTCACTAAAATGTCTGTAAAATTATTTCCCAATCATGTGTTCTGCAAATGTCGTACCAACGGATTATTATCGCTTCGGGAATTTAAAAACTCATTACATTAAATTAACATTTACTTATATTGAAAAAAGTTTTTTTCCATTAAAAATCTGGTGATTTTTATGACTCTGTGTTTGAAAATTTAATTGTTGAGTGAAAGAGGGCAAACAGAAAATAAATCAGATGTATTTTATTATTTTCTAAAAACTTAAAAGCGAACAAGACTTTGGCAACAACCTGCTATTTATAATATGCATAAAACCCCGTATTCTTCGAACTTCGCATCAACAGATTTTCATCTTTTTATAAATGTTTACAGTTATAAGAATCGATTAAGGCTTACTTAAAAGCAAGTATAACATGAGTTGTCTTGCAAAACTAGACAAATTTTATGAGCACATTAAAATGGTGTTGAACTGAATGTAAAAGGGCATTGAAAAAAACGGGGACTAGATTTACGTTTAAATAGATTTAGTATTGAAATTATATATATATATATATATATATATATATATATATCGGTCACATGTGCTCTGTGTATACTAGTAAGATCGCGCCTTTTCTTACATTTTACCATATATCAATAAATGGATTACTCTTTCTCCTTTCCGTCTATTCGGTTCATCTCTGTGTCTGTATGTTTGATCATTTAACATGTTCTAAAGCAATTTTAATTAACTAAGGCGTAACATGCGAACGATCGATCACACAACGCATACTCATATTCAACAATGAGATGATGTTAACTGTTTCATATTGCAATTTGTGGGATTAATTGATAAAATTCTAAATGACGACTACTAAAAGTTCCATTTTTAAATAAAAAAAATAGCAGTAATTTTAGTAGTTTCTTTTAACTATGCAATAGTTGGATACGATGGATTACCGTTGCTACATCTGTAGAGATGCCACTCAAAGCATTTTTTCTTACATTTACATAGTACTAAACCGGCCTCGCAATCTAGTGGAGGATGGTAACTTCTGTTAGCTATGGTGACGTTGCTAGTCTTGCTCTACTCAATTAAGGAAGGTGCTTGACTATCTTCAAATCTGTTTTCTCCTTGCAATATAATCACAGAACGAGCTCGTTCTGTTACCAAACGAAAACAAAATTTCATATTTCTATCCGCGTGTCTAACATCAGGAAATATTTTCATGGTTAAAGTTACTTCCCTGCAGACGTCGTCATGGCCTAATTCATATCTACTATCAAAAAACACTTGTCATAAACTTTTCCCGGCGGTATTACAATTCTGTCCATTTTATTTATCATTTTCAAACCTCTCACAATATTCTTTATCATTAACAGTCCATTCATCTCAATGACTCGAGGGGCTTTTCATCATCTGTAAGACTCATTAAAAGGATAAATGATTTTATAAATGACAACTAAACAGGCATTATTATGATACATCCGTTATATATAAAGTAGTATATACATCCATTAAAAAAACATTAAAAAATCAGTATGTCCCGTAATTTTTGCACTAATATTCATATAAAATCCAAAGGTTACGTCAATAATTTGATTTTCAAATATAAATTATCATAATAATTTCTGGTGATTAAGGAAAAAGTGTTAATTTTTTAGTTTTTACAATTTTATTTTGGTCAGCGAGAGTTGTCTCATTTGCAATTTGCTTTCTCAGTTCTTCTTACTACGTAAAATGGTTTGTTAGGGGGGATAGAATAAAAGCATGCTTTTAAATGTTGTGTAATGGGACGGATTAATATTTATTTGTATAGAAATGACTATAAATTGTTGTTTATTAAAATATGAAGTATTGTAGGCCATACCTATAGAGAATAGGATAGCTGGACGAAAATATCAATTTAACATTTCGTAATCGTGCGTTCACGTAAATTTCAATTATATCTGAATAATGTGAAATTCAAAGATAAACAAGTGAAGCGTGCACTGTCCCCGTGCACGGTGAACGAGGCTTAAAAAATGGCTGTTTGCATTTGACCCCTCCCTTATTTAGTCCCAAAAGTCTCCCGGGGATATCAAATCCTAGTGAAAATGAAGAAACAGTGTAGTTTTAGGCCTAAACATATGTAAATTTGAGTTCTGCACCATACAAAAAAGAAATGACTTAGTCCATCATTTGCAGCCCCCCATTTAGCCCCAAAAGTCCCCAAGGCCTTAACATTTTCAAATTTCAATTCAGCACCATGCAAAACTGCTAAATAGACATATACAGAAAATCTTGGGCAAATATTGTAAAATAGTCGCAAACATGGTGCATTTTTATTAGCCCTAAAAGAGCCCCTGGGGTACACTCAGAAGTTATCACGAAGTAAAGACAACCAAAATTATATAGAAATCAATTAGTTACAACTTTTCAGAAAGTTGTATAAAGATCCAAGCCATCATTTCTTTTCATAAGCACAAAAGTGTCAATTTTAGCCATTTTAACCCGAAAGGCACCTGTGGCACTATATCTTAGTGGCCTGGTAGTGGTAGTTGTTAACACACCCTTCACCATGGCCGTAAGCGGAGGGATACACAGAAAAAAATGCAATCCCACGATTCCTTCCTTTTATCGACCTCTGTAATCATGGGACCGTTTCTAAGACATTTAGTGTGACACGTTGGTCGGTCACACAGCAGTGACCGGCTGGTAGTATCACACACCTCTAAGGGCCAACCTGAGTTTTCCCGGAAAATCCGTTATGTTACTTTTTTACTAAAATCGTGTTTAATGTTTGTGTCAAATTCCCAAAAATTCCAAAGCGTAGTTATTGAGAAAAGTGCGGACAAGCGAACGGACGAACGGAAGAACGGACGAAGGTGAATTTACAGGTCTACCCTTCCTTTTATCGGAGGAACCAAAAAATATTGATACCGTATTATTTTTTTTTCTTGTTAGATATGTTTTTTGTTTTGTTTTTTTATTATTAGAATGTTTCATGGGAAATGTCATAATTATTAAATTCTTTTTGTCTTATGTTTTTTAATAAAAACAAAATCAGATATGAGGGAAATTGAAAACAGCCCATCACTAATCTTATCGTCGTACATCTCCGTTCATCCCATATTTTAAAAACTGTCTTTGTTTTTTTATTATTTCAATTATTCAAACTGCTGTTGTCATATTGAATGTTCTTCTCACATTTCGACCGATGTGACCCTCGGCTTTCATCAAATGAGTATGTGTTAAAATTGGGATATTTGTTTCCATTTGTACCAAATTTCAGTGGAACCCTTTATGTGATACACGGGATTAGCTTTTTCTCGTCTCGTCAGTCATGACCAGGGGAAGTCTAAAGAGATTCCTAACAGCATTAGCATCGCTCGTACTGATCACTGCACCTTAAGCTTTCAGAAGATCACCACGTAGTATCAGTCGATGAAAATAGAAGTCCAAATAATACAAACAATATAAATTATAAATCCTTATCTAAAAAATATCGAACGCAATTCTTATTTTCTAAATCACTTCAAATATTTCAAACTGAAAATATCTTAACAGTTTTTGGTGCCAACATTGCCAGTTGAGTTATTAGGTGATAAACATAAAATTGGATTGAACGAACGATACACTTACGAGTGGAAAAATGCACTTAGCGGAAAAGTTAATGTCAAATGAATACACATATTGATATGAACATTGTTGATGGGAAAAAAGTTTTAGAGAATGCCAGCAAATTGCAACTGAGTGTCAGTAGAATTGTCTCCCGAGAAGATCTTTTATCTGATGACATTTATTAGACCAATACAAACCAAACAAAAAAATACGATAAAAGTGAATTTACAGACTAATTTCATTATCCTGTTACAACTTATTTTTTTATTCCTGTTTTGATTGTTTGCAAGCAAATAACGAAAATAATCAATTAGAGAAACTAACGGGACCCGTGAAAATCCCACGGTTAATTAAAAAAACAGGTTTTATATAAATACATCAGGAAATATGTCTACTCTCCTAATATCAATTATGTGCAGAAATTATCATCATTTCCCGAGGAAGGGAACATGTACATGCCGTTTGCATTTAAAATAGTTAGATAACTCAAACGTTGTGTAATATCTTTGTAACTTAATATGAATTTTCTTAATTTTACCGTCACGAAACGGAAGTACTAAGAGCAAGTTTACAATGTTTGTTGTCTACTTTTTTTTTACCTTACCAATATCCGGCCATGATATATCTTGAGGTACCAATGTTTAATCTACCGGTTAGATATCTATTTAATTTTGAATCGACTTATCTTCTCTCGGTAGAAAGAGTTCGTGGTGTATTGCCGCCCGTCTCAAAAATGACGACAAATCTGTTCATTGCTATTTTTTAGAACAAGAGTGAAGCACTATTTTGCTGCGCTAGTCTTTCCTGTCTGTCACATTTCCGAACTCTTCTCATGATTGTAAGAATACAAATTTAAATAATTTACAGTAGAAAAGTATATAATTATGATTTCGTTTAATAAGTTAATATCTTAGGGGGGGGGAAGTTCTTTTGTCAAACAAGACAAAAATGAAAATTGAAATTTTTTATAAAAAACATTTAAAAAAAACGCTACCGAAGTCTACCCAAGAAATACAATTTCAACAGTGTATTTCAAAGGTGGTTCAATAATAGTTTAGGGTAGTGTCAGTAAAAAAAGTATAGTGGGATTAACATTGAATGCTTGGTATTACATTGATAAAGGGCACATATTTCCAAGCACTCATACGCTTCAGTGGGGTAAAACATAGATTTTTTTAACACGACAATGATACAAAGCACATGAACAAGTTATACAAAAGATTTACTGGTCCTGGATATGACATTAAACTATATCCGATGATGAGGTCCCAGCTTGCGGGCTCTGGGGAGTGTGGAGCCACCCTTTAATTGCCATTGCTCGCAGGTCCACTCTGACCCGGAGTGGTAGTACCTGTTAGGGTCCCAACTATGGGTTAAATAGAAACCGACTTGCAAAAAAGCAAATATATTCTATTAAAAAAAATTTCTTCAAAATCACCGGATTCGGCATTAAATAACCTGAAAAGGGTTGATATGCCGTAAAACAAAAACAACAAACAACAAACAAAAGATTTACTAAAAATAAGGTTAAAGTAATGAAGCTGCCGAAACCGCCAGATCTACACCTAATCAAGAATCGTCGTTGGGAATTAAAATTTAGGATCCACAAAACGAACACCAAAAACCTAAACAAACTAAAACAATTTTGTATAGAAGAATAACGAAACATTAATAAAACCACATGCAAAAAATACGCGGAAGATTATAAGAAGCGTCTCATTTCTCATTTTTGACTAGTAACGGATATCCAACAAAGTTATAATTGTAGGTAAAGTAAACGTGTTGTAAACTATAAATTCGTTTTTCTTTTGTGTGTATTGATATTCATATTAAAACACTCTTTTCTATTTATTCAAAAAGACAATACAATTTGCTTATATGTGGGTTGTGGAACTGCATTCACTAACAAAAGATCTAGCTAATTTGCATATTATTTTAAGCATTCATTTTAATTAATTCCCTACTAGTTTTTTCGGTGTTCTTATGGGATGAGCATCTTTAGTTAACTATAACATGTAATTATATTCATGCAGATATTCTACATGATTTATACTTGCATAATATTTGCGTAAAAAGTTTACAGTAAACACAAAATTGTTTCTATATATATTTATAAATACATATATATTTTTTTGTTTACTCTATAAAAGTGAACGTTTCTCTGTGTGTACATTTTCCTACGCAATAACTATGTTAGTTTTCAGTTTACAGACTCGAAAGTTGATATACAGGGTACTGAGATTTGTAATCCGTTTTCGGCCAGAAATTTGGCGTTTAAGGGGTCAAAGTTTAACGATTTGACTTATGAGAACTCTACCAAACTCCTCCACCAATTTTCGGTATAAACACTTGAAATGGGCATGGATCAAACTTAATAACTTTATTTGAGCCCAAAACAATAAATGTCAAGGGGTCATAATAGGGGTCAAATTTAAAATCATTGACCGCTTTTGTAATGCTTAACATACACATCCAAACACCCGGGCAACGCCGGGCTGAAATGCTAGTATATCTATAAAAGTGAACGTGTCTGTCTGTGTGTGTGTCTGTGTATCTGTCTGTGTACATTTCCCTACACAATAACTCTATCAATTTTCAGTATACCGACTCGAAATTTGATATACAGGGTACTGAAATTTGGGAAAATCTTTCGAATCCGTTTTTGGACAGAAATTTGGCTGTTAATGGGTCAAAGTTCAACGATTTGACCTTTGAGAACTCTACCGAACTCCTCCACTAATTTTCGGTATAAACAATTGAAATTTGAGATATAGGTTCCTTGGACATGGGTCTAACTTAATAATTTGATTTGAGCCCAAAACAATAAATGTTAAGGAGTTACAATAGGGGTCCAATTTAAAAAAAATTGACCTCTGCGGTCTCTACCAAATTACTCAGACAATTTCTGGTCTAAACATTTGAAATTTTACATAAAAGATATTCAGAGATAGGGCAAGCTTTTTAATCGGTTTGGGTCGAAAATTTGAGATACAAATATATAAATGTGTGTATGTATGTTTGCATGTCTGCCTAAAACTTTCGACAGAGGTGACGGATTTTCACAAGATCAGTATCGTTTTGAAGCTCGACTGTGCAGACGACAAAATGGCTAAAAACATTAATTGCTTCACTCTCAACTGGGCACTTTTCTACAGGGAGAGGTCGCTTTTTCACCAATATTTTCGAAAGTCATCTCTCTTCGATTGTCTAGCCTTAATTAAACCTATGTCACTTACAGTTTGGTGGTGGTCGTAACAGCAAAGACGTCATGTTTTTCCCGTTCCTTTCCTCCATCGCGGTACGGGTTCGAGCCTGCCTTCCTACTTCCCCGTTTTTTTTTTGCTCAATACACACCTCAAAACACCCGGGCAACGCCGGGCACCCATGCTAGTATATATATATATATATATATATATATATATATATATATATATATATATATATATATATATATATATATATCTTGATTGCGAATATAAATTTAAAAAATGTATTTTTTAATTTCACAAAACATGATCCACAGAAATATAAAAACGTTTCTGTACGCATCGAAGGTTTTGCTCAAAATGAATAATTTGCTTGTGTACTGTACAAATTTGGCACAGCACTATATATATATATATATATATATATATATATATATATATATATATATATATATACTTGCTGTACCCGGCCACGCGTGGCTGTGGCTCAGTTTGTTAAAATGGAACACATTCCTCAAGAAAAATTGCATTTTGTATTGTTTATTTACATTTATTATATTTTGCAATTTTTTTATCGAGAAAATTTTTTTTTCCACAAAAAAGATCAGTTTTTTTACCATAAATTGTTAGGTGAAAGGTTTTTGTGTTTTTTCAGGAAAACTTGCACTTTTTTAAAAGAAAGTTGGCAGTAAACGTTTCTTTTTGAAAACGAAAGTTTTATTATAAAAAGAACAGATGAATGCTTTATATGAACACTGTAAATTCTTAGGTGAAAGTAGAGAAAAAAAATTTTTCAAGAGAATGTACAAATTATTTTTGTCAACAGATGTTAAGAAAATAAACAGAAAATATGCTTCTATCATTGATTAATTAATTATGCAAAAAATAAATAAAATGTTGATTTAGTGTTTCAACATTTGAACAACGCTCAGTTGAATCCGGTGATTGTCGATCGAACCCTAACCGTAATTGGAATCTGGAAGGGGGTGTCAAATTCTACATGTGTACCATTCTTTTTAATTTCCTCTTTTATTCAATTTTTTGGAGTGGGCTATCAGCGATTGCAAACTAAAAAATTCAACCAAAATGCAAATTCAACAATTAAATAATTTTGAAATGTGTTCAGCTTCTAATACAAATCCTAGTAAATCAATCAATGGAAGAACAAATTATTGCCAGTATGTTTGGGAGAGGTTCTATTTTCTCCTTTTTGTTTTCAATATTTTAAGCAGATTTGAAACTCAGCTACCAGATTTTTATGGGTCGCTCGGTTTTTAATATAATATAAGTAGATCTAAATGTTTATAACTTACGATAAAACTTGCTGCGTATGCGCTATTTTACGGTTGTTGTAAAAATGGAACGGAAATTTAAAGTTCGCTCCGTTTTAATACTTTTTTTTAATTGTGCTCCCCCAAGACGAATATAATCAAAAGAATAACATTCAACAATTTACTTTATATATATATAAAACAAAGAATATTTAAAAAAAAAAAAAGTTATTAACGAAAGGGAAATAATCCTATTTTTAAACGAAAAAAGTCAGTTTGGTATATCTTTTTATTATTTTTTACATAAGTCCAACTTACCGTTCACATTGGAAATGTCGACATTTATAGGTTGTTGGGTACGTTTACAACGAATAAACACTCCAGTCTACCCATATTCAGAAAGGCTCTTGGAATAGACACCCTGACCTCCCCATGTTAAGAACGGCTTTCGGAATAGACACCCCTAAACTTGTCCGCATACCCGAAAACCTATAAAAGTTGACATGTCGAATGTGAACGATGAGTTGGACGTAATGTAAAAATGTACCGAATTTAAAAGGGAACGGAATTTTAAATTTCCGTTCCATTTTTACAATAACCGTAAAGCAGAGCATTCTATGCAAATTTTCCCTAACTTAGTGTATTAATGTTATTTTTTTTAAGTAAAAATAATATTTAGGTTTGGATATAAATTCCTAAACTCATTTCAAACTAAATAATTTAGGTGACTGAAATAGGAGTCTAATTGAATCTTTAATTTCCTGAATAGTAAAAAGATGATCCACAATGATCGATTTGCTGCTAATGTCCATTGTTTTAGGTACGAGCAAAAATAAACGAAGAATAGGGAGACCTAGTTTTGAAAGTCGATTTATCATAATTTTTTTGTAGGTTTCCTACAACTTTTTGATCGTATTTGAAAGATTAAGGACTAAATTTAATTTCTCAAAGGAAAAAATATTTGTACACGTGAAAAAAAAGTTATGAAAAATGTTTCACGGCGAGCTTACCAATTCAGCTAAATTTGAAGTTAAATAAATTCATTGTAAAACTCCTTTTAGGGATAAATATTAGTTTTCTGGGTCTATTTCAAAGATAATTAGTAAAGTAAAGTCCCAAGATATTGAATTTACAGAAAAACACCTTATTTGTGCTAAGAAATAGCTGTGTTTTTTGCCGTTCGCATAAGCACAAGAAACCGTACTTTTGGAAATACGGAATACACAGAAGCCCAAAATCTGAGACATCCGTACAATTCTATTGTTTGTATAAATTTTACCATTTTTTAATTTAATTATTTTTCTATGTTTCTGTTTTTAAATTAATTCTTTTTTTAATTACTGACCAATATCATATAAAATTTATGTTACGCCGAAAGTTTCACATTCTTGCGAGCAAGGAAATTATTAAACTCTTGCGTATAAAAATTCTGCAAAATCTGCTATTAAAAAAGTAGAAATATTTTGCTATTATAATTTTTGTTGTAAAAATATTAAATAAACAATGCTTAATTCAATGATAATATCGGTAGTTCGAGAAATTCATTTTTCTTAGAGTTATATCGAATTCATTAGTACGGATTTAGGGGGTTTCTTCGTAATGTTCCTGTAAAAAAAAAATTTTTATTGTTACAAATTACGATGCTTTATTTATATAAAAAAACAAAAATAAATTCTTGTGTTTTTATTTACTACTGAAAATCATAACTTTAATAAAGGTATTTTTTGTTTAAACAAAATAATATGTTTTCACTAAGATTTAAATAAAAAATAATTTTGCGATCATTATTTGATAAATACTGAAATTTTCAGAAAAATTGGTCAATTTCCTGATTTTTTGTGAAAAGTAAAGGGAGGGTCAAAATGTTTATACATTTTGAGCGTCGGCATTCATTTTGCCCGTAGGAAAGCGGCCACATGTGGTTAATTTAAATTAAATTTCAATCACATGGTTACACTATAAATAATCACGTGATTAAATCCATTTAAAATTTTCCGATTAGAATCTAATATTTTAAAAAATTATTTCATGCAACATAAGAATTTGTTTACATTAAGCGAGACCACGGTGAGAGTAGACCAAAAATTACTTTAAGTAATGTCACGTGATAGCAGACGGTGATAACTAAATATGTCCCCAAATAAAAAATGACAACATGGGAACAAAGAAAGCCACCTATTTATTAAAGATAAATTAAGTATAATGTTATAATTAAAAAGATATATAAAAACACGCATGGGTACAGTAAACATATTATACGAAAATTGTCGAAGCAATCGGTTAGTGGTTATTTAGACTATTAATAATGAACGAACCAAGAATTACATTTTTATATATATAGATATATGTCTGTGTATGTGTGTATGTTATATTTAATATATGTCAGCGTGTCGTCGTTTTTTTTAACATAGCCGAAATAAAACGTCTTCAAATTACTGCTTTGTGAAGATAACACATTGAGTAAGTTGGGTGCACAAGTCCCGATGGTCACTATATAAATTGTGCTAGCGACGCAGATCAACAACAACTCGAGATTAAATTGTGGCGGCCAGCTGCAACGCGCACCCATGAACGTTTGCTGTATTGTGGAGTGGTTTCAAAATATAAGTAAATACCCTAATTTTTCAGCAGACATTTTTCCAGCGGATTTACGCAACATGAAAAAGATTCATATCTGTAAGTTACTAGATACTCTGGAGCAAATAAATCTTGATAGATTTAAGGGAAGTAGGAAAGTGCCTCAATTAGGATTATTGTTGGGAGCAGCGTTGGCATCGTCGTTATACTGATATACATGAGACTTATCAGACGATTGGTTGCCAGAATGCATTAAAATTAGATGTTCAATAGAAAAAATGAGCATGTCAATGTTGACGGGAAATAAATCAAAAAGATAAATTAATTTTATATTTGGTGACAATTCTAAAGATACAGGAGAGGAGTTTTCGGGTTAGAATACGAATTACCACCTAACAGTCTTTTTTAAAGTTTACAATAAAGGGTTAGCAATTATGGTTGATACAACTATTCCCCCTGTCCAGTTGTAGTAACAACCATTTCTATTTTACAAAACCTATTGTTTATTTTCATTTTGTTTAAACTGAATGACATGCGCTGTAGTTTCATATGTTCAAACATAGTACGTTTGCAATTGAGAGTTAAATTGCATGTACGAATTAGACTCGAGCAAAAAGCACGCGTAGTATTGGTCGATTATCATTCATCTGATTTCAGTTCAAAAATAGAGGCGCGGTTACTGCCATTGACAGGATGGTTCTGCATCAGGACGTCTACCTGAATATGATACAGCCTGTGGAAGAAAACCCTTGCTGAACTGAACTCTAAAGAATGCTTCTTTTCTTCTATTGTCCTCTGTTGTTGTTTTTTTATGATTAAAAAGAACTGTTGATTAAGGACATGATGCTGGGGGCAACAAAGATGGACCAAATAAACTTTATCAATCTTATTTTCTATTTTTATTTTTATTGTTGTTATAAGCATAGGAGATACGATTGGACATACGATTGTTGATGTATTTTGTTTTTCAGTATATGTAGGCGTGGATCGCAATGTGTCAGTTAGTAGTGTGGAGAAAAGATACAGTTAAAATATTCACGCGGAAATATTTTGGAAAATTTGATAATAAAGACAATTGGTCGTGTGTACCAAAAGATCGTTTTGCCAAAAGCTTCTCAATGCACGATAGGTCATTTGAATAAGACATTATAAAACTGATAGACACCTGTAAATCAACAAACTTGGAACTGTCAGAAAGAAAGAACTGAAAGTATGTTTGAAAGGTCACTTTTGGCAAAAGGTTACACAGGTAAAATCAAAGTCAGCTAAATTTAGTAAATGACGATGATTTCAATGATAATACCGCTAAAAAAAGGTGTGTTAGGTGGTCACAAATATTATAACAACCGAAACATATATTGTTGTTAGTTAACGATTGTTCGAGAAAAATCGACCTGTTGAATTCCCATGTGTACATCTTCCTCTTAAGACCCATAGTCTCACGCAAGAGAAAGATATATTGTTATATTCTCATATATTAGCGTGTTAATACAATATCTTCGAACGTGGCAATCAAGTTTTTGTTTAAAAAATATTTCAATACACACGGCCTATGTATCATTAAGATGTCACGAGCATAATTTTTATTCAAACAGTGTTTTCCTACATTTGATAATTAATGCATACGCAAGTTTTTGTTTAAACGATCTCTCGGTACACACGGCTAAAATATTCAACATCACACACACACAAACACACACACACACACACACACACACATAAATGTATATATATATATATTATTTTATTACCGTTGTATCTGCTTAGTTACACATGTTTCTGTTACCGAATCGTATCAACGATCCAGCAACGAGAGCAAGAAGAAGAAGGAAAAAAGGGGGGAATTTAAATTCTGAATTCTGATGAAAAGAAAAAAGAGGAAAAGGGTGTAAGACTTTCGAGGCGGGATAGGGGGGGGAGAAATAGAGAGATAAAGGCTAAATGGAAAAAGGGAAATACAAGCAGACAAAGAGGTAGCGATTATTAGTGGACTGTCGGGTTGTCGCGGTGTAATATGGAATTTGACACGTTACCGATTTATGCGGATTGGGGGATAGGGCGTTGTTCGCAGTAACCAAGATGCGTCCTCTTAAAGTAAGCTAAGTTACATCCAATTTAAGTGATTCACCTATTTAAATGCATTTGCTATAACAGGTCTCAAAGAAATTAAGTAAATTAAGTTAAGAATTGCCGGGCATGGATTGAATAGGTATAAAATCATATGCATGTAGGAAGATATAGACAATAATAATAATAATAATAATAATAATAATAATAATAATAACAACAGAAAGTAATAATAATAATAATAATAATAATAATAATAATAATAATAATAATAATAATAATAATAATAGAATGATAAAGATAAAAATAACAGTAATAATGAAAGTAAAGGAAATATTCGAGCAGTAATTGTGTAGATACAGGGAATATAAGATATATATATATAAGATATATATATATATAATATAAGATATATATATATATATATATATATATATATATATATTCTACATACAACATGTGACCACATGTGTTTTTACTTTGCCCTCATCAGCCGCTAACCAGAGGTGATAACATAGTTTCGGTGGCTAAAGCGGGACTGCCACCCCTGGCGCCACCAGCAGCTATTGCTGCTGGGCAAAGCAATAAATAGGATTAAAAAAAAATTACCTGGCATATTCAAGCAGAGGAAAAACGCTGTTTTTAACTTTTTTCATTTTTAACTTTTTAATTTTAATTTAAATTTTTAATTTATTTTTCTCTTTAATTTTCCCTTTTTTCCTTCCTTTTCCCTCTTTTTCTTTCCTTTTTTCTTCTTCCCCTTTTTTTCCTTTTTCCCTCCCTCTCTCTTTTTCTTTTTTTTTCCAGAGCAGCCCGAGAACGGACAATATTATGCTCTCTTTGCAAATGTCTTCGAATTGCGCCAGATCCAGCATGACGCCTGTCTAACAATTGTTTGCAGGCGACATTTTTGTTTTTTTAAAATCCCTTCCAGTGATGCCTATTTTCGAAAGAAGCGAAATGGTGGAGTGTCCTAAAAATCCTCGACATCCAACCTCGATAGGCATCACATTGCACATCCATCCCTTTTCTATACACTCGGCACGCACGCATTCGTACCGATCTTTCTTTCGTTCATGAGCCTCTGAGAAATTTTCTTCCCAAGGGACAGTTAGCTCGATTAAAAATATACTCTTTTTAGAGTCAGACCAGAGCAAAATATCAGGCCGATTTTCTGTTTGGATGATGTGCACTGGAAATTTCAAAGATGTCTTCAGATCTGCTGAAACTTTCCAATCCTTTGCCCCGTTCAATAACTTCATATTGGGATTCAATTTATTTTTCCTCTTTGATGGACATTTGCCTTCCTGGCAAAATTGAACCCTGGGTTCACTAGTTGTTACAGGCTGTTTGTTAGCTAATATACACTGGGATGATATTATCTCAACCAGCACTTCTAGAACCTGGTTGTGTCGCCATGTAAACATTGGGAGGGATTTTGAGCATGCAGGCAAGACGTGACGCAAGGTACCGCGCTCTTTTTGACATATAGTGCATAGATCAGAATCTATATATCCCCATTGTTTGAGATTCGATGCGCATGACAGTAGGTCATATGTAGACCTCAAAAGGTATGATATCGCCAGTGGTTCCATTTAGATTAAGGTGTTCCATGATAATTTAACTGGCTCAATATCACTCCATGTTGTCCACGCACATTGCTTGGCTTGAGTAACAGCAGTAGCTTTTCTTTTTTCCTCCTCAAACATTTTTATTTCCTCGGTCACCATTTTTCTCTTATCTTTAATGCCCATTTTGGAAAATGGCTCATAATTTGTGGATCCTAAACCAGCCCTGTCAACCTGAACAAGACCCATTATTTCCTTAGTTCGAAGACTGGATTCTGCTTCTTCAATTGTTTTTGTAACTGACCACTTGGCGCCAGCTTTTACAGTTGGATGTGCTTCCCGGACAAATTCATCATTTGAGTCATTCATCATCATTTGAAGACGCACCTTTTCAACTTTGAATTCTTCTACTAATGAGGACAAAGGAAGTTTCAGGCTGCCAGAATTCGTGTATAACCCTATTTTAGAAAAACAGGAGGGGACTCCAAGCCATTTACGTAGATATTTATTTGCGTGTTGTTCTATCCGTTCAATACGAGATAGTGCTATTTCATAAATTTGCATGGGCCACGAAAGACGGGGTACTAATCCATATTGATAGCACCAAGCTTTCATCTTTCCCGGCAAAAAAGTTTTATTTATTGCCTCAAGTCCCTTCAGGGCCATGTTTTGCAATTCCATACCCCGATGTCTGTCTGTTAGTGGAATTTCGTAAAGGCGTCCTAGACTCTTCACAGGAATTTCTTTAACTGTCGGCACAATATCCTCCCCGACATTAAAGTGAATTTGCCTTACAGAACCTTTAATGATTGACAAACTTCGACTTTTCTTTGGTTTAATCCTCATTTTCACCGTTGTAAGAAGATCAAAATACCGGTCAAGCAAACACTTAGCAGCTGTTTTGGAAGGGACAATGATGGTAATATCGTCCATGAACGCTCTTGACGGAGGAAGAATTATTTGTTTATTAGTCGTAACCCCCGTTGTAGTGTTAGCGGCACTTCTTAATATAAGTTCCATTGCTAACACAAACAATAGTGGGGAGATGACGCACCCCATCATAATGCCGATTTCAAGTGACTGCCATCTTGTAGTGTATTTTTTCATTGTAAACCTCATGAAAGCCAAACGAAAATATTTCATTATAATGTCCCTAATCTTTTCCGGAAAGTGGAAATAGTTTAATGCCATATCAATTAATTTGTGGGGAACCGACCCATATGCGTGGGCTAGATCAAGCCAAATTACATGAAGGTCTGACTTTGTCTTTTTGGCCGACATAATTGATCCCCAAACCATTTCCGCATGCTCCAGACAACCCCAGCCTTTTGTACTGATGTATTTATATATTTATTACTCATTATAAAGGATGTCATTCGTTGAGCAATAACACCGAAAAATATTTTTCCTTCAATATTTAAAAGTGATATAGGACGGAAATTCGGAATACCTTTTGAATTCATCTCCTTTGGTATCCAAATACCATTAGCAAGGCACCAGTCTTGTGGCACAGTACCCTGCTTCCAAGTCCTCTGAAGGAGGCCAGTCAACTTTCTGAGGACACGAGGACAATTTTTATAGAATTTATACGACATTCCATTAACTCCTGGGGCACTACCAGCCCGAGCCTTACGTACGAAATCAAGGACTTCCCCAAATTTAATATGCTGGATGTCAAAGCTAAACATTGGGTCCTTTAGTATTGGTAGGTTTTCCATGAAAGAAATTGGAATATTACTCGACTTATCTGTATATGTTTTATATAAATGGTCCTCGATTTCCTTCTTTGATACATCGAGTTGGCCACTTTTTCATTCAACGAAAAGTTTCTTAGCGAATCCATATGGATTCGTATAAAATGATTTCCGGGCCTGGCGTCTTTTCTTTCGTTTCTTCCGTTGGTTTTCTGCTCTTGATATTTTTAGAATTTCTTGTTTAATTTCATTTAAGAGAATTAATATTCCCTCTTTTTCTTGAAAATGAGATTCTTTAAGACGGATTTTTAATAACCGTTGTTCGGATATTAATTTTCCTTTTTTCATTTGTCGTCTGTTTGGGGTTTTTTTCCGCGTTTTTTTCCTCCACCGGATACTATGCCAAATCTATCATAACAAACGTCATATGTGATCTTACAAAATATGCCCATTTGCTTTTCAATGGGACCTTTAAGGTGAACCGATAGCAAAAACGAGAGCTCTCTTTTTTTTTTTTTTTTTTTTACAAAGGCATCACCACATTATCAAGGCCCAGAGGCCACTCAAGGATAAGGGTTAAAGAGTGTACAGTAGAAATTGGTCAATATAGTAATCATTAGTAATGAAAATTTAGTAAATTTAATAACTTATATGGAACGGCTCATCAAGAGCTTATTTACTTTAGACTTGAACACATCCATATTGTAGTCAGCCGGAAAGCAGGAAAACGGAAGACAATTCCACAGGCGTGCAGTTCTAAGAAAGAAGCTTTGTTCATGGAATCTACGTTTAGGTTTAGGCACAGATAAAGAGTGGGGGAAATTATTGATAGTGTTTACAGCTAGACGAGTGTTTCTTGTGAAAGTTTGGCGAGGGGGGACCATAGATTGAAGCTCAGTTGAACACTTTCCATGAAAATAACGATACATCAGAGACAAACTCGCAACATCTCTTCTGTGAGATAGAGGTTGCAAGGAGGAGAAAAGGACATCTCCTACGAGGCTACGAAGTCTATTTTGAACTCTATCAAGGCAGGACAAGTCCTTTCTAGCAGCTCCTGCCCAGATGTGGCAACAGTATTCCATCCTTGGACGTACCTGGCTCTTATATAGGTAGAGAATAGCATCAGCAGTGAGATATCTACTGGATCGATAGAAAGATCCCACCATTTTTCCAGCGGCCTTGGCAACAGATTTGATATACGTGTTCCATTTAAGATCAGGAGTAATGGTCAAGCCCAGAAGCTTGTCAAAACTTGAGGCCTCCTGAAGACGAGAGCCATTCATTTCAATTGATGACAAATGTGGATTAGAATGTTGATGATGTAAAGAGAGAAGCTTGGTTTTAGATGCATTAAAAGTAACCAGCCACTCCTTTCCCCATTGTACTACGTGCTCAAGATCAGAGGAGAGAGAATTGGGGAGAACTTGGTCGTTTACTGTCTTAGATGTGGTACCATAAATGGTAGTGTCGTCAGCATAAATGTCTACAAATGATGTAAGGATATGATTCGGAAGATCATTAATGTAGATCAGGAAAAGAGTTGGGCCCAGGATGGATCCCTGAGGGACACCGGCATTAATACTGTGAGCTTCTGATTTTTGCCCCTCAACTACTACTCTTATGAACCTATCAGAAAGAAATGATTTAATAATTGAGAAGACTTTTCCAGCTATACCATAGCTAGCGATCTTATGAAGTAAACCTTTATGCCATACCCTATCAAAGGCTTTAGATATGTCAAGAGCAATTGCCCTAGAAAGATTGCCACCGTCGAGAGATTTGCTAATCCTATGCGATATAACTGTAAGGACATCTGCTGTAGATCTAGCAGAACGGAAACCATATTGAGTGTCACTAAGAAGGTTATTTTTGTTGAGATGTTTGATTACTTCTGTATTTAACACAGATTCTAGCAACTTACTCATGACGCACAGGAGACTTATTGGCCTGACCAAACAGCCTTCTGGTTACCTTTAGGCCATTGAATTTTTGGTTTGCTGGGAATGTCTCCTGGGGGATGATGTTCAACAATGGAATCCTGAACACTGTGGGTGTAGTCCTGGTATAATAGGTATAATTAACTAAGGTGTAGTCCTGGTATAATAGGTATAATTAACTAAGCGATTTTAGTGCCAAATACATCACATATACATACATATGCATACATGCATATATATAAATATATACATATATATATATACACATATAAAAATAAAAACACACATAAACATATATATACACATGCAAATACGTACACGTATATGCACATATACATACACATACATTTAACTACATATACATACATATATATGCATTTATACACATGCATAAATATATGCATATATACACATACATATACATACACACACAAACATATATACGTATATACATACAAACACATATATACACACATACATATATACATACGTATACACATAGATATACATACATATACATACACACGTGCATATGTAGACATGCATACAAACATACATACATACACATATATATACGTACATACATACATATACATACTGAATAGTAATTGTCTATACATACGTACATACATACGATGATGGCAGATCAATTATTACATGCTTCCAGTATTTCACGCCTACAACCGTCACAACTTTTCTATCGTCACAGGGCTATTTTTATAGGCAAATGCCCGAGGGAATATCTATACAAAGATGTTGTTACAGAGTTTTAGCTTTGTACGACAGCTAAATCTCTCTATCTCTCTCTCGGTTCAAAATGTTGATATCCAGCAACAAGCAAGCGCACGATAGCCAACAAGTTAAACTGCAGACCAACTTAATGCGGGTACTGGTCTTCCGCTTTATGTTTCTTTTTAATCAGAGATTTACTTCTCCTAGAGGGGTTACTTTCACCACGGCTTATGGGAGCCCTCTCCACCCCACATACACATGGAAATAAATACGTGCATGCACACATACATGCATACACAAAGAATGCACGCAAACATACATACGCATGTAAACACACATGCTAACATACACACATAGAGGCACACATACAAGCATACATCTACAATGCACACACACACGCGTAGACATACACATGTACAATACACATGAAGGAGCGTTCCAAAAGTCATATATCCCCAATGATCAGGATGAAGGTGATGGGTACAATTCAATGAGTTTGACAAAAAAAAAAATCCAAAACAAACAATTTTTAGAAGAGACAGTCACTCGTTGAAGATTTTGTGCAACTTTACACAGGAATGGACGTAGGAGTCAGACGAAAACAAAATCCAACAGATCAGTACTAAAACGCCTGACTTTTTTTTTAAATTAAATGTTTGTTTATAAGACTCACACTTTTGCTTTAGACAATGATGATGGCAACCTTCATGCATTATTTTACAAATAAATGGACGTGGAAATCAGACGAAAACATATACACATACATATACAAACACATGCACACACATACAAATATAAAAAATACAAATACATATATACAAACATGTATACATACATAAAAATAAAAAATATATATATAAATAAATAAAATAAAATAAAATAAAAGTTGGATATATATATAATATAAAGCTGAATGTGTGAAAGTGTGTGTGCGTGTGTGTGTGTGTGTGTGTGTGTGTGTGTGGTCACGAATAGGCTCCTATATGGTTGACTATTTTAAAAAACTGATTACATATAATGATAGAAGATGTATCGAGACACAGGAATAGGTATGTTTGATCCTGCAGAACGGTGTTTCATTAAAATTGTGGGGTCTACCTTCGCGCCTGGTCCACAAAGTATGGAAATAAAAAATTTAAAATTAAAAAAAACGTTTACAAGTGTTTTTGATATAGATGTACATAAGAATACTTTGATAAGTATGTTTTAACTTAAATAGGGATGGTATAATAAAATTGTGGGGTCTGCGTTCGCGCCTGGCCTCCATAGAATGGAAATAAGCACAAACTTTAATAAAGACTTTTCATATCTATCTGCGTAAGTATACTTTGTATAATTATGTTTCAGTTTGAAAAAATATGGTATAATAAAATTATGGGGTGTTCGTTCGCGCCTGAACTCCATAGAATGGAAATATGTCACAAAGTTTAACAAGGTTTTTTTTAATATAGATCCACAGAATATTGTGATAAGTGTTTCAGTGTGAGCCGGTATGATATAATAAATTATGTGGCTTATCTATTTTATTTTTACTTTCATTATATTTTGCTTTGGTTTTGATACCCCCAAATTCGAAGCTATCTCTTTACAACCCTTCCTTTTCATAACCTATTATACTTTAATAAATCAGAGTCCATTTTCTGTAGGCTGTATTTGAACCCAGTCAACGACGGGTACTTTTGCTAGTATATATTGCATCGAGGGGTATTAAAAAGAAATCAAAAAGTGCTCGACTAATTTACTGCAAACGTAAAATCATATTTGCTTTCTGGTATATACCTGTCAAACACCGACACAGACACACACACACACACACACACACACACACACACACACACACAGGTTCAGAAAAATACAGCGAACATGATTTTACAAAGTGACCGTACACAAACATAAATAGACGCACACACATGTATACATTAGACTTATGCTCACAATCGCTAATACCCCTAAAAATACAGTAAGAACTCGTCTAACTACAACCACTGCATAACCTTTCCTATCTTCCCGTGTGCACCTTAAACCAAACAAAAGTTTATCCCACGAAATTCAAATTTGTGAGACATAATACCGTGCAACTACTTCTTAATATAGTAGTTTTCAATCAAATGTCAGTACATTCTTGTCAATCTGTCCCATTAGATAATCAAATTCTTGCCATTCTACACGATGTTCGTAATCATCTCATAATATTGTTCATCATCCAATCGCCAATCTTGCTCTTAGAAAGATGTCTCATCCTCGATTATCCTTTGGCTATTGTAAGAAGTTACTCTTTAGTAAAAAGAATACACAAATAAAAACTTTCTAAAATTACAGGGTTCACCATAAATAATGATAAAATAATGATAGTAATAGATATCGCGGACCCTGTATACTTACATGTACATGTCTATATTTGAATTCAATACGGCGGGCTAAATGATTGGATTTTTAATAGTTTAAATCACTTACACAGCCGATACCTGATTGTTAAGAAGGATGTCTACTCAGCGAGATAAAAAAAAGGATAAAAAAAAGGAAACTTTATTAAGCCAGAATTGACTTATCTATCAGACCAACGACTATTAAGAAGACAATTACAGTGTTTGAGAGCGCACAATAGCCGGTCTTCTGACGAATTCAGAGGAAAAAGATAATAAAATACCAAGGTATAATGTGCGATATGAAAACGAATCTTAAGATCATTATAATCTGTGTCAATCGCTTTATTGAGCATCAGTAAAATATCAATATTTCACTAAATATACGCCATAAAAGAATTAAAATTGTATCATCAAAGGACTGTTTCAAGGTTAATTATTAGATGGCCATCAGATGGCACTCATCTGGCAAGACATCGCACCCAACGTATGTGCATATATGTATGTATTTAGCAGGGATGTAAAAACACTCTGTTGATGTCCGAGAAGGCTGCAAGTCGACCTCGAATTATGGACATTTAGACATGTTAAGACATCTAAGAGCAAGTTAACTGTTATAGGTAACAGAGTGAGAAAAATATATTCCCCATGGAGTAAATATAGTGCTCGATTCGGAATTCAGTAGAAATTTCGAATTTGATATAAAGATAGCCCTGTTCAATAAGATGCGTCTGAAAAATGTCAAATGTTAAATTGGCCAAAATGTTGGGAGAATAACAGCTATTATAAATAGTTATTCAAATATTTTAAACACTACAAATCATAAAGTCGAAACATAATATTCAGATTCCGTTCCAAATTCATGCACAAACATTCAAATAATTCTATTTTTTTGTAACAGGGTTATTATTTTGTTGTTATTTTAAAGGCCGATATATTTATTACTTGCAATTGACGTTATAGAATCCATTCGATCACGTTATTCTTATCGTTAACAAATGAGAAAAGTAATTGTTGAATCGGAACTAGCTAATTTGGACCCTCAGCTATGGACAGAAATCGATTTCAGATCGATAAACTAAAAAAAGGAATTCGCGGTTATTTTCTAACTCGCCAATTTCTTTCGATGCGGTTCATAGCGTTTCATTATTTAATCAGACCTCAGATCCACACTCTTAGACTAGCACTCAACGTCCCCTGTTGGCTCACATCTATTTTTATTTTATTTAATAGCGTTTTTTCTATTATTTTTATTTATTTGGGACTTTGTTATTTTTTTGCAAGAAATTTAGGTGGCTAATTAAAAGTTGATTTTTTTAGCAAAACGATTTTAAACATTTCTATAAAAATGCGATGAAAGAAAAATCGGTTCGGTGGAATTAAGGATGTCTTTTGGATTTTTGTGAATAAAAATATAAATATAGTCGCTACGATTACATGGGCTTTTTAGGTTAAGCCCCTAGAGTATTTATTAACGTCTACTTCTACGAAATAAACAAAAGAAATGACATTAATTTATTTTGTTCACCTGCATAGAGTCTGTGATTCGGTTTTCTATCGAATGTGTTTGTTAATTTTTGTACAGCCTATCAAATTGTCACCAAATTTAATAGACATATTGGTCATTGTTTATCTTAGAACTGATTTAATTTTGTGATAACTAACTGAAAGGTAAAGCCTACAAAAATAATTGAAAGTCATATTTTTGGCGATAACGTCGGTTTTCCTCAGAGTAGAAGCTCACTACTTGGTCCCTATGTTAGCCAATAAAGTCCGGAATCAAATTTGATAGTGAACTTTACTTCTGTATCTTGACTTTGAAAAGTTCAGAAACAGTCGAAATTTTAACAGAATTTCAACTTCCGAGATTTTCAAAATTTCATGTGTGCATCTGATGAACTTTGACTATACTACCAACCCTGTAAAGCCCAACCTGACTATAGAAAAGTTTTATGAGTTATCTTCGTGTGAATTGCGTGATTTCGGGAGTACTTCATACAATACAAAGAGGTAATGTCATGTTGTCATGTGAAGGCATGTATTCTCGTGAAGATCGTGTACTCTTGTTCATATATATCTATATCTATAAAAGTGAAAGTGTCTGTCTGCCTCTCTGTGTGTCTGTCTGTGTACATTTCCCTACTCAATAACTCAATTTTCAGTATACAGACTCGAAATTTGATATACAGGGTATTTATATTTGGGAAAATCTTTGTAATCCGTTATAGACCAGAAATTTGGCTGTTAAGGGGTCAAAGTTCAACGATTTGACCTTTGAGAACTCTATCAAACTCCTCCGACAATTTTGGGCATAAAGAATTGAAATTTTAGATATAGGTTCCTTGGACATGGATCTAACTTAATAACTTGATTCGATCCCAAAACAATAAATATTAAGGGGTCATAATAGGGGTCAAAGTTAAAAAAAATTGACCTCTGCAGCCACTACCAAATTGTTCAATTTCTGGTCTAAACATTTGAAAATTTAAATAAAGGGTATTCATAGATAGGGCTAGCTTTTTAATCGGTTTGGGTCGAAAATTTGAGCTATCAATATATAAATATATGCATGTATATTTGCATGTCTGCCTAAAACTTTCGACAGAGGCGACGGATTTTTACAAGATCAGTATCGTTTTGAAGCTTTACCGTTCAGACGACAAATATCGAAAATTGGCTAAAAACATTAATTTCTTCACCCTCAACTGGGCACTTTTCTACAGGGAGGTGTTGTTTCTTTTCGACGATATTTTTGAAAGTCATCCCCTTTTTTCGATCGCAAAGGAACATAAATAAGTGTAAAACCTATTTGGGAATTAATTTTACAATACAGGAATGAGTAGTCTTCTTGTTCTACGTTTAAAACATGTTTAAAAAAAATAAACCTATAAAATACATCGACTTCACTGCATTTCGGTCAATACCAAGTAGATTCAACCACTATATTATGAAATGTACTAGTTGGGAAATATTTATCTGGTACGGCTTTCGGCTAAATGCAAGGACATCTGACAAGATAATTTTAAGTGATAAGATAAGAGGATTATCGATTCGTCGTTTGAAACCTGAATACATTGTATTTTAGCGGGAAGGCTTCTAAAAGCACACCGGCGGCCATTATTAACGTTTTCTGGTTACTTATATATAAACGTTGGGATATAAGAACCGAAAATCAGGCAAGATAATTCATTATTACTTTGGTGTTCATTTCTGCAGGTTATTGCGACTGAATACATTATCCATCTCTCTCTCTCTCTCTCTCTCTCTCTCTCTCTCTCTCTCTCTCTCTCTCTCTGTCTCTCCTGATTATTTCATTTCAGTAGCTCTGAAATATTTTTAATGTGGGAAATTACGGAAAAAGTAATTCCGCATTATTTAATGAATATACGTGTATCTACAGTCACTACCAACCCATGTAAATTAGATGACAAAATATTAAATGTAAGTATATCTACTTATCTATCTATATATCTATAAAAACAGAGATGTGTGTGCCACAGACGATTTCTGATTGGTTAATCCAATAATCACATCTCCTAAAAAAGTATAGTTCTTACGCTCTTACCTTTACCATAAAATATTTTGGTCTTATTTATTGTCCATCTTGGAAGGGTTTAATTTTTTTCTAACTTGCCATTTACAAATTAGAAAAATACGAAAGTTACAGACATCACAATCCAACCTCTGACTCAACGTCCGCCATTAACACAAGAAAGCAAACGCTGGACAGATTATTAGTACTACTACTACTACAAACAATACAGCACGAAAACACGCGCACACACGCACACACACTCACGTCCACTACCGTCCTTGGCTACGTCACGTTGTTATGGCAACACGATAAATACACAGTAAATTTGATTTTCTTCATTTCTACGCAAATATTACGCAAATATAAATCATATAGAATATCTGTATGATTATAATTACACGTAATAGTTAAATAAAGATGATCATCGTATAAGAGAACCGAAAAAAAAAACTAATAGGGAATTTGTATAAAGTTGTATTTTCTTTATAAATAAATAGAAAAAAGGGGTGTTGATAAGACTATCGATACTTATACAGTTTAGTGACGACATTAAAAAATGGAAATATTGAAAAAAATTTTTATTGTCCGTAACTGTTATAGACTGAAGTTCTCCGAAAAAAAATTCTTACAGCGAAAAACAATTATTTATCACGACGACGTCAACGTGGCCATTTTGGAAATGTACCTAGCAGAATACCTCCATTTTAGGCCAAATTTCGCAATCTAGCCTTTTTTTTTCTCGCCATATTGAGATGCGCACAACACATCTGAAATTTTTTTACGTTTTTTTTTTTTTTTTTTAATCTGCAATTTTTTTGCGTATTTTTTTTTTTATAAATAAGAATACTATTGAATATGCAAAGAAATTGAAGAATGCAAAGAATTGAGGAATTTTTATACGAGATTATTTTCGAAACATGCTCAGTTGGACACGCATGGATAACTTCGAAACTTCGTTTATTTACTTCTGTTACAAATTTAAAAAAAAAAAAAAAAAAAAAAAACACCCCAAAAATGGCATCTGTCTTCGCAAAAAAAAAAAAAAAAAAAATCTCATTCTGGTGGAGGTAAAAAAAGGGCTAGATTGGCCTAAAATGGAGGTATTCTGCTATGTACGGCAGTTACCTGCCCTTGGGGAATTCCTGGGCCTGCAATAACATTTCCAAAATGGCCACGTTGACGTAGCCGTGATAAATAATTGTTTTTCGCTGTAAAAAAAAAAACTACTTGATCAAATGAAGTGAAATTTTTTTTCGGAGAACTTCAGTCTATAACAGTTACGTACAATAAAATTTTTTTTTCAATATTTCCATTTTTTAATGTCATCACTAAACTGTATAAGTACCAGACTATCAATACACACAAAAAAATATAGATTTATTTTTGGGTAAAGTTCCCCCGGGTTTTCCTTTCACTTCAGTAAATAATGGTCTTTTGTTATATATATGGCGTACTATTATCCTTATATATATGATGTTTATGTTTATACATATGTATAGGTGATAGTGTCTGTGTGTGTCTGTGTGCATTTCCCTACGCTAAAACTCTGTCAATTTTAAGCCTACAGATTCGAAATTTGATATACAGGGTACTGAGATTTGGGTAAATCGATGTGATAGGTTTTCGACAGAAATTTGGCGATTAAGTGGTCAATATTCAACAATTAGACCTTTGAGAACTCTACCAAACTCCTTCTACAATTTAAGGTCTGAACACATGATATTTTATATATAGATTCCTTGGACATGGATCTAACTTATTAACTTTACTTGATCCCTAAACAATAAATGTTAAGAGGTCATAATAGGGGTCGAAATTTAAAAAAAATTGACCGTTTTTTTTTCCTCAGCATACACTTCAAAACACCTGGGCAACGCCGGGCACCGATTGCTAGTATATCTATAAAAACAGAGATGTGTGTGCCACAGACGATTTCTGATTGTTTAATCCAATAATCACATCTCCTAAAAAACTATGGTTCTCACGCTCTTACCGTTACCATAAAATATTATGGCTTTATTTATTGTCCATCTTGGAAGGGTTTGATTTTTTCATAACTTGTTATTTACAAATTAAAAAAATACGAAACTTATATACGAAACTAACCTACACGAAATCAAACGCTCCTACAAACTTATTAGTACTACTAGCAAGCACACGCGCACACACGCACACACACATGTTCACTACTGTCACGTTGTTATGGCAACCAAACCCGCTGACTTACATAAACAGTAAACACACAGTAAATGTGATTTTCTTCATTTTCTCATTTCACTCGTGGTCTTAGATTCATTTCGGGTTTGTATTACTGTACACATAGATTCGAATAAGTTGCCAAAAAACAAATATATAACAAATAAATGTTATCAAAGGCAAGATACGTTACTTTTCTACCAAACTGGATATATTTTTCGTGTTTTTATTCAATGTAACATATTTATTCAGCTCGAAAAACGGGTTTGTATTACTGTACACATAGATTCGAAAAAAGTTGTCAAAAACCAAATATATAACAAATACATGTTATCAAAGGCAAGATAAGTTACTTTTCTACCAAACTGGATATATTTTTCGTGTTTTTATTCAATGTAACATGTTTATTCAGCTCGAAAACCATACAGTGTTTACCGATGTATTGGAAAATTCAAGATGGCGCCTCACTCCCTCTTTAACACGGTAAGTATGGGAAAAGGTGTTATAAATAAAAAACTAGAAAAAATACTATTAAAAACCCGCCGAATATATGTCAAGGTAACATATATTGAGCGAGTTTTTAACAGTATTTTATTCAGTTTTTTGTTTATAACACCTTTTCCCAAACTTACCGTGTTAAAGAGGGACTCAGACGCAATCTTGAATTTTCCAATACATCGGTAAACACTGTATGGTTTTCGAGCTGAATAAACATGTTACATTGAATAAAAATACGAAAAATATATCCAGTTTGGTAGAAAAGTAACTTATCTTGCCTTTGATAACATTTATTTGTTATATATTTGTTTTTGGCAACTTTTTCGAATCTATGTGTACAGTAATAGAAACCCATTAAAAATATTGTTTTTGATTTTGAAAAAATATTGTGGTTCATTTGTATTTAAAAATATTGTGGTTCATTTTGATTAAAAAATATTCATTTTGATTAAAAAAAATATTCATTTTGATTTAAAAAAATATTGTTCATTTCGATTAAAAAACATTCATTTTGATTTTAAAAAATCATTTTGATTAAAAAATTGTTTCATTTTAATATTTGTTTATTGTCTTAACTCATATGAAATGTTTTGCTTGTGTTCTGCTTCAAATATTCATATTCTTACATGCATAATTTTCATTTAATTATATTAAATAAACTTTAAGATTACTACAAATCAAATCGTGTTCCTTCACTTTTTAAAAAAAATGTAATTTATAAGTAATTAAAGAACGCATTCTAATCTTTAAAATCTATAATACAACGAAATATTCAATTGCTTATAATACTTAAACAAACAACTTGTGTTTTTTTATTATTTTTTTTATTATTAATATTAGATGAGTTTCAGTATAAATCATCGTGTTCTTTATTTCAGTCCAATTTGGAAGTTTTGTAACGCTGTCTGTAAAATATATATGATGTTTATAATGACCTATGATTGCGTATTTATATACATTATTTTCCCTATCCTTCTGTTCATCGTACATTTTTTACTCCCAAACTTAAACATGATGGGTGCATGGAATTCATTTAACGATACAAAAGAAATGATAAGTAAATAAATCCATAAATAAATATTATAAATGGTTTATTTTAATACTTGCCAGGATGCGGAGGAAAATGAATGAAGGGGGAGGGGAATAAAATAAAAACATTTTGGAAACAGATTAAGTTTGAAAGAATTGCTTTGCACGGAAAGAAATTAATGAAAAAAGAATAAAATTAAATTTCTTTTCCTTCTTGATTTTTTTTAGGTTTTATGAAAAAGGAAGTCAAAATTAAGATTATAAAAAACAATTTTTATTAAGAGCGAACCTCAGTCGTCAGGTCCGTAAAAAAACGTGGAATAATCAAGATATGTTTTCTAATACAATTTTTTTTTACTTATGTGTTCATTTGTCTCTTTGAAGTTCGTTTGTTTAATATATCGGTTTGCAATATCACTTTATCATTCTGTCAGACTCAAATTTTAAATCTATATATCTATAAAAGTGAAAGTGTGTGTGTGTGTGTGTGTGTGTCTGTGTACATTACCCTACGAAATAACTCTGTCAATTTTTAGTCTACAGACTCGAAATTATACAGGGTACGGAGATTTGGAAAAATCTGTGTGATCGGGTTTTGGCCAGAAATTTGGCGATTAAGGGGTCAAAGTTCAACGATTTGAGCTTTGAGAACTCTAGCAAACTTCTCCGACAATTTTGGGTCTACACCCTTGAAATTTTAGATATAGGTTCCTTGGACATGGATCTAACTTAATAACTTGATTTGAGGCCAAAACAATAAATTTTCAGGGGTCATAATAGGGGTCAAAGTTTAAAAAATTACCCCTTTTTTTGTTTTTGCTCAGCATACACCTCCAAACACCCGGGCAACACCGGGCACCCATGCTAGTTGATAATAAAACTTAATACTTCTACAATAATAATAATAATAATAATAATAATAATAATAATAATAACAACAACCAGAATAATAATAATAATAATAATAATAATAATTGACGAAGAACAGAAAGTGGACCATAGGTCTACTTTCGTCAGTCTCGTAACTCCCTCTTGACTTATTTAGTATTTTAGTCCCCATATTGCATGGATAATGTTTCTGAAAAAGAGGGAAAAGGAGTTATTTCCTTGGTCAGAATTGATCCATCTAACACTTATCGTTGTGTAGTTTTTGGTGTTTGACTATTTTTTAATTCCCTACATCATTTATCATCAAGCTTTGTCTGGAGTGATATTCATAAAATTGAAACGGAAGTAACAAAAGAAAACGCATGGAATGAATATCATAAACTCAGGGAAATGAAACTTCTAGAATTATAAGAAACTGATATCACGTAAAATAATTGTAAATGCTCCAGAAAGTTGAAAAACCGAGAATGGAGAGCACTAACCAGACTTCCATTGAAAGTTGGTTGAGAGTACTGAAACCTTAAGGAAACTTACTGTTAATCAACTCCCAGAGAATTACCAATGGTCATTACCAAAGAGAAGTCAATGGTAAGGGGTTGTTGTTATAACTCACAGTTGTTTGTAATAGTTAACGAAGTAAGTGGAGAGTACTGAGGGAAAATATCAGTTAGACTTAAGGGAACATTGACGGTTATCATCAGTCAGTAATCTCTAATGATGACTTGTGTGCGAATTCGTAGTGGCTAATAATAATAATCATAAGATGAAACATAGAAAACATAGTATGAAAAGAAATGATGCTCATAATAACAATTTATTTACTTCCCGGACAATACCGTATAGAGCAAATGTTGCTGTTTATCCTTTTCACGTTTTAAAATATAATACTGTAATGTTAGTAAAGAGGCTTTCACAAAACTACAAAAAGTGGCATTTATTATATCGAAAAAAAGATATTGAATCTATAAATGCGCTTCTATTCTGTTCACGTTTCTGATAACAATGGTGAAAACTTCATATACACTATGTAACTGAAGCTGTCAACTGAGACGTTTCTTATTTAAAAAAAATATATCTCTTTTTTCTTTGACAAAACAAATTATCGATCATGTCCCTTACAAAAATCATCGCTAAACGATTTCTTTCCATCGACGGCATTTTTTTTTTTTTTGTTTTTTGATTCGTTTAATTTTGTCATAAGATTTTGACGGTACCTCAATCTCAATAAAATGTTCTCTTTTGATTGATTTCTGTGATTTTGTTATAAATTATCTTTATTTGTCATTTGTTTTTGTATAGAGGCATGGATTTTAACTTTTTCCTATTCTAATGGTTTATGTGTTTCGTTATTAGAAAATGAAACGTTTTGTATGGGTATATGTACTCATAACAAAATCATTACTGGCTGGATAAACATATCTTATGTGATATTATGGTTTTATGTATGACTATAAATTATAAAGTCAGTTGCAAGCAATTAATATTCTGGGTTTGCTCCAATTTTATAATTTTTATGAAACAAAATATGAATGATTATTTCCTGTTTGAGCATCTGTAGCGTTTGCAAGTGGTACAGCTAAAATTAATGCACCCCATCCAATATTCGAATCCAGCGATACTTGTAATAGTTAAAGCACCGTTCTCTAGGAAAAGGTTTCCAGCTGCGACTCCATCTATGGAATTAGAACGTAAAACAAACGAGTGGATTATTAATAGAATGACGAAATACATTGCTGTATTTTATTGTTTGTCAGCCAATTTTTGCAGGGAATGAAAATTGAGAATATCTCAGTTTACTTTATATGTAAGACAAGCGGAATCTCATTGTAATATGCCATACAGAGGCCATGTTTGTTTATACAAGCTTAGTTCATGGAAATTTCGTTTGATATTTATCACACAGAAAAATATGAAAGCCTTTTGTAGATGTGTAGATGTGCCATACGGAACGATTCGAGCTCAAGCAATGAAAATAGAGATTGAATGGAAAAAGACTAGCAACATCTCGACCTTAAGAAGGGGGCAGTATAAAACAGAAAAGATCATCCCAATAGATTAACAAATTGATTTTGTCAAGTCAAACAAAAGTGCTCTAAGTGGCCAGTCGCCATATATACCAGCAGTACTAAATCCTAGGAAGCTACAAATTTTTATATAAATAGACGATCGCATCACGATCACCTACTTTCTAGCGCGGTACAATGATCCAAAGTTTCCAACTTATATACAACTGTTCCTAAGTTTTCATTTCAGATGTGGAGTGAGGGTGAGAATCAATCTAGATGATCTAATTATTATAAGCCAACTTTTTTTAAATAGTTTCATGCACATCCTTCTGGACAAAAATTGTGAAATCATTGATTTCAACGTTGTTTTCTAACCTGTATAGGCACATCAAAATTAATATGCTTCTTCGCATTCATTACTTAAGAACTAACTCTACTTTGAATGTTATTATTTTTGTTATAACGTGAGAAATATTGCAAATATATCCACTCGCACATGTAGTTATATATGCTGAATATTCACAAACATAAACATACACACCATTCATTCATTTGATAGTGTTAACTGTTCAAGTTTGTTTGTTGTTTTTTTTTACCTATTAGCGGTTCTGAATTACTTCTATTAAGTTTTCTGCATCTAATATAAACAAAATAAAGTACGTAGCGATTCGTCTGTCTGTATACTAAACAATTAAAAGTATTGAATGGATTTATTAATTGTTGTGTAGAGAGAGGGAGATGTTGAGAAAGATGAAAGCGATGGGGAGATTACGAGAGATGAATGAGAGAAGAAAGAGAAAGACAAATCGTTTATAAAATCGATTGACACAGATATATTTTAGTTTTGGTTATTGGTATTATTTTATCCAATGAATACGCAATATCAGATAAATGTATTGGTTTTATAAAAAAACATCATCAAGACCAAAAGCAACTCAAGGATAAGGATTAATGAGGTCGTTAGTTGGATTCTATACTACATTATTAGTGTTGAAAACTGGGAATATTGATTAAATGAACGGCTCAAGGAGGATTTATTCACTTCAGATTTGAAAAAGAATCATTCTAGCATTAATGTGTTCCACAGATGAAAGCTGCTTGGAAACAAAATTTGTTCATGGAAATTTTGTTTGGTTTTAGGTACAATATGAACGACATAAAAAGTTTTATGCGGTTACAGTAGAGAGTTGATTTTTCTTGTGAAGCATCTACTATGGAAATAACGATAGATTAGAGAAGAACTAGTGTCTTCTATGGAAAAGAAGTTGTGGAGAGAAGTGATAGTCCCCCACTAGTTTGCAAAGTCAATTTTGCGCTTTGTCAAAGCGGAAATAGTGTTTAGGTGGAACTTTTCCAGATATGAGAACAATAAGATAAGGTATATTTAGCTGCAGTACACTTAAGAAATGACATCAGAAATCAGTTACTTTGGGAAGCGTCACATGAACCAAAATGCTTCCGGTATGTCGTAAAATTATTTTTATCAAAGATATTTTCAAGTGTAGATATGGAAAGGAAACATCAAGATCATACAAGCTTTAATGTCGATGTTTTTCAAAATAGAAAATGCACTGGTCCACGTGGGACATAAAAAAGACATATATAGAAAGGACAGAGTGACGAGAATATAAAAATCAATTGACTACATTTTATTATTGTTGTCTTCGGTCATGAAAGATAAATCTGGCTAAACTAAAGTAATTATGTTTCTATCTCAATTCAACATATACCATTAAAAGCCCTACACGTGTCTACATCTGCTCTCCTAAGGCAAGTAAATAGGGATTCCTATACAGGTAGAAATAAGAGAAGAAACTGAGAGAAAAATGATGATAGAGAGGAACAAAGAGGGGTAGAGAATGAGAGACTTGGGTAAACCGATTGACACGTACACCAATAGAAAATATAGGAAAAATGTAGAAAAACAGAAACAGTGCAAGAATAACGGTTGACACGAACATTTATATATGAATACGTATATATGAGAGAGAGATAGACAGGGATAGATAGACAGTGACATGGAGAAAGAGAGTATATATAAAGAGAGAGCGTATGAAAAGAAAAGAATAGGATACAAAACAAAAACAAATCAGAAGAACGAGAGCGAAATGGAGGAGAAAGTAGAGTAATAAGTAAGAACATATGAAAGGTACATAAAAGATTAAGAAATACTATGAAATCTGAGAGAGAGAGAGGCAGAGAGACAGAGAGGGGGTTGAGCGGTATGACGACTTCATACACACGTAAATATATTTTTAAAAAATCGAGACGGGAAAAGGGAAAGCTGGAGCGAAACAACATATTGATATAAAGTGTTCAGACTAATCTCGGCATAATCTTATGTACCAAACGGATGTTGGTTGCCGTTGGCCTTTTATTTGTGCGGGTGTCATGTTGGTTTGGAGGAGGGACAGGAACAACGGAGGCTCGTTTAATTCTCGTTGTGCTCCACTCTGAGTTGAATATGAAAAGGCAACGCAGGCGGCTATCGGTATAAAACAGGTCTGTTTGGAATATAATCAAACAAATCGAACTTTGGAAAAATATTTTCGATCAGAAATGGAAGAATCTAAATTTGAAAACGTGAAAGAAAAAAAAGAAGGGAAACCAAGTTTAAAATATATACATGAACACGTATTCTTAAGATGCGTCCATTTAATTACTATTAAGATACGTTCATTCAATCTGTTATATAAATACTATTTTAAACCTAAGCGTGAGGAAAACACCCAACCGAACTTATATACCATGAATTGTTCCATACCTAATTGTTATTTTATGTTTATTTTCATTCTGTAATAGACATTCAATATATGATAAGAGAGAAAATTTGAATGCCTAATGGAGAGAAGTTGAATGCCCACTAGAAACTATCGTTGAGTATCTAAGGTCACTTTGTACAGGGGTTTGTCAGGAAAATCTGCCGTGAGGATACTATTCCATACAAATAAAAACTGACTAAATATTTAAAAATTTCCCGACCCAATTAAGATATCGGTATGACTAACCATACTGACTTTTACGAGGAATTGTGTATCTTCTTCAAGTGGTGTTTACTCAACTAATAACACTAAGCTTGACACTTCACCAGACTAAATAAATTCTTGTTCTGGAATCTAGTAAAGCCTAAAGATTACGAGAAAATATACTATAACGTACAATCACAGCACATCATTGTTTAATCACACATGGGAAATAAAAGTACATGGGCTTAACACTGACATGAAATGGAAAATATTAAATCGATCTCTCAACTATAACGTAGGTAGCGTTCTTTATAAATTGTACATAGTATAAAAGTTTCTCATAGCCATTTACCTTCGTATGCGTAAGAAAATAACAGAATAGAAGCGATGCGTAAATAGCCTCTCCAAAGAAAGCATTTACTTCACCAATTTTACCCACAGCTAATTCACATGCTCCAATGAACACATAAACTTTAGCCCATAAACTATAAAACTGGCAAAACCGATGATGTTCAAACGTTGTACCTTTACATCACACCCATATAATATTTATATGTATATGTGCGTGTCTTTTACATAAACAAACATCTATATGGTTATGAGCATGTACGTAGATATACGTACGTATATTTATTACTACTACATGTATATACAAACCTATTACTAACAGAGATTCAGCATGTGTGTGTCTGAAACCGAAATAATACTATTAGTAATGATCGGTTCTGTTTACTGTACTAATTCTGACTAATGTACTACATGCGATGCTTAATTCTGAGGTAAGTGTAATATATAATGTTCTGATAGAATCTGATTAAACATTGCCTCCTCACATGCATTACCTCATTATTGGGGTGGTGCATGTTCTGTTGTCACGCAACCACTCCAGCCATTACTCCCTCTTTTGGAGGTAATGGAGTATATATTCTTTCAGCACAATACTTTTCTCCCAGGCATTATATACTATTTTATATAGAATATGTTAGTTAATAATATATATTAGTGAAACACTCGTATAGATATATACGTCGACACCTTAAGTGAAGTTCCACGAATGCTGCTCGCAGAGCATTCTGAACATCTCATGGGAAGACGATGGCACCAACCTCAGTGTTCAGTAGGAGGCTAACACCACCAGCATCGAAGTCATCATTATTAGGAATTAGCTGAGGTGGTTGGGCAACGTTGTCAGAATGTCGAATTTCCGGCTGCTGAAACAACTATTTTATGGACAGCGCACTCGAGGAGGCCAGAAGAAACGATATAAGGATTTTGGGAAAGAAACCTGAAGAAGTGTAACATAAACATAGACATGAGAGAACTAGGCCAAGGACAGGCAAACCTAGAGGCAAACCATCTTCACAGGTGCTGCCACTTTTGAGGTCAACCGACGTGCAGATCTTAGACCAGGAAGGAAAGAGAAAGAAGAACACTTGCAATCCAACCCTCCAAATGGAAATGGAACAGCCTTCTCGCACTAATAAAGGCAGTTCAAGGCCAGGATAAGTCATGTCGGACACTTTCGCACATACTAAACCCTGATCACGACTACCACTGCCATCATCACTGTTAAAGCTTGCCAAGAGAGAGACAGATAGAGAGAGACAGAAACAAAGACAGAGACAGAGATACTAATAAAAGTCTGCGACTGGATAAAGCGTATTACTGCTCGTGTATAATTATAAAATAATATATTACGTGTATATGTTTTCAGTATTTACTTCAAAAGGGCTAAACACATAAACAAATCGTAGAAGTAGTATCAAAACATACTTTTGACAAGTAAGCTACACTGCGACGTGTACGCTTGGATCCTGAGAGAAATCATCAGAATAACTGTGAGTGTCCTCTCTAGTTACTAACCAATCAGAGCCACTGTTTTTATTATTTCCCATACCTCTTCATGTTCATCAGCCAAGAATGCATATATAGAAAGTCTGCTAAATGGCCAACTATAGTAGAGTGTGACACGAAAGCATCCTTTCCGTTGTCTGCTATACTGATGTGCATGAGAAAAACGTCACTCCATTTTAAAGATTCCCCATTTGCCCTTTATCCTACCCTTATAATTCTGAGTGTTTAGCAAGAGTAAATAATGCACGTTATAAGGCTTTCGCATAACACGACCGAGAATCGAACACCTGTCTCTGGCCATTTAGTGAACATTATTACGACTATGCTACATGGCCCGAAACAGATTATATGTCTAGAACTGTTTAAAAGATTTGACCAGTAACGCAATAGCCCTACTCAAACATGAGTTTCCAACCACCATAGATGCTAATTTATATCTCTCATTATACATGTATAGAAAGAGCGTCATAAAGTAATGTTCCTATTTTTTATTCCGCCCTAATTAATAAGATGCGGTTGTAAATCGAATTGTTATAATTACTAGATTTGTGTTGCATTCATTACCTGGAAGTTTCATCTGTTACGGATATTGATGCTGTTAAACTCTCAGAAAACAGCCCTTGTCATGAACGCGTGTCAGAAGCAGAGGTGCACCATTGAATTCTTTAGAAAAGTGCATGAGCGATACTTGTACGAATGTAGAAAACGTATTTTAAGAAGACAAACGGTCGCTCTTTTTTATGGTACAACTCTAGTCTTCGTACCTCTTTGATATTTGGAGTAATACAAAGAGAAAGTTTTACTTTTTAAATGACCCTGGTATATATATATATATATATATATATATATATATATATATTTATATATATATTTATATATATATATATACATATATATATATATGTGTGTGTGTGTGCGTGCGTGTGTGTGTGTGCTCATATTCATATATTTATCTATCTAGTGAAGTAAAGAGTCCACGATAAATGTGTGCGAACTACGATGATTTATGAAAGTAAAACTTTGTCAATGACGGTTAAGGATGTGTGTTTTATATAGATGATATGAGAATGATAGGATGTAAGTATAATTAAAGCCATACTTATATCTGAAGACCTCAGAAGAAGATTAAAGTCAGACAATATATGAATATGTATAGAGCAGGAGATTTCGTTGTATTGGTCATATTGAAAAATAGATGAGAGTATTGACAACTGAAGTAGCCGAATCAATTGGCAGAGAAGATGAAGGAGAATGTGTAAGGAAATGATATAGTTTTCAGAAAAATACTGATAAATAAAGTTTGGAATTGAAAAAGTGTCACATACATGCCAGCGTGTATAATTTAGATTGCGTTACAATATGATGATGATGATGATGATGATGATGACATCCAATTTTATATTAAGTGAAGGGAATCGAAAAAGAATCTTTTCATCAGAGGATAACAGCGGCCACATCACGATGAGAAAATACATTAGACTGGAGAATGATTACTTTAACAGGAAACTGTGTGATTTATATTTTTATTAAAATCCCTCGAAATGAGACATGAAACCACTTGATGTAAAGAGAGAATCATAATTATAAAGAGGAAGATGTAGAGAGAAACACATCAAAACAATCCGAGTCTGAAAGAGACACAACCACCAGAATTTCTTCTCCTGGACTTTAAACAAGCTAGTAAAAATCTAGCGCTTCAAGAAACAAATAATGAAAAGAGTTACAATGGTAGTTGATAAAAATGTCTAGCACTTGAATGGTTCAATAGATTACCAGAAACGATTGTGTTTTACTGGCACATCTTCATCAGAATGTGTTATTAAATCGAATACATTAATCGTGGCATTAGTCCCATTACTTGTAACACAAACATCGTATGAGGTAAATCAACTTCTTGTATCACTTTTTTTCGCAAAATGATCTGTTATGGAAAAGCAAACGGCTTCTATGTTATATTTTCTAATTTTTCGACAATATAACCCATTAATTCTCATTCATAAAGAATCATATCATATCAGGTATTTCATGAAGAAGAAAAGGGGTGCAACGCACGCACTAAATATTTCACAGTGTAATTTTATGACTTCTCTTCAAATAAATTAGTTATAACTACGTGTTCTACCTCGGTGCTTGTATTGAACGAAAACCGGTAAAAAATATATTTATTGTTATTGGTCGAAGTAAATAAGGTCACGCCATTTGTCAGATTATGGACGTATTGGCTATTTGGATACACATCAACACATCAAAATTAATTAATGAGACAATTGAACCTACGCACGGTAAAGTGAAACCCCACCTTTTTAAAAACACTGCATAATTATATATATATATATATATATATATATATATATATATATATATATATATATATATTAAATTGTAATTCAATGAATTTCAAAAAAACTCTCATTGAAATGAAATGAATTGGTTGAGTTTCATATCAAAGAATTTTTATTATTCTAAGCAAGACAAAGAATGTTTTAGAAAGTTTATCTCCTTAACCTATAGGGGTTCGATGTCTACCATCTCATCAGAGGAGTGAAAATATTAGCAAATAGTTATGAAGGTATGCACCCTATTTGCTAAAGTCAGTGAGACATGGAAAGTCAAAGTGAAAATAATACATTTATCAAATACTCCTGCTACAGGACTTCTGATAAATGTATTATTTTCACTTTGACTTTCCATGTCTCACTGACTTTAGCAAATAGGGTGCATACCTTCATAACTATTTGCTAATATTTTCACTCCTCTGATGAGATGGTAGACATCGAAACCCTATAGGTTAAGGAGATAAACTTTCTAAAACATTCTTTGTCTTGCTTAGAATAATAAAAATTCTTTGATATGAAACTCAACCAATTCATTTCATTTCAATGAGAGTTTTTGGAAATTCATTGAATTACAATTTAATTTATTTGCTCTATCTTGCATATCGAGCAATTCTTGTTTAGATGGGATAACTTATAGAATATTACTGCCAGTAATATTTTGTAAACCAACAATCTCACGTTTACATAACCACTGACTGTTAAATAAAAATTATTCCGAAGTATATATATATATATATATATATATATATATATATATATATATATATATATATATATATATATAATGTTCCCTATCTTAGGTTGAGCGTATTGGGAAGTGATATACAAATTACCATTAGCGTATGAAGCGATGCTCCTTGTGTAAACAAATTGAGCTTAGGTATTTGATTAATGTCAAAACATTGTTAATTCACTGCCCGCATAGCAGCAGTCATATAGCACAAAAGTTTGAAGCTCCGATTGTCGTTTGAACGATCGGGTTTCAATTCTGGCTTGAGATAGTTTCTTGTCTAGCCGCACTGATGAGCTGTGAAACAGCGAAACAGTACTGTATGTGTATGACTATATACTAGTAGGCCGGATCGCTGTGTTCGGTCGTAAAATACCTTTGAATATGATATTTTGATTTATGCAGATTTCGTATTTATTATTATACTACCATGGATACCCGGCGATGCCCGGTTGGATATAGGTGGTATACTAACGATATTGACACCTCCCAGAAAAAAAACTTTTCTTTCAATCAAAATCGCAGCAAGCAACCCGTCCGAGTGACAAAAGAAAACAAAAAAGCTGCTATAGGCAGTAACGCGAAAGAGAAAAAAGAGGTGAAGAAAGCTAACGCGTCATGAGGCCATAAGTCGCCGTGACCGTGACAGCTATCACGGTCACGGCGACTTATGGCCTCATGACGGGTCGAAATAACATTTTTTACATAGGAATCATCACTTATCAAGGCCCAGCGACCACTCGAGGATAAGGGATAAGTTAGTACAGTAATCAATTGGACAATATAGTAATCGTTAATAATGGAAATTCAGCAAATTTGTTAACTTAAGTGGAACGGCTCATCAAGAACTTGTTTACGTTGGACTTGAGGAAAATCAGATTATAGTCAGCTGGAAAGCAGGAAAACGAAAAACAGTTCCACATACGTGCGGTTCTAAGAAAGAAGCTTTGTTCATGGAATCTACGTTTAGGTTTAGGCACAGATAAAGAGTGGGGATTATTGATAGTTGTTTCAGCTAGACGAGTATTTCTTGTGAAGGTTTGGCGAGGGGGACCATAGATAGAAGCTCAGTCAAGCACTTGCCATGAAAATAACGATACAACAGAGACAAACTCGCAACATATCTTCTGTGAGATAAAGGTTGCAGGGAAAAGAAAAGGACATCTCCTACGAAGCTACGAAGTCTATTTTGAACTCTATCAAGGCAGGACAACTCCTTTCTATAAGCTCCTGCCTAGATGTAGCAACCATATTCGATTTTTGGACGTACCTGGCTCTTATATAGATAGAAAATTGCATCAGCAGTGAGATATCTACTGGATTGATGGAAGGATCCCACCATTTTTCTAGCGGCCTTGGCAACAGATTTGATGTACGTGTTCCATTTCAGATCAGGAGTAAAGGTCAAGCCCAGAAGCTTGTAAAAACATGACGCCTCCCCAAGACGGGAGCCATTCATTTCAATTGATTCCAGATGGGGATCAGAGCGTTGATGATGTAAAGATAGGAGTTTGGTTTTAGATGCATTAAAAGTAACCAGCCACTCCTTTCCCCATTGTACCATGTGCTCAAGATCAGAGGAGAGAGAGTCAGAGCTTCTGATTTTTGCCCTTCAATTACTACTCTTATGAACCTATCAGAAAGAAATGATTTAATAATTGAGCTAGCCATAGCTAGAGATCTTGTGAAGTAACCCTTTATGCCATACCCTATCAAAGGCCTTAGATATGTCAAGAGCAATTGCCCTAGAAAGGTTGCCTCCGTGGAGAGATTTGCTAATCCCATGAGATATAACTGTAAACACATCTACTGTAGATCTAGCAGAACGGAAACCATATTGTGTCTCACTAAGAAGGTTATTTTTGCTGAGATGGTTGATTACTTCTGTATTTAACACAGATTCCAGCAACTTACTCATGACGCACAGGAGACTTATTGGCCTGTACTGAGGGGGGATGAGGGATCACCTGAATTCTTAAATACAGGGCATACTGATGAGTTTTTCCAGAGTGATGGGAAGCAATTCTCCTTAAGACTACGTTTAAACAGTTTTGTAAGTATGCGCGCTAGTTCAGGTTGAAGTTTTTTGAGTACTATAAATGGTATACCGTCAGGGCCGGTTGCTTTACTGGAATCAAGGTTTTTGATTCGCTTGGCAACATCACATTCATATATTTGTATATCACATAACGTGTTTTCTGATACAGGAGGAAATAGTGGGGGTTGGCGGCCTTGGTCGCAAAGAGTAGAATTAGCCACAAAGTCCTTGGCAAAGAGTTTGGCTTTGTCTTATGATGACGAGATTACCTCAGGCGCATTGATGATAGTTGGGATAGAGCACACGCTTCTGTTCGGGATTCTGTTTTCTAGTTACCAAAACTGGTGGGAACCAAGCCGCTGCTCAGCTACTTTGGACTTGACGGACTGAGCATACAACTCTCTTGTGTGCTTTATTAATTCCTTACAATGGTTGCTGGCAGTCATGAAAGCGGCTTTACATCTATTACGTTGGAAGTAATGGAAAAAGTTTTTTCTGTGCGCAATCGTAGTAGCACATTCAGGAGAGAACCATGGCTGGCTGTTAGGATTTGCTGGAACGTTATCGAGGGTATGAAACGGTCTATACCTACAATTAATCATTCCCGTCTCAACAGACATGAATATTAGCTGAAGGATAGGCAGACAGGACATGGTTAATTTTCTCAGATATGCTTTTAAAGATAGTAACTCCGCTGTTGTGGTGGCGATAGAGAGTAAATATAAATGCAGTAGTGTGAGCAAATGCAACCTGGAAGTACATATAGGGTAACTTAGGATCTTCTCTGGAGATGTCCCTATCACATGGAAAGCCATTTTTAATATACGTTCATATCCCATGCCCATGGCGATCTCGGAGGTCAGATTAGGAAGTTAAGTTAGAATATCCTTTAATTACGAATGCCTCTAGGGAAATCGTCTGTTCGATGCCAGTTTCGCTTAGAAATAATAGGTCTAGTTTCGTCTCCTGTAATCGGGTTTCAGCCTTTGGAAAGTTAGAACGTAGACCCCTGATGTTGGAGAAGGAGACATGGGAGTGGAGTCTACGTTGAAAATTGGCGATCCGAGTTTAATCGTGTATTTTTGCTTGAAACTTGTCATGATGGAGTTTTAGGATTTGTGGACTAGGTCGTCAGATTTGCTTAGAGTAGGACAGAGGGGGAAACTAAGAGAGAAAAAGAAATTAAGAATTTTTTTGTAGCACATGATAAGGTAAAGCCATAACAATTATCCACTAATATGGCATCGAGAGGTCCCACTAGAAGCTACTGCATGGTCCAGAATCCATTCACCAAATGGCAATACAGCAGCCCCAGTACTTTGTACCTGCTGATAGGACAGCCTCCTTAGTGGTTAATCCAAGGTTCAGATCACTGACTATCAGGCGGATAACGTCAGCACAGATAAAACGTTTACCTCCAGCACCCTTACTAGTGATATGGCTAAAAGGATAGACATAAAAACAGAAAATTTCTGACATCTCTTGCCACGGTCCGATGCGTCTGTCAAAAGTTCTTGGTAGACATACAAACACACACACACACACACACACACACACACACACACACATATATATATATATATATATATATATATATATATATATATATATATATATACGCACGCAAGCTAACAAACATTTGCCTTTTATATACAGTGTCGGCAAAAAGAAAGTCAACACGTAATTTATTTTCAAAAACTGCAAATTTAAGCTAAATTTAATGTAACTGTTTAAACAAACTATATGTCATTTGATTGACCTTTTATTCCTCTATAATTTTACATGTTCATATTTGACTTTTAATTGAAATATTCTAGTGTTCAAAAAAAAATAATATATATATATATATAAAAGGGAAAGCCTCAAACCACACATTATCTCCTCCTAACAAGCCTCCTTACAATTATAGTTGCTTACACTGCATGAGCTCTTCTCAACCCTTTTATCCAGTAACAATGAAATAACAATGTCCCTAATTCACTTTGAGGAGTGTAACTATTTAGCAGATATATAACCTCTACAAACTAACTTTTCAGCAGGTATATAACCTCTACAAACTAACCCAATAACATTAACTAACCACGCGGGGTAGCAGAAATACCTGGATTAGAACCAAGCGCGGAGCTAACCCTCTCAGTGGTGACGGACCCAGTAGATCTTTCCAGATCATCCGTCTAGGAGAAGGAAAACTCTGAAACTAAACCAAAGAGGAGGGAGGCCTCTTCAGTCTTGGATGACAACCTTCCTAGAGCTGGTGACTCAAACAAATTACCGGTTTGCAAACCTAAATTGCTTAAGGAGTAGATAGGTTCTGCCTATCGCCCGGCTTCCATACTCCTTCTTTGCCTATTAGTCAGGCGCAGAGATACTATCACAGTGATTCGACAGAAACACCCAGTAGTAGATATTGTTTCTTGTCTAGGGCAATGAACGCCGTTTCCCCACTCCCGACACACCCCACCCCTAAAGCTGGGCACTTGAGAATGCTTGAGTACCATATATGCCTGAGCAATTAGATTGGGTTGACCTTCCTCTGATGGGTTGAGGGTACCGGATTGACAGTTACTGGCTGCTGTTCCCGACTGGTAGTACAGGGTCTCTAACTCTTTGGTAGCGCTTAGAGCGGCTGCTCCATCAACAGTTGTATAATATCGGGATGTTTGCAGTGCCATGGCGCGCATGGAAAGGGACCCTGCACTCATTCCCTGTGGGCTTTCCTGAAGCCACAGTCCTAGTTGATGGAGGGTCAGCTGATGGTCTACTTGTGATGCATGTGTGATATTCTGCATAACCTCCTGTTCGGCTCCCCCTAACCTAACTGAAACTCGTTAAAAAATATGATGACAGTACAATCTAAAAATAAGCTTAAACCAGGCCTAGGGTCAAACAAATCCAACTTGCCTCCTCCCTTGAGGCTTGCATTCACAAATATCAGTGGGCTTAGAACTAATTTAGCTGATGTTGAAGCATTTCTCCTAACAAATACCCCGGATATCTTAGCACTAAGTGAGACTAACCTACACTCCTCCATCCCCTCTAACTATTTTAACATGCCTGGATATCTCCCACTTTGCCGTAAGGACTCTGACAGACATATGCACGGACTTGGAGTTTACATTCGTAATATCCTTCCCTTGACTAGAGAAACAAACCTAGAAACGGACGATCAAGCCTTTATGTGCTTTAGACTAATCATGCAACACAACATTAGCTGCTTTTACTTTCTCTACCGCTCTACCTCGACCCAAGACTGCACCATAATAAACAAACTAGCTGACAGCATAGACACAGCACTCTCCTTCGACACTAGCGCCCAAGTACATGTATTTGGTGACTTTAATGTCCATCATAAAAACTGGCTTGGATTCTCTACTTACACAGATGCAGCAGGCAGCGCAACTCATAGCTTCTCTGTATCTCACTCCCTATCGCAAATTGTTACTTTTCCAACCCGTTTCCCTGATCAGGAAGAACAACACGCATCACTATTAGATCTGTTTTTGACCACAGTTCCTGATGATTGTGTAACGAAAGCCGACAGCCCACTTGGGAACGCTGATCATGCAGTGATAATGGTTGAAATCGCCCTAAACTCTAGACCCAAAACTGAAGAGCCAGTGCTCAAAATAACGAGATATTATAAAAAGGCTGACTGGGAAGCCATCAGAGATCTTATCAGAGACGCCCCATGGGGAAATATTTTTTCTCTTCCTGCTGAACAGTGTGCAACCGAGACCACTGAATGGTTCAAAACTGCAATCGAAGCGCATGTTCCCATGTGGAAATTCTATAGCAAGCCCCACTCTCCCCAATGGTTTACTTCGACTTGCTCAACTGCCATTGCTCAAAGGCAGCATGCATTCCGCAGGTTTAACCGACATAAGTCCAGTTCAAACAGACAGAAGTACATAGAAGCTAGAAATAACGTTAAGAAAGAAATGGCGACAACTAAGAGGGAATTTACGGAAACCACTAAAAAACGCATCGAAGCACAAAAAACTAGGAACTCGTGAAAAAAAACTAGGAAATCTACAACAGTATAGTAAATAATGGGCAATCAACAATTCCCCCACTAACCAATAATATCGAGGTTGTTTGCTCAGCAACTGAAAAGGCTAACATGCTTGCCAGTCGGTTTGCCTCAAACTCCACACTGGACCCTCTAAACCACCCACTACCTCAATTTCCTATGCGGACAGATGCTAGACGATCTGAAAATCACCCCTGCTCAGGTGCATGCTATCATAAAAAAACCTTGACACTTCAAAAGCATGGGGACCCGACCTCATCCAAGCTGAGCTATTAAAAAAGTTCTCAGCCGAAGTAGCTGCAGTTCTCTCCAAACTCTACAACAAATGCCTTAATGAATCTTGCTTTCCGGGCTGTTGGAAAAGTGCTTCTGTGGTACCAGTATTCAAGAATTCTGGCGAAAGAACTGACCCATTAAATTATCGCCCTATTAGCCTCCTCCCACTTTTTGCCAAAATATTTGAGACCTTAATTAGCCATGCTCTAATCCAGCACCTTACAGATGCTAAACTTATGACCGACCAACAATATGGATTTAGACAAGCCCGTTCCACGGCAGACATACTCACTGTAATCTCTGAACGCATATACGATTCACTGGACAAAGCGGAGGAGGGCAGAGCGGTAGCTCTAGATATATCTAAGGCTTTTGACAGGGTATGGCATAAGGGTCTCCTCAGGAAAATTAGATCATACGGTATCACTAGTAGAATACTTAACATAATTAAATCCTTCTTAGATAAGAGAAAAATCCAGATTGTCCTCGACGGTCGTACATCCAAACAATATGATATAAATGCGGGAGTGCCTCAGGGGTCTATCCTTGGACCTCTGCTGTTCCTGATATTCATAAATGACCTCCCCGACAAAATTGCCTCTGAGATGGGTATATATGCTGATGACACCACACTCTATAGCAGGCACGACAGGAAAACAAATGAACATATATCTAAAGTAATGGCAGAAACACTAGAGGATGACCTCCAATCAGTAGTGGAATGGGGACAAAAATGGATGGTCACGTTCAATGCCGCCAAGACTAAACTGGTTTCATTCAATAATTACAAGAAACCTTCTCTACCACCTATAGCAATGGCCAACGACTCTTTATCTGAGAGTACGTCTTTCAAGCTACTTGGCCTAACGTTCACAGGAAACATGAGTTGGAACAATTACATCGATGGCATTGCCAGGGCCGCTGCGAGGAAGGCGGGCTCTCTCTACCGTGCTAGAAAACTTCTAACACCCGAAAGTATCCTGTACCTCTATAAGGCCATAATTCGCCCATGTATGGAGTATTGCTGTCATATTTGGGCTGGTGCATCGGATACTAGTCTCTCGCTCCTTGACAGGGTTCAAAAGAGAGTCGCAAATCTGATAGGCCCTGTAACTGGATTCTAAGCTTCAGCCTCTGTCCCATCGTCGAAACGTTGCATCCCTCTGCCTGTATTTACAAGTATTTTAATGGTGAATGCTCTGATGAACTGCAAGCACTTGTGCCCCCACGACGTGAACACCCTCGACAGACCCGACAAGCTGCAAAATCCCGCCCCCACACTGTAGAGATCCCTAGATGTAAAAGATCTTTCTACTCCAGTAGTTCCTTCCCCAGAACTGCTAGACTTTGGAATTCCATTCCAGGTCACTGCTTCCCCAACTGTACTGACATGCAAAAGTTCAAGTGCAACGTGAACCAACATTTTGCTGCCCAAATCCCTACATAGTACCCCAGTAGATGTTTCCCCTGATAGTAGCCCCCTACACCAAAGTGGCAATGTGCCTTGTTTGGGGTGAAAATGTAATAAAAAATTTTTTAAAAAACGTCAATTTAAAAAAAGAACTTCAAATTGAGGAGGCAAAAAGAAAGTCCACACAATGCAATATTGTTATTTAAATGTAAGTTTAGGACATTAATGCAACACAAATACAACAGGAACACAATGAACTAGTTAATATTTAGTAGCATAATCCTTCTGCAATTTGACAGCCTGCAATCTTATGAGAATTCCTTGAATTATAATGCAGCAATACTCCGGGGAAATGGCATCCGAGTTTTCTTTAACTTTTGTCCAAAGTGCTTCCAAATTAGAAATTTTATCATTGCGTAGCTGTTGCTTGACGTAATGCCATACGTTTTCGATAGGATTGAGGTCTGGAAATTGTGCAGACTAATTCAAACACGGAATATCATGTTCTTCCAGGAACCTCTTGACATTGCCAGCTGTGTGAATGAGAGCATTATTCTGCATGAAGATGGGATTATCATCCAAATTGCGACCAAAGTAGGGTAGAAAATGTTCAGTTAACATATTAATGTACTTGGTCGAATTAATTCGACCTTGCAAGCGAACTATATCATTGGTACTAATAATGTCTTATGCCAAAACTGAACCTCCACCACCTTGCAGCGTTGAAACTAAGCTCCTAGGATTAAATTCTTCGTCTGTTCTCCGACGGACGTACTGCCTACCATTACTGCCTAGCCTATTGAACTTGCTTTCGTCGCTAAAAAGCACTTTTGACCAATATGAAGAGTCATTATCTTCATTGCATCTGACGAAGTCCAGGCAGCGCTTTCTGTTCTTTACATAAATCACTGGCTTGCGTCTTGCAATATATCCTTATATAAAAATAACGGGCCAATCAAATGAGGTATATTTTGTTTAAACAGTTATATTAAATTTACCTTAATTATGCAGTTTTAAAAAAATTACAAGTGCGAATTTCTTTTTGTCGCCATCGTATTAGATTATATTGAACCTACTATATAATAATTATTTAAAAAGTTTTTTTTTTAAATGACTCGTGCGCCACTACCGAGAATTGAAACCATAATGTTTAGCTTACGATTTTTTTCTTTTGACGGTAATGCCTGAGCTATGAAGACATGTTTACTGCAAGGCTAAACATTAAATCATGAACCAATAGCATGCATATTTGTTATGTCGTTGTTCGAGCTTCACCTGGACAATTCAATTTTTAAAATTTTGTTACTTTTGGGACGATTTTCCCGGCTAAAACCCAAATATAAGTTTCGCGTGAGTTCGAATATCCTATATATTAAGTTTCATGTATGCAGATAAAAAACTGGCAGAGAGGTTTGATATGCAAAATTTTAAACAAATATATATACGTACACATAAATATATATAGAAGGAGGTTTGTGTTTACTATAATCTTTTCAAGCAAATATTACGCAAGTATAAATCATGTAGAATGCATAACTTTTCAATAAAAATTTAACGTAAAATGAGCACCCACTTTTTGGCCACAAAGCGTTCAACCCGTCATGTTATCTCTTCTCTATCATTTTTTCAAGTTTGGCGATGAGGGCGGGAGCGAAACATGACAAATACAATTTTTTTTGTTTTTTGTTTTTTGTTTTTTTTGTAGTGGTGGGCGGGAATTACATTTGAAACATATAATAACTTAATTAATTTTTATGAGACTATTCTGTACTTTCACCTAACAATTTTATAAACAGAACAAACCACAAAATATGACAAATTCATTTGGGGGAGGGGGAGAATTACATTAGAAATATAAAATGACGAAAACTTTCATTTAATTGTTTTTGGAATTCATTTTTGGTAGATATTTGTTTCTTATTTTTGTTTTTTGTTTTTTGGTGATCGCACGGACATTCGCTGCTATTTTAATTGAAACAAAAGTTTTAATGATATATTATATTTTTAATTATTTTTTGGAGGGGGGGGTCTTTCCAGTGCTCAATATACTGGGAATAGTTTCTTCTCTTTGTAGTCCTTCTTCCGAAATATCTGGTCGAGAGAGTATCACATACTTCTTCTTTGGGGGGGGCGATTATATTTACATGTTTACATCCGTTCTTTTATTTTTGTTGTGGGGGTATCCACGTTGCCCACGATGAAAATTATTAGTATACAGGTATGTTTCAAACGGAACTTCATGTCAACCCAGGCAACGCTGGGTACCTATGCTAGTATAGATATATTACTTATTAAGCGATATCAGTCGTGAGGTTAACTAATTTGTAGATTAATTTCAGTTTATTAATTAACCATTTTTGTTACTGTTTTTTATTTAATTAGTGTTTTAACTTTAATATAGCAGATTGTTTGGTTCCGCAATATAATTTTATTTTCTGGACAAATATTAGAATGTCAGTTCAAAGTTTTTTTAGTCGCGTGCAAGCGACTCTATAAGTCATTCCGTCGGTCGGTCGGTCTGTCGGTCTGTCCGTAACACTTTTATGATTGGGCTTTTTGATTAAGATCAAAGGTCTGTTTTTAATAGATGCTGCTCTTAGCTTTTTAAGTTTTTCTTGGCCTTCGGGCCGGGATCAAAGTGTAGTATCTTTTCCGGCAGATACTGCACTTAAGATAATTTGTACCAGTCAATGGAGGGGAAACCCTCTATACTGGGACAATTATTATTTTTGGTAACCAGAGTGACCCCTTTTTGCTTACTTTTAGGGGAGCTGGTTTTTACCTCACATTAAAAACGGCCTTGTGCCTAATTTGCTCAGTGGGGGAGCAAATAAATACCATCTTTTCCGGCAGATACTGCAAGCAAAGACCATGTGTGGGGGTAACTCCACATATCAGACCTTGCTCAATGTAGGAGCAACCCTTCATACCAATTGTCACTATCCAGCTCCCATTTCCCACCCATCGGGAGCAGGTCCCCCTTTTCCCTTTCCCCTCCCTCTCTCTCTCCACATTAAAAAACGGTCTTGTGCCTAATTTGCTCAGTGGGGAAGCAAATAAATACATACTGCAAGCAAAGACCATATGTGAGGAAAACCCTTCATACCAATTGTCACTATCCAGCTCCCCTACTCCCCGGGGAGTTGGTCCCCATTTCCCTTCACTCCTCACATTAAAAATCGGCCTTGTGCTTAATTTGCTCGGTGGAGAGCAATTAATACCAACCCTTCATACCAATTGTCACTATCCAGCTCCCATTTCCCACCCATCGGAAGCTGGCTCCCCTTCTCCCTCCTTTCTCCCTCCCATCTCCCTCTCTCTCCACATTAAAAAACGGCCTTGTGCCTAATTTGCTCAGTGGGGAAGCAAATAAATCCACCCCACATATAAGACCTTGGTCAAAGTAGGGGCAACCCTTCATACCAATTGTCACTATCCAGCTCCCCTACTCCCCGGGGAGTTGGTCCCCATTTCGCCTTCACTCCTAACATTAAAAATCAGCCTTGTGCCTTATTTGCTCGGTGGGGTAGCAATTAAATACCCTTATGTTTGTAACTTTGTGATATAAAGTGGGGGATCACTTTTCTGTATTAATTTAATGTAAAATAATCACCCACTTTACAACCAATCAGTCTCAAAGCCATTCAAGTCATTCTCCAGATCATTCAAGTTGTTTTTGAAGAATTCCAGTTATATTTTAAGCATTCAAGTCATTCTTAAGGTCATTCAATTCATCCTTAAGCTCATTAAAGTCAATCTAAGTCATTTACTTTTTATTTATTTAAGTCATTTCAGCCCATTTTTCGGTCATTTTAGTTTATCTTTAAGAATTTCATGTCAATCCTACATTCACGTATTCATTCATTACACGAGAGCACGCGACTAATGGCTATCGGCCTTGTTTTCTTACAGATGACTGACTTATTTCTTTTCTTTTCTTTATGGCCAGATTTAAAACACGAATTTATATCGAAGTCACCATAATGTTAATAGGAATAAAGAAGAAAGATGCTTTTCGCGTTTTCAAATGCAACTAATTTTAGGCATTTGATATACCTTTCTTGCGGTTCCTTGGTTGCACTGGATTCCAAGATATAAATTCATGTAGTCTGGTGGAGTATCCATATTCGTGCCTTTACTTGTAGTAATATCACTTTAGGAAGCTGCACTATTCCATCAAACTACCTTTTAGTCACACACATTGATAAAATGTGGAATATCTCAGCACTCTCAATGCACAAAGCTATCTTTATTAAGCTTGATTATGTTTTAAGAAGAAGATATGCATATATATATATGTGTGTGTGTGTGTGTGTGTGTGTGTGTGTGTGTGTGTGTGTGTGTGTGTGTCCATTAGGCTTCAGTCAATCATTTCTTTATTTTTGTAGGACTGATTATTACATGCTGGTTACTACGTTGGCATTTCTCCCGCCAATATCGTTAACGCTCAGCCGTCATTGATTTCAGATCACTTTTTAAAATTTATTTTTATGTGTTTTTTTTCATCCTACTTTAATTTATTTATTTTGTGCTTTTTATCACCCCCCCCCTTCAATACACGAGAGTTGAACGAGAGTTACTTTTAGATTTTTTTTTTATATCTCTGTATCAGAATACATTTATGTTACCTGTTTATTCAATGTTCCGCTTTTCATACTATTTATTGGACGGCCATGTTTTTACAAGGAAAGAAAATCGAACGATATTATCAAAAGTTGTTTTCCTTGATTTATGAGCTCATATTAACACCGTACGCGTGTGTTAATATGTGTAGATATATTGTTAATTTTCAAGCAATGAAAATTCTAGCTTTAAAATATGTCCATTTAAGATTTTGACCTGTTTTTATTTGTATATCAGTGAAAAAAAATACAAAAGAGATTTGTTTTTCTGTCGAATGACGTTGTGTGATAATGGATTATATATTTTTTCATTGCCTTGCAATAAATTATGAATGTTATATACAGATTTTATAATGTTTTGTGAGGGACGAAATTTATATATTTTCCCTCTTGTGCACATCTCGCTTTATAAAAAAATAAAATAAATCCTTCTATCCAATATATATATATATATATATATATATATATATATACTATTATATAAAAGTTACTTTGTGTGTGTATGTGAGTTGCTTCTTCATAGGTTCCGAAACGACTGAGCCATATTTTGTAAATTTTACACAAAGCTGATTTATATGTCTGGCAGTGTTCTTAAGTATGTTTTGTACAGAAATTCATTCGATAAGTAATGAAAATCGAAATAAATATAGTCTTAAAAATAGCTTTTCAGTCTTATAGATAAAAATAATTTTACATGGGAATATTTTACGTTACACCGGCTAAGAGAGATAATAAAATCTTAGTAAATATTTTTTTTCTTAATAAACAGATTTATTATAATCTGAAGATATAGCTTGGCGGTAGAAAATTCAACTACAGATCGAATGACTCCTTGTTCAAGCCCAGGTGTACCTTGCTATTTTATTTGTTTTTTTTTCTTATTAATGAGTTCAATTTAAGATAAAAGAAGAGGGCCATTTAAAATCGCTACAAATCATTTCTTCGTTTGCATATTTCAAAATAAAGAAATTAATCAGAAGTGACTTTTCAAAAGCATTCATCGTCAAGCCCATATGTCAGCTAACGTGATATTGTAAATACACACAGACAGAATTTAATGAACGATCTTATCATTATTATTTTTATATATAGTTAAGTATTTTATTTATTTATTGTCGAATTAGTCCACAGGGCAACTTATTTTTTTGCGAATTAGACCACCGGGCAAATTATTCCTCGTAATATATAATAATCAATAGAGGATTGATTCTATAATAATACATACACAATCTTCATAAATTAAAATATCATGTTTAAGCGTATTGGACGACCGAGGTTGCCAGCTAGTATATATATATATATATATATATATATATATATATATATATATATATATATATATATATATATATATTAGCCCAAACGTTACCTGGCGTTGCCCGGGAATTCATAGTAAGTGAGGAAAATTCAATGTCCAAGTCCAACTTAGAATTAATGATAAATAATACTACATGATAGTGATGTTAGCAATTTTAATACGAAGATCAATAATCACAATAATTGTAATAATAAAAATGCTTCTACTTATACTATTAATATTATGGATAATAGTTCGAATAAAAAGAGTAATAATCATGTAAATGATATAAACACTTAAAAATATTATACAAATAATAATGATAATACTGATAGCAAACTCATAATGATGCTAATAGAACCATAGCGATTAAAGAAATAGAAAGAGCATTAACTAAAGAAAACACTAAAGATAATGTGAAGAAATGAAATGACATCAATGTTACAATTAATATTAGTAACAATAAGACAAATAATTAGTATATACTCTTCTGACTCCGAAGCATCCGTCACAAGAGTAATGTAATATGATGGGTGTAGTATGCCAGCAATAGATCAGAACTATTATACGAGTATACTTCTGTTATCTACAGTAAAAGTATTAAACTGGATACTCCACCAGACTAGACGAACTCTTGTTCTGGAATCTGGTAAGACCAAGACACAGCTATTATATATACATATATATATATATATATATATATATATATATATATATATATATATATATATATATATATATATATATATATTCCACAACTTTTGGGAGAAGAAAATGTTACCAAAGTTTTAATTCCTGGTGTAATTATTTAATAATTTTATTAAATAGGAAATTACATAATTAATTTTGTCATACGTAAGGTTTCTTGACAATGAGCCAGACAATAAAGAGCGATAATTTGAAAACGAATGTGACATTTAACTAAATAATTTTATATATATATATATATATATATATATATATATATATATATATGATGATTGCAACGTCTTATCAGACGAGTGCCACTCCCTCAGACACTTAATGGCTATGAGCCAAAATGCCTTTTTTTTAGTCCTACTAGTGAATTCACACGCTCAAGCAGGCATGATACTGAAGACGGTCATTGAGATCAATTATTAGATGCTTCCAGCATTTCAAGCCTCCACGCGTCACAACTTTTCCATCGCCACAGGACCATTTTTATAGACAAATGCCCGAGGGAGTACCTATACACAGATGATGTTACAGAATCTTAGCTTTGTACGACAGCTAAGTCTCTCTCTCGGTTCAAAATGTTGAGATCCAGCAACAAGCAAGAGCAAGATAGCCAGCAACAAGTTAAACTGCAGACCAGCTTAATGCGGGTACTTGTCTTCCGCTTTATGTTTTTTGTAAATCAGAGATTTGCTTCTCCTAGAAAGGTTGCCTTCACCACGGCTTACTGGAGCCCTCTCCACCTCAACCCACACATGCATACACATAAATATACACGGTGCTAGTTGGACGTTGGCCCCGAAAAATGGTTCATTCGCCCTTTGGAAGGTCTTGTTTTCAATCCTTCAGGGAGACTAGCTATCCTCCTCACCAAACAAGTCTGGTGGGGGAACCAGTTTAGTCGCCGGTGACTCGACCATGAGGCAGGTAGTACTGAGTTACATGGCACCAGTAGCATATGACATGACATATATATATATATATATATATATATAGAGAGAGAGAGAGAGAGAGAGAGAGAGAGAGAGAGATGTCAGTATTATTACTAAACCTAACTGTATAACGCTTTTTGTTATACACTTTAATCACACCAAATAAATGTTTTTCACTATGGGATTGAGTTATGTTTGACAAAATCCATTTTAAATGTGCGAGTGGTCCTTAGTTTTTAATGAACCTCTCAAGTAACTCATCTGTTCCTATAAAAAAAATTCCTGTCTTTTTCTCTCTTACTTTCCCTCTCGGTACTGCTCTAACCAAGTATGCCGACCTGTTCCACAAATCCCAAAACCTCAACATGAAACATCTCCAGAAAAAAAAACTCGAATAAACCTAGAACCCCATCTTCCAGCGTAAACCGCAACTACCATGTAACCTTCTCCAACATTAGGGGTCTACGTTCCAACCTTCCAGAGGTTGAAACCCAATTATAGGAGACGACACCGGACATATTCTTTCTAAGCGAAACTGAAATAGGGCCGACCACTTTTTTTTTTCACCCCAAACAAGGCACATTGCCCCTTTGGTGTAGGGGGCTACTATCAGGGGCAGGAACTGCTGGGGTACTATGTTGGGATTTGGGCAGCAAGATGTCGGTTCACGTTACACTTGAACTTCTGCATGTCAGTAGAGTTAGGGAAGCAAGGACCTGGAATGGAATTCCAGAGTTTAGCGGTTCTGGGGAAGAAACTACTGGAGTAGAAAGATCTTTTACATCTAGGGATCTCTACTGTGTGGGGTGGGATTTAGCTACCTGTCGCGTTTGTCGAGGGTGTCTACGTCGTGGGGGCACAAGTGTCTGCAGTTCTTCAGAGCATTCACCATTAAAATAATTTCAGAACAGACAGAGGGATGCGACATTACGTCGGTGGGACAGAGGCTGAAGCTTAGATGCCAGTTCAGGGCCTATCAGATTTGCGACTCTCTTTTGGACCTTGTCTAGGAGCGAGAGACTAGTAGCAGATGCACCAGCCAAATGTGACAACAATACTCCATACATGGGCGAATGGTGGCCTTATAGAGGTACAGGATACTTTCGGGTGTTAGTAGTTTTCTAGCACGGTAGAGAAAGCCTACCTTCTTCGCAGCGACCCTGGCAACGCTTTCAATGTAATTGTTCCAACTCATGTTTTCTGTGAACGTTAGGCCAAGCAGTTTGAAAGACATACTCTCAAATAAAGAGTCACTGGCCATTGCTATTGGTCGCAGAGTAGGTTTCTTGTAATTATTGAAGGAAATCAGTGTAATATTAGCAGCATTGAATATGACCATCCATTTTTGTCCCCATTACACTGCAGATTGGAGGTCAACCTCGAGTGTTTTTGCCATTTCTTTAGATATATGTTCATTTGTTTTCCTGTCATGACTGTTATAGAGTGTGGTGTGATCAGCATATATACTCATCTCAGAGGCAATTTTGTCGGGGAGGTCATTAATGAATATTAGGAACAACAGAGGTCCAAGGATAGACCCCTGAGGCACTCCCGCATTTATATCTTATTGTTTAGATGTACGACCGTCGAGGACAACATGAATTTTTCTCTTATCTAAGAAGGATTTAATTATGTTAAGTATTCTACCAGTGATACCGTATGATCTAATTTTCCTGAGGAGACCCTTATGCCACAGCCTGTCAAAAGCCTTAGATATATCTAGAGCTACCGCTCTGCCCTCCTTCGCTTTGTTCAGTGAATGGTATATACGTTCAGATTACTGTGAGGATGTCTGCTGTGGAACGGGCTTGTCTAAATCCATATTGTTTGTCAGTCAGAAGTTTATCATTCGTAAGGTGATGGACTAGAGCATGGTTAATTAAGGTCTCAAATATTTTGGCGAAAAGTGGGAGGAGGCTAATGGGGCGATAATTGGATGGGTCAGTTCTTTCACAAAAATTCTTGAATAGTGGTACCACAGAAGCAGTTTTCCAACAGTCCGGAAAGCAAGATTCATTAAGGCATTTGTTGTAGAGTTTGGAGAGAACTGGAGCTACTTCGGCTGAGCACTTTTTTAATAGCACAGTTGGGATGAGATCGGGTCCACATGCTTTTGAGGTGTCAAGGTTTTTTATGATAGCATGCCCCTGAGGAGGGGTGATTTTTAGATCATCTAGTGTGGCGTCTGTCCGCAAAGGAAAGACAGGCAGGGGGTGGTTGGAAGGATCCAGTGTGGAGTTTGAGGCAAACCGACTGAAAAGCATATTAGCCTTGTCGATTGCTGAGCAAACAACCTCGTGATTGTTGGTCAGTGGGGGAATTGTTGATTGCCCATTATTTACTACACTGTTGTAGATTTTCCAGAAGTCATGCGTTCCTAATTTTTGTGCTTTTATGCGTTTTTTAATGGCTTCAGTAAATTCTCTCTTAGCTGTCGCTATTTCTTTCTTAACGTTACTTCTAGCTTCTATATAGTTCTGGCTATTTGAACTGGATTTATGTCAGTTAAATCTGTGTTATACATGCTGCCTTTGAGCAATGGCAGTCGCGCAAATAGAAGTAACCCAATGGGAAGAGTTGGGCTTGCTATAAAATTTCCGCATGGGAACATGTGCTTCAATTGCCGTTTTGAACCATTCAGTTGTCTCCTTTGCGCACTGTTCAGAAGGAAGAGAAAAAATATTTCCCCATGGGGCATCTCTGATGAGATCTCTGATGGCTTCCCAGTCAGCCTTTTTATAATATCTCGTTGTTTTGAGCACTGGCTCTCAGTTTTTGGTCTAGAGTTTAGGGCGATTTCGACTATTATCACTACATGATCAGCATTCCCGAGTGAGCTGTCAGCATTTGTTATACAATCCTCGGGAACTATGGTCAGAAACAGATCTAGCAGTGATGCGTGTTCTTGCTGGTTAGGGAAACGGGTTGGAAACGTAACTATTTGTGATAGGGAGTGAGATATAGCGAGGCTATGTGTTGTGCTGCCAGCTGCAACTGTGTAAGTAGAGGATCCAAGCTAGTTTTTGTGGTGGACATTAAAGTCACCAAATACATGTACTTGTGCGCTAGTGTCGAGGGAGAGTGCTGTGTCTATGCTGTCAGAGACTTTGTTAATTATGGTGCAGTCCTGGGTCGAGGGGGAGCGGTAGAGAAAATAAAAGTAGCTAATGTTATGTTGTATGTTTAGTCTAAAGCACATAAAGTCTTGATCGTCCGTTGCTAGGTTTGTTTCTCTAGTCAAGGGGAGGGTATTACGAATGTAGACTCCGAGTCCGTGCATATGTCTGTCAGAGTCCTTACGGCAGAGTGGGAGATATCCAGGCATGTTAAAGTAGTTAGAGGAGATGAAGGAGTGTAGGTTAGTCTCACTTAGTGCAAAGGTATCCGGGGTGTTTGTTAGGAGAAATACTTCGACATAATTTAAATTAGCTCTAAGTCCACGGATGTTCGTAAATGCAAGCCTCGAGGGAGAAGGCAGATTGATTTTGTTTGAGTCTGAGGTTGGTTTAAGCGTAATTTTTTATTATACTGTCATTTTTTAGAGTTTCAGTTTAGGTAAGGGATGCTGAACAAGTGGTTATGCAGAATACCAGACATGCAACACAAGCAGACCATCTACTAGGATTGTGGCCTCGGGATAGCCCACTGGGGATGAGTGCAGGGTCCCTTTCCATGCGAGACATGGCACTACAAACAACCCGATATTATGCAACTGTTGATGGAGCAGCCGCTCTAAGCTCTACCAAAGAATTAGAGACCCTGTACTACCAGTCGGGAACAGCAGCCAGGAACTGTCTATCCGGTACCCTCAACCCATCAGACGATGGTCAACCCAGCCTACTTGTACTGGCATTATGGCATTCAAGCACTTCCAAGTGCCCAGTTTAGGGGATGGGATGTGCCGGGAGTGGGAAAACGGCGTTCGTTGCCGTAGTCAGGAAACAAGATCGACCACTGAAGTTCTGTCGACTCCCAGTGATTCGACCTCTACGCCTAATTAATAGGCAAAGAAAGAGTATGGAAGCCGGGCGATAGACAGTGCCTATCTACTCCTTAAGCAGTTTAGGTTTGCAGACCGGTAATTTTTTTGAGTTACCAGCTCTAAGAAGGTTGTCATCCAAGACTGGAGAGGCCTTCCTCCCCTTAGGTTTAGCTTCAGAGTTGTCCTTCTCCTAGACGGATGACCTGGGAAGATCTAAGGGTCCATGATTCTATAATGATTTTACCATTGTTCGCGAGCCCACCCGTGTGCCCGACACTACAGGTCAATATGCAAGCCTCCTAGACCTTTTTCTCTCAACTTCCCCTGAGCTATGTTCATGTTCCGTTCTTTCTCCTCTAGGATCCTTCGACCACTCCGTCGTATTAGTTAAGATAAAAATGAAATGTAATAAGTCCCCAGACGTACCCCTCCACCGTACTGTATACCGATACTCCATGGATGACTGGGATAGCTTCCGTACATTTGTATCTGATCTACCTCTGCATTCCATGTTTAAAAAAGATGTGTCCTCTATAGTATCAGACCTGACCGCATGGTTAATTGTAGAGATAGACCGATTCATACCATCTAAAAAAATTCAACAAAACCCTACCAGCCAGTCATAGTTCTCCCCTGAATGTGCTGCTGCCAACGCGCACAGAAATCACTTTTTCCATAGCTACCAACGTAAAAGATGCACTGGGATTAAAGCTGCTTTCAGAAAAGCCAGAAACCAATGTAAAAGAGTAATAAAAAATGCAAGAGAGCTATATGCCTACTCTGTTAAATCCAAAATAGCTGATCAGCGGCTTGGTTCCCACCAGTTTTGGCAAATAACAAACAGGATCATGAACAGAAGTGTGCGTTCTATCCCAACCATTATCAATGGACCAGAGGTCATCTCGTCAGCTTCAAACAAGGCTAAGCTATTTGCTAAGAACTTTACAGCTAATTCTACCCTATGCGACGAAGGCCATCAACTCCCCATATTTCCTCCTATAACACAGAACATGCTAGGTAACATACAAATATCTGTGCATGAGGTCGCCAATCTAATCAAGAACCTTGATTCCAGTAAAGCAACTGGTCCTGACGGTTTTCCAATTATAGTGTTAAAAAAATTACAACCAGAACTTGCTCCAATACTTACGAAACTGTTTAAGCGTTGCCTTAAGGAGAAGTGCTTTCCAACACCCTGAAAAACCTCGTCAGTATGCCCTGTATTTAAGAATTCAGGTGATAAGTCATCTCCCTCTCAGTACAGACCAATAAGTCTCCTGTGTGTCATGAGTAAGTTGCTAGAATCCATAATTAATAGAGAAATAATCAACTACCTCAGCAGAAATAACCTTCTTAGTGACACGCAATATGGTTTTCGTTCTGCAAGATCTACCGCAGATGTGCTAACGGTTATATCTCATAGGATTAGTGAATCTCTTGACAAAGGCTTCCTTTCTAGGATAATTAACATATCAAAGCCATTCGACAAGGTATGGCATAAAGGCCTACTTCACAAGATTTCCAGCTACGGTATAACTGGAAATATTCTCTCTATCATTAAATCATTTCTCTCTGATAGGCTCATAAGAGTAGTGGTTGATGGACAGAAATCAGAGGCCTGCAGTATTAATGCTGGAGTCCCTCAAGGGTCCATCCTGGGCCCAACTCTCTTTCTGATCTACATCAATGATCTCCCTAAACACATACTTAAATCATTCGTTGACATCTATGCTGATGACACGACCATCTACGGCAACACATTAAAGGCTATAAATGACAAAGTTCTCTCTGATTCTCTCTCCTCTCACCTTGAACGAGTGGTTCAGTGGGGGAAGACATGGCTGGTCACCTTTAATGCATCTAAAACCAAACTCCTATCCTTACATCATCAACGCTCTGATCCCCATCTGGCATCAATTGAAATGGACGGCTCTCATCTTGGAGAATCCCCATGTTTTGACAAGCTTCTGTGCTTAACCTTCACTCCTGATCTGAAATGGAACACGTACATCAAGCCTGTTGCTAAGGCCGCTGGAAAGATGATTGGATCCTTCTACCGCTCCAGAAGATATCTCACTAATGATGCAATTCTCTATCTATATAAAAGCCAAGTACGTCCAAGTCTGGAGTACTGCTGCCACATCTGGGCGGGAGCTGCTAAAAACAGCCTATCCTGCCTTGACAGAGTACAAAATAGACTTCGTGGCCTAGTGGGAGATACCCTTTCCTCTTCCCTGCAACCTCTCTCCCACAGAAGAGACGTTGCAAGCCTGTCTCTGTTTTATCATTATTTCCATGGCAGGTACTCGTCTGAACTGAAATCTCTGGGCCCCCCTTCGCCAATCTTTTACGAAAACCACCCCTTCTAGCTGAATCCACTGTCAAAAATTTTCCCCACTCTATCTATGCCTAAATCAAAACGTAGATTCCATGAACAAAGCTTCTTTCTTAAAAGTGCACGCCTGTGGAACTCTGTTCCGTCTGCCTGCTTCCCACCTGACTAAAACCTGGATGTGTTCAATTCCATCGTAAACAAATTCCTGATGAACCGCCCCCTTAAGTAGACACTTTTTTAAATCTCCACACTAACGTACTGTACTTGCAATAACCCTTATCCCTGCGTGGCTTCCGGGCCTTGATAAGTGGTGACCACATTGTAAAAAAAAACCTTCACCCTCACAGTGGATCTTTTTCTAATCTACTGCTCTCCTTTTATACGTATCATACAACATTCTCCCTCTCTCTTTTCCTCTGTATTTGTGTACTTTTTCTTTCTGTTTTAATATACTTGTACCTCCCCTCTCT